>NC_137424.1:35885528-36228028 GCF_964374335.1 Astatotilapia calliptera
CTCTTATAAATACGTACACCTCATAATTGAGTAGCTTCTAGAGCCACATTTAGCAGTAATAACTTTACATAACTATTTTTTATATGATTTTATGAGTGTCTCACAGTCTCATCATTTATTCTGTTGTAGACTTTCACGCACAGCAGAAATTCAGACCAAGCTTTAGCTTTCAGACAGATGGCCTCATATTTGACTGAGAATATTTTGGTATGCGGCGTTCATGGTTGACTCAATGACTCAAAGGTCTCCAGGTCCTGTGGCTCCAAAACAATGCTAAATCGTCGTCCCTCCACCGCCATGCTTGAAAGTTGGTATGAGGTGTTTGTGCTGATGTACTGTTTGGTTTCCACTGAATGTGTTCCAGTGCAATATAGAAATATGGAAATCTCTACTTTGGTCTCATTTGTCCAAAGGAAATTGTTCCAAAAGTCTTGTGGTTTGTTGTCATGCAACTTTACAAACCTAAGCCCTGCTGCGATTCTTCTCTGAGAGAGAAGAAGCTTTCTCCAGGCACTTCTTACAAACAAGCCATACTTCAGCTTTTTGTAATTGTATTGTTCTGAACTTTTAACCTAACTGAGGCCCGTAGAGTCTACGTTGTAGATCTTAGGTTTTTGCAGCTTTTCTGAGAATTGCCGGTTTGCCTTTCAACTGAATTTGCTGGGTTGTTCTTTCCTGGGACGATGGTGGCATTATGTCAACACACGACTACTCCAGAGCAGCAAACTGTCCAAACTTCTCCTTTTATAGAGGTGCTCACACCTGCTGATGATCAGCTATTCAAGTGCATTTAATTAGCAGCACCTGGCTGCTATTTCTCTGACAATGCCAGTGGAAGTAGCAAGGGTGTACTTGGTTTTTCCACATGACTGTAACTTTATTGGTCCTTTATATCCTGCAGACACACACACACACACACACATCAAAAGTAGAACTTATTATTTTAAAAAGAAAGAAAAATGTTTATTTTATGTAGGCGGTAAACAGCGAGACCAAACCATTAAAATAGTTGAACTAGTTAGCCTAAAGTCATAAATGCAGGCTTTCTGCAAACATAATACCAAGCCTTCTGGCTCTACAGAATGAAAATAGTAGGTGGTGAAAAGTACATTTTTGTGCCGTGATTGATGAACATCCAGCTTCTACCAAGTGTTAGTAGCACAAACACAAAGTAGACCCAACCAGCTCCTGTACAAGAATATGACTACTACAATATTCACTTATTTTGTTAAGACTTACAATGAACATCTGGCTTACCATCAATTGAAATGTTTGGAACGTGATGGGCTGTGTCAAAGGAGTACTTCAGCTTATCTGACAGGGCTTTTGATATATAAGCGAAAGGTTGCGAACCAGTGGTCTTGTGGGATTTAAAGTTGGATGTTTGTAGCAGCTCTTAAGCTAGAAACCACCCAGGCAGAAATTTTATCTGATCAAAACTTCAGCCGACGGAGGCTGACTTTGTGAACCTGGTGTAATAGCTGTTTGAGCTTCCACACACACACACATTAAGGTTTGATAGTGATGTTCTGGACCAGAAAATGAAATTTGTTCCAACGAAGTGTTCACAAGGTTGGTGTCTCATTAATTCTAAATGGAGCAGCTTCAGTCCTTTACTGAGTGACAGATTTGAAGTGCTTAACTTGATTCTCTATTTAGAGCCTTACGTGTTCAAAGACAGTGTGATGAAGAAACATTTAGCAGTTATTTATAATGATAATTTCACAGTTTCTCTGGATAAAAGCGAGAAAACATATGAAAAAAAATCAATTAAACTAAAAATATTGATACTGGCATTAGCTATGGGTCAAAAGTGGATGCTTGTATGTCAGTAATTTATTTGCTGCATGCCTTTCTAAAATCAACATCGTCAACCACATGCACATTTTGCTCAGTGTGATTGTTTATCTTCAACATAAACAAAGTTATAAACACCAGAAGTTGTCTTGCAATATAAAGTGGATGCGCAAACACACCCGTTTTGTCTTACAGCCAAAGTCCAGAGCCCAGTGTCTATAGAGAATCAGTGGCGAGGCCTACTCTGCCTGCATGCAGGTGACAGCTGGCCTCTCCAGGCAAATGCAGCGTCAAAGCCAGAATCTATGAACTGCTTATTCTGCAGAAGGCCACTTGCTATTTTTAATCTCTGACACAAAATAGAGGCGAGGAGAGGGAAAGAATTCAAGCTAGGAAGCCGTGGTGCGCACCCAGCGTCGGCCCCATGCCAGGCAGCTGATTTGGCACACTGCAGCAGGTTTAAGTTTATAAACCAGATGGAAACTGAACTAATCAGTTTGCAAGATGATACCAGCTTGCGATTCCTTTCCTCATAAAGTCATTGACCAGTTTTTGATTGTGTGCAAGCGTGTGAATCGCTTAAGGAAATTAGTCAGCTTTGCATATGTTAGAGAAGAAGTAATGTGTTGGGAGAGGCGGGTGACTGTGGAAGAATGAGCCACATCGGGTGCTCTTGTGGGCTGACTCCATGTTGCGTGTTTTTTGGGGGAGGTTTTGTCATATTTCTAACCATGAACTTAAAACAAGATTCTGAAGTATTATCAGAAACCAGGCCCATACATCTGCCATACATTTGTTTACTATATGTCTATACTGGTATAAATTATGGGCCACTAATCAAAAATAAGGTCCATTAGAGAATTAAAAGAATATCCACCTCTCCAGCACCACCTTTAGAGAGTCAACTCCATTCCCATGACATTACTGGCCTTGCACATAAGTTTACTGAGTCTGTTGGCATCTGCGACCCTCAACCTGCTCCCCCAGCATGCAACAGACTCATAGAAAATCACGAGTACTCACAGATGTTAAAAGATCTCAGCCGCCTCAGAAAATACAGACAACTTTGGCCCTTCCTGTAGAGTGCAGTGGTGTTTTTAACCCAGTCCACTTTATTGTCAGTGTGTACTCTGAGGTATTTATAGTCCTCCACTATGTCCACATTGACCCCTTGGATTAAAGCAGGGGTCGCTGGTTTCCTGGTCCTCCTAAAGTCCACAATCAATTCCTTGGTCTTTGTCACGCTGAGCTGCTGATGATTCTGCTCGCACCATGAGACAAAGGAGTCCACCACAGCCCGCTACTCCATCTCATCACCCTAGCTGGTGCATTCAACCATCGCAGAGTCATCAGGAAACTTCTGAAGATGGCAGGTCTCTGTGTTGAGGGTGAAGTGGAAAGGGGCGAGAACGGTCAAACAACAAAGAACCAATTTTGAATTGTATGTTCAAGCATTTTGTGACCAGCACCTGCCATTTGTTCCCCTTTCTTTAGCTGAATCCAAGTCTTGTCAAAACGGATGGAATTATGAGTGCAGAAAAGGAGCATAGGTTTTTTTTGATTCACCATGCCATAAAATCAGCATGACAAACATGTTGCTAAGTCCAGTAGAAGCATAACTAGATAGTAAAAACACACAATTGAACACTTTCAGTCATGGATTGGCCTCCCAAGAGTTCCTACCTCAACATTATTGGAGCGGTGTGGGATCATCTTCACAGAGAACAGAACAAAACGTAGCCAACGTCCAAAGAAGAGCTTTGAATGTCCTCCAGGAACCCTCAGGAACTATTCCTGAATATTACTAAAAGACATGACAAGAAAGCTTGTCTCAGAGAGTTCAGGCTGTGTTGAAGACTAAAGATTGTCAAAGATTGTGATTTTGAAGCTCATTAGATTCTACAAACTCTATTTATGCTTTATACGCTTCTTTTCTATGTATGTTTGCAAATGTTTCATCGCTGCACCTATTTCCCATTTCCTAGCTTTATATAAAGAAACTGTTTAATACTTGATTTTTTTGTTTTACAGTAATCTACCAAACACTGAGGTCAGTACATCCTCCAGAAATCCTGCATTAACCATGTTATGCCAGAAATACTCCAAAATGTTTTCTCAGTGAAGATGAGTTAAGTGTCGGGATCTGCTATTGAAGATAAAATACTTATCACTAAGATTAACCTTGTATGATGTTATAATATGAGTTTATACTTGCTTAGGATTCAGCAGAGACGCTGCCTCTTTAACTGTTACCCGTCAGAATTTCATTGGTGGGTGTTTGGTCTTGTCACCAAGCTGAAAGATTAAGCCCCCCCCCCCAGAGAGCAAAAGAAAATTGCTGAGAGCTGTTGTAGCCAATCATCACCACGACAGATAAAAATGAGGCTACAGAAGTAGCCCATGCCAAAAAGTAATCTTAGCCCCTTATCTTTGACAGCGACATCCCTCACTGTATTGCGAGTAAAAAATGTGCTGAAATCACGTAGGTGTGCGTTTGCATCTGTATATTTGTGTTAAAAGATATCAAGACAAGAATAATTCCTCTGTGTGCGTATGGCCATTCTGTGATTTCTGTCTCTTTGTGCTCATCTGATACCCTTACATGTTTAAGATGTTCAAATGCCTTGTGTAGTATTGTATATATTATATATAGGCTTGTCAGTATTAACTCGCTTTGTTCTGTTCCCTGGCCGCCCATTTATCGCACTCTGGAGCATGAAAAGTGGGAGACACTGGCCAGGTCACTGCAGTGCTCACTGGCTCTAATAAGTGTGAGCAGGGTGCCAGGTGGATGTAGGAGATTTTGACACCCCATCATCTGTGGGTCTTCTGCAACTTCGAGGGATGGGGGCGTTTGAAGTCAGCAGTTTCCAGGCCAACCATTCAGCAGGGTTAATTACTATACCAACCAGGTGCCCCCTACCAGTAATGATCAGCGCCCTTACGATCCATTCACCATTCACTCACCTTGCTTTTTTACGCTTACCTGAGTTTTATATCATGTAGTCCCTTTGAGACACTAGAGTTCACAGAGCCATGCAGGTTTGCTCTCGGGGTGCTGCAATTTGAGGACTTTCTGCTCTGTTGCTGACAAGGCTGTTAATATCTGAGACAATAGAAGAAGAAGAAACACAAGATACATGTGCCAGTCATCTTTTCTGTACTTGTTAGGATGGAGTTTCTAAAGTATCAACGATGCACTCTGCATAATTGCCCCTTTTATATAAGCTGTTGCTGCAATGAGTGTGTTTATTTTGTATTTGTTAAAGTGGACTGTTTATCCTTTTCTTTACCATCTGTGTTACAGCTATACTGGCTGAATTCTTATTATGATGCCCACATTAAATATTGCCAAAGTTTGATATAATGATGTCAGCATATGTGCATGTAATCCCGATGGGTCACAGCCCTGGTTTTTGCTACTGTTTAAGCTATATGATGTCAAAAAGAAGAGATGTAGTGCTTGAAAGATTAGTTGTAAAACAGCTGGTTGATCATCTGCAGAGGAAAGGTTTATTTGAAGACTTATAGTTGGGATTCAGAATTCATCGCAGTACAGAAACAACATTAGTGAAGGTCACAAATGATCTTCTTATGGCCTCTGACAGTGGACTTACTTCCTGACATCTGGTTTGTCCTGCCAGATGTTAGTGCAGTGTCCGACATGACAAGTTTGGTGGTGGGTCAGTGATGGTCTCGGGACGCATATCCATGGAGGGATGTATAGTTCACTACAGACTAGGCAGTAGAATGATGAAATTCTTGGAGCCATTGTCACTCTACGCTGGTGCAGTGGGTCCTGGGTTCCTCCTGTTGCACAACAGTGCAGGCGTGATGAGGTGAGAGTATGCAATGCTCTGCAATGACATTCCAGGAAAACAGACTAACCTCCTGCTTCATTTTGATTTTTGGGCTGTCTTTGCAGGTTGATCATTTTCCTTTCCATCAAACGATGTGGCATCCCTGCATTTCTAACACATTAACCAGTCTGCATCAGTATAGATATCCAGTGTTCCTGTAATTTATCTGAGCAGTGTACGGTACTGTGCAAAAGTTTTAGGTAGGTGTGGAAAAAATGCTGTAAACAAAGAATGCTTTCAGAAATATAAATGATTGTTTATTGGCCCCAAATGTATTCTGCAGCAGGACAACAACCCCAAACATACAGTCAAGTGACCATATATTAAAATAAAGTCTAAAGCTAAGCTAACTTGAGCAGGCTGGACCCTTGTACGTATGAAAGTCATTATCACCCAGCGCTTAAGCTGCAACATAAAAAGGAGGCTAACAGAGTTTATTGAATATGTAAGATGAAATATAAAATATATAAACCTATATAATAATGAAAAATAAAGATACATCCTCGCAAGACAACTTAGGCATTCCTTCAAGCCTTATGCTGCCATCTGAACTTCTGACCTTAGAGCCCAGGCAAAGGCCAGTACCAATTACCAAAAATGGCATCAGTCATAGTAATAGAGAAGTTTCATCACAAAGTACTGTCTGCCCAACTCCTGAAAGTTCTTTGCAACCTGCAATGTATTCAGTTTCCAAATGTCTTAGTGGAAAGACTGAAACTGACAACACTAACAACAACATGGCTCCCGGGACCCTGCTGGGAAGCAAGGAAAGCAAACTCTGAATGTTGGAGGCACGAGAACTTGTGGACAGCCGATAAGCAAAAAGGCCACACGGAGGGTCAGCACGTAGTCACACCATACAGTCAGATCTCTATTAAGATAGGAGATGGTGGGCCAGTGTGATAAGAGCTGACAGGACCTGCTGATGTGATAACAGTGATGGGGCACCAGCTGCAGATGTCACTGTCCCTAACCAACAGGGGAATTGGACTGAACTTTTTCTGGATGAGAGCGAGGTAGTCCTCAATTATGCTCAGATTTCATAGAACTTTGGTAATTACAGGATACTGCTAATGCGGAAACATTTTCATATTTAATGGTACAGTGGGTCATTTTTTTAGTACATTTAAAAGAGAGAGAAAAATAATGCTGTATTGATTATTTTTGCTTCCTTATCTCAAGCCTCTTAACACTCAAAAACAACATAAAAGTTAAGGATATATTAAACAACTCACCTCTGTATCGCTGTCATTGGTCAGAAGTGACTCATCGACTTCTGTTGGGTTCCTCTCACAAGGTTTTATAGCTTCCTCCACAGTAAATGGACATAGACACATATTAACAGCAGAGTTAAATAGTGGACTGACAGGGTACGCTCACTACAGCAGCCAAATCAGAAACAAGGCTATAGGACTGTTTTTAAAGCTTTACACTCCCTGGAGCACAATGGCCTCATTAATCGCAAAACTGGGGAGGTTTGGATCCACCAAGAATCCTGGGATATGACCATCTGGCCAAACTGAGTAACCAAGCAAGAAGGGCCCCTGCAGAGATGGCAGAATGTGCCAGAAGGAGAACCATCGCAGCAGCACTCCATCAGTCAGGTTTTTATGAAGCTAGACCGAAAGAAGGAAACTTGCATGAAGGACTTCTGATAGTCTGCTTGGAGTTTACCACAGTGTGGCCATTTTAAAAGTGAAATGAGGAGCAATGCCTAATATTTGCCAGACATAGTTGTCATTCTACTGAGGGGGGGGGTAAGGGGGTGCTTCTCAGCAGCGGGGACAAGGGGGGGCCAGTCTACGCTGAAGGGAGAGTGAATGCTGCCAAAGCTTGCAGCCAAGACAACACTGGGTTGGAGTCGTGAAGCCAAGACACTTGTCCTTGGCATCAGGACAAGCGTCTGACTGTCCTTAAAGCCCAGACTTAATCCTCCATACAAAATGGCATCCAGTGTGATGAAGCTTGACAGCATCTTCCAGGAAGAATGAGATAGCCTGCCCAAATCGAGGTGTACAAAGCCTGCATAGACTCTTCACCGAGTCCTGCATGACAATGATATAACAGCTCCTTCTGTATTGTAAGCCCTGTGGTTTAAAAAAGACGGAACAACCAGCAGCTTCCTTCAAGTTTGTCTTAACTTTTCACTTTCGAATGAGCTGGACTTGTTTTCCCACTCCACTTCTCCGTCATGCATCCTCACTACTTCGTTACATCCTCCTCATTCCCACAACCTGCAGCGTGCTTACATAGATTCCTGCTCATTTGTAGACATCAAAACCCGAATCATTTTTTCAGTTTGTAATTGCCTAAATAAGTGACTTTTGGAGTTAAGCTAATTCTATATACAGCATTCTGAACGTTTGGGAAATGATTAGCATATTTCCCTGCAACGCCAGCTGCCTACGTGCTAAGCACACTGAATTTACCGTTGTTCAGTATTTCAAAACGCCTGATCCTTATGATATTTCATTGGTTGCCACGAGGCTTGTTAAAACTTCTTGTTAATACGGTATTGGTTTATTATGCAAAGCCACAAACTGCTTTGAAGTATGTGTAGCTAACATGGATACACGCTGATAAGATGGAAATACATGACCTAAGTAGCACAGCAAGTTCAAGTTAACTTAAATATTACAGAATTATTACTTATACTACAAATTACTCAGGCTAATTCACTGTGCCCCTCTCTCAAACTAAAAAAAAGGAATCATAAAACAACTACAATGTCATTTTGCATCTCTCTGTAGTTTTGTTTTGTGTGTCTGTGATAATTTGCCATCTCTTTGTGCTGGCTTTGCATAACTTTGTAGTCTTTTGTTGTCATTTTCTGTCTCTTTTTAGCTGCACTGTCTCTTCAGGTTGGGCTTCCCACTGTGTATTTCTTTTGTAGTACAGTTGTGCATCCACCTCTTTGTAGCTGCTTTAGCTTTGAGTCTCTTTGTGGTCATTCTGTGCTTCAGGTTCTGAAATGTTACTTTAGGTGATATAAAGGAAAGTTTCAACAAAAGTCCTGGATTTGATTTGGATTGAAGCGAGATATGTTAGCATTCACTTAAAACAAAGGCTGATGAGGACCTCATGACCCCTGTGATCCCTGGCGCTGGCCATCCTTTCTCCATATGTTCTATCCTAGACAGATTTAAGATACTGCCTGGCTATGTTGATTTGCCCCCCATCCATGCTCTCACTGCCAGATATGTTTGCCAGAGCTATTTCATACACAATTGCACTGATATTTAATAGCCTGTGAAAGAGAGGCAGACAGCAAGGTAGAAAATTGCCCAGTATTTTAAATTATCCTTAACTTTTATACCAATATTACTTTATAGCTGTAGCGTTGACTTCTCTTTAACCATCACCATCAATCCATCAGCTATAAGCAATGAACCATCTGCTATTATACAGCTTGTTAGCAAAGTCCAGGCTGAGTAATTACCTGTGTCAAAAGCGATGATTGTCTTCTGCGACGGATTATTCATCACTTTATAACTGCAGAGACTGAAAGAGGGATTTTGAAGTCATTCTAACAGAGCCTGCGAGTATTTTCCACAGTTGTCTGCTTAATTCACACAGACACACACATACAGCATGAATTATTGATAAGAGCCCTCAAACTTATTGGGTTAGTTTTAGACAAGTGGTACATGTGTATGAAACTGAAGATAATAATTAGGCTAATGCACCCATTAATGAAAAACTGAGTGCATGACAATACATATCCTGATGGAGGCAGCCAAAAAAGGGTTTTCAAAGAGTGTTAATTAAGAGGGCTTTAAATGGATACGAGGACCCTGCGACGGACCGGCGACCTGTGAAGGGTGGATGGATGAATGAATTGATCCACTCACCTCTTTTCAATCTAGATGTGTTTATACACCACTCTAAATTTAGTCATTAGTTATTATTAACTTCTGGAACTCTTCCACATTGAGTCGTTTGTCCTGTCTCCCTCCCCTCACCTCCAACTAGTCAGGGCAGATGGCTGCCCTTCCCTGAGCCTGGTCCTGCTGGAGGGTTCTTCCTGTTAAAAGGGAGTTTTTCCTTCCCGCTGCCGCCAAGTGCTTGTTTACTTTGTTTTTATTGTCTTTAACTTACAATAAAAAGTGGCTTGAGGTGACTGTTGTTGTGATTTGGCGCTATATAAATAAAATTGAAATTAACCGATGGATATAAGCTCATTACTTAAATCAAACTGCAAATTGTTTTTGCATGTGTTATTTGTTATTTGTGAAGTCAGTGTTTGCCTTAAGTTAACTGAAAATAACAGAATATATGAACATGCACAAACAGAGGCTTTTGAAGTTTATTAGGCACGTAGAAAAGCAACTTTGCAGTGGCATGTGAACCGGCAGCTCTGCTCTGGTTATGTGAAAAATATTAAGTAGATACAAATATGTAAATTTAAAGGTTAAAATACAGCCTTGAGTCCCCGCAGAGGCTTTAAGGGTCCCCACCAGTTTTACTCCCCAGAACAAATGTTTGCATTCTGATGTGTTCATATAGATTTTTTAAATGTATGCACATTAAAAATATTTCCAGATGATTTGATCTTTTGTTGACACAAAGCTCTGAACTGAAGGGGGCGAGCCTGAAGTAGTGCCCGTGTCTGTATGTGTGCGTATGATGTTGTTTGGCGGGCACATCATCCCGACTCTCCTCGAGAGAAGCAGCGGACCTCCTGCATCCTCCCCCATCCCAAACCCGCTGCACCGTATCTGCAGGCACCGCGATAACCTTCATGGACCGCATTATGCGCACGAGTCAGTAAAGTCGGGACGATTTTGTTTGGGTTTTTTCTTTTTACAGCGTGCTTAGCGGGTCTCACAGTAAAATCGCGGCTTTCGAGTCATTTTTGTCAAGGATAATGATGATGAGGTAAGAGCTTCCGGTCGCCATTTTGCCGGTGTGTAACGGTTTGGGCAGAATCTGAATGGAATAATTAGCCGCTGTTTGGACTGATACCAGTGGGAGATGTCTAAGCGACATCGTTTAGATCTGGGTGACGATTATTCGTCGAGTAAAAAGAGGTCCTCCGATGGGTATGTGACGGTAGTCCTCATATTTTAGCGTTAAGCCGTTGTGCTGTTTTTAAACCTCTGCAGCCTGATTGTTGTTGCTCTGACGCTAACTAGCTATGCTAGCACGTATGCTAAACACGGTCAGCTAACAATTTAGCTCCAGCAGGTAACAAAGTGTTCAGTTATTCTACTGATGGGGTCACATATGGAGGTGAAATTTAGCAATGGTTCTCCACCAAAGCACTTAGCACACAGTCGGTCAGCCATCGGCCTGGTCCTTTCTGCACGTGGCTAACGTCCCATGCTAACCGGTGCTAAGTGTTTCTTTAGTGCTAAGGTCAAAATTTTCGTCACACAAACTCAGCAGGTGATGTTGAGTTCTCGGCTGGTATGGCGTGCAGCGCTTAGTAAAAATCGCACAAGGAAAGTTTCTTATGAGTTGTACACGGGACACCATGCTGGCTGGGTCAGCGTACAAAAGAAGACCCCTGACAGTCGCTGTCATACCCCGGGCTGCTTTGGTACCTTGTCTGCAAGGGTCCGCAGTGTGGATAGGCACCTGCCGGGCCTGGAGCAAGTTGAGGAGGACTCTTGCAGATTCAGCCTCAGGGTCATTGCTGTGCATCTCCCATCGCGTTTGACCTTAGGCGACAGAGAAATAAAACAAACACACGGCAGGAGGCGTTGAGATAAAACAACCCGTTATGTGACCTATAAGAAGTTCAGTGCCATTACTAACGTAAATAAGTGTAAATGAACATGAAGGAGCTATGCGTGTATATTGCAGCACTCCCACAGTCAAGGACGTGAATGCTAAGAGATGCTTACTAGCACACACAAAAAGTCTTGCCACCCCCTCTTCTGACAGTCATGTTTGGCCTCGTTGTCAGTGAATCTCTAGAGTTGTGTAGAGCTGAGAAGTTTTTAGTAGTTAAAATTTAGTTGCATTTGTATTACATATTTGATTAAATTCGCAGCTGAGCGTTTAAGGCTGCCCTGCCATACTGGGCACCACCTTGTGTATCAGAGGTACTAATGTGTCACGTGTTATATAAGCACAGCATCTGATGCATCTGGCCTGTGTGTGTACCCAGCATCACTGTCTAATAATGTCTAGTTATGACACCTCAAAGCTTTTTGCAGCTGATGCGACAGTGTTTATGGTTCTCGTGTGATCTTAAGGCATTTAATATATCCTTTTGCAAAAGAAGCAAGAATACCGTGGACGATTAGTTTATCTGTGACCTTTGCATGCTACACTTGATTAGATTGCTTTTTGCAGTGGGTAAGCCACCGTGAATAAGAATGTGCAGTAACCTTTTCATGGGATTTTTTTTTTTTTTTTAAAGAAAAGCTCTTGACGTGGCCTAACATTTGAGCAATGTTTGTCCCGAGTTGGGCCTCTTGTGTCTAATTATGTGCGTATCTTTGTTTAATGATGTGTTGTTGTGTCGCAAAAAAATCAGTTGGTTCGTGTGGCAGTGCTTCATGAAATCTTAAACTCATGCATCTCGCCCTCACAGGCGCGACAGAGACCGTGACGAGAGGTCGCGGGACCGCGATCGAGACCGTGACAAGGACAGAGATGTGAAGCCGTCCGGGGTGCCTACGAACCCAGCTGCAGGCATCGCCGGCTTCCTTAAGCAACCCGGTATACAGCAGCAGATCAACCCCTTCACTAACCTGCCCCACACGCCACGCTACTATGAGATCCTCAACAAGCGGCTGCAGCTTCCCGTGTGGGAGTACAGAGAGCGCTTCACTGAGATCCTGATGCGGAACCAGTCTTTTGTGCTGGTGGGAGAGACAGGCTCTGGAAAGACTACACAGGTAGAAAAGCAAAATATGCAGCAGTTTTATTTCTATAATTTTCCATTAGCCTCCTCCAATATATATATATATTTTTTAATCTTTTGATGAAACTGTGTCACATTAAATGAAAGCTAGAAATTCTGCGACTAAAATTGGTATAATTATATCTTTAAAAACAGGGTGGAATGAACAGATGATGCATTTTAAACAGTTCCGTTGCTGAGCTGATTCCCAGTTTGCGGTTGTTAAGTTTATTTTAAGTTCTTGAAAGAGCTGGGTTGTCTGTTTTTTATATTAACATGAGAGAAAATTAGAGTAAATCACTGGCTGAGCTGTGGCCTCCTCCTGAGGTGAATATAAAGTATCTTCCAAACACTTGTTAAAATGAAAACGTGTAATCTTGTCAGTGCTTTCTGCTTTGGCAATGGTATAAAATATGTGTTCCTCACAGTCACTGTGAATTTTAAAACCCAGCAGAAAAGCGGTCTCATATAGATGCAACCATAGTAAAGGACCACCAAAGTAAAAGTTGTTTTTAATGTGCGCTAAATGATTGTCATCTTATCACTTTAATAGTGATAAATCATTCAATTAAATCATTGTTAGTGGGTATGTGTGGACATGATTGTCCAGCTCAAGGTTGCAGAGGAAGTGGAGGCCATCACAACTGTCAGAAGGCAGAAGGCAAGATGCATCCTGAACCGGTTGCCAGTCATTCACAAATCCAACAGTTGAAGCTAACATGCATACCTTTGAACTGTGGGAGGAAGCTGGAGTACCCAGAGAACCCACACAGAAAGGCCTTGGCTGCCGTTTGAAGGAACCCTCTTGCTGTGAGGCTGCAGTACTAGCTGCTGTAACACTATAGCTCACTGCAGATCTTTTATTTGCAATGTACTCTGTGACTATTGAATGATTCTGCTGCGTCTTAAGTGAGTTTCTTGTCCTGCACATGAACTCCAGCATATTATACTTGTGCGACAGCGATCCTTGTTCTGCTTTGCAGCCTCGGCAAGCTTGATGTTGCGGATAGCAAGTCAGTTCCTGCTGAAGAAGACAGTGAACTGGGAGAGAATGGATGACTCTAAAAAATATCTTATGTAGCTCCTTTTGTTTTTAGCAGCATAGCTGCAGTAAATGTTTTGACTTTAATCAGTAAAGGCTTTGCAGGACCCAGCAGGTTGTATTAATGAACGCAGTATTGCTCTCTGTGGTTTTAATCAGACATCTGCATTTGACCTTCACATCCAGCGCCCTGCTTTTATCTGACCTGCAGTCCTGCTCTTGTTTCTCGCACATCTATAAACACTCTTTGGTTCAAACAAAAGCCGACTTGTCCGCTGTGTTCCAGATCCCCCAGTGGTGCGTAGACATGGTCCGGTCATTGCCGGGACCAAAGAGAGCCGTAGCCTGCACCCAGCCCAGGAGGGTAGCGGCCATGAGCGTTGCCCAGAGGGTTGCAGATGAGATGGATGTCATGCTGGGCCAGGAGGTGGGCTACTCCATCAGGTTTGAGGACTGCAGCTCTGCCAAGACCGTCCTCAAGTAAGAAGGGTGTTTTTCAAATTAAAGCCTACAGCTGTATTGAAACTGATAATTGCAGAAAACTGGCAAGAATAACAATAGCAGTTTGCTGGTTGCAGTTTCATTCAGTAGCCCGAGTAAATAAATAAGCTGTAATAAAGTAGTCAGGTATAATGTATTAACACAGTTCTGCCCAGAGCACTTTCAAAGGGGAGGATGTCCCTTTGGGATCCCCACTTGCTTCTATTTGAAGCAGGTTTTATTCAGATAATGCGGTTTTACGTAATGATAGAGGGTGAATATATGATCAGGCTTCACAAACCGTGTTTACTGCATGGATGCTGTTCTCCCAGGTACATGACTGATGGAATGCTGCTGCGGGAGGCCATGAACGATCCCCTGCTGGAGCGCTATGGTGTCATCATTCTGGACGAGGCCCACGAACGCACATTAGCTACAGACATCCTCATGGGGGTCCTCAAGGAGGTGGTCCGCCAGAGGCCTGACCTAAAGGTAAAAAAACAGCTTTCAGAAATACACTCAGTTCACTCAATGTTTTTGTTCCTATTGCCTTAATTTCATCATTAGTTACTGCAGTGCTTTTGGGCAGCTGATACATTGATTTTAAGGAGCGAGCTTCCACATGTTCCGGTTTTATCTGTCAATCGTTGTTTTGCATTATTTGCAAAAATGTGTTCCTCTTACGGTTTCTAAAACGCTGCTGGAGACGTACATAATACTTGCCCTAAGGATACATTCGCTCGCAGCCGGTGTTTATGTCCCTCTTCTGTCACTCGTCTCTTTTGTCACATTTGTTGACAGTGTCCTCATGCCTGACAGCTGTGTATCTGCTGAGGGAACGGGGGGAGGAAACAATCCTGTTAGCTTCAGAAATGCAGAAATGTGTTCTGCACTGCAGCAACGGTGGAGATTGCCTCTCAGAGACGTAGGGCTGTTTTTAAACCAGCTAACCAGTAGCAGAACAGCAAACGTGTCGGTGTGGATGGGAGCACAGAAGCAGGCAGGAGTTTTATAGGGTACAGCGTGCCAGGCATAATTCTCATAAAGCAGATGGATAATGACTGGTTGTTTGTCAGCGTGGAATCAAAGGTTAGATTGTTGTTCGCAGACTGTTAAATGAGGTCTAGGTTATTGGGAATGATCATCCACCCACACCCCTCTATCTCCTTCATCCCTATCGCCTACCGAATTTGAAAGTTTAATTTGCCTTGATTAAGAGCAATTATGATGTCTCGCAGAGCGTAAAGCGAAATGCAGAGACGCTGGCCCCTGAAAATGTTTGAGATTGAAAATGGGAGACGCGTTTCCCATCAGAATCCTAATGCACTCTATCTAATGGATCTGGAGAGAACATTGTGTATCCAACATCAGGAACAAGGACTGTCATAGCTCTGTGTAGGTCACTGACTTGGATTGTAATGCCAAGTACCACATTATAGACGCCATCTTGAGTTTGTGCTTCAACCTAAATTCACAGCGTTATCCATCCCGTCCTCATCTATCCTTTAATTGCTCACACGTGTGTCTACTTAATATATGTCCTCATCCTCCAATCATCATCAAGCTATTTAAAATGTTAAATGATTCCTCATTCGAGTGCTCGCTGCCATGGTGATGTACACTCTGCTGTCTTTACGTTTTCTTTAACCGCTTTCACGAGCACGTTGAGCCTCACAGACGCGTTAACACGTCGCTCTCTCGATTTCCCGTGTCCTTCTCGGTTCAGGTCATCGTCATGAGCGCCACACTCGACGCCGGTAAGTTCCAGGTGTACTTTGACAACTGCCCACTGCTAACCATCCCGGGACGCACGCACCCCGTGGAGATTTTCTACACACCGGAGCCAGAGCGGGACTATCTGGAGGCGGCCATCCGCACCGTGATCCAGATCCACATGTGTGAGGAGGATGAGGGGGACGCTTTGCTCTTCCTCACTGGACAAGAGGTAAACTGCCTTGCAGATTCTCCAGATGTTACTGGTGTCATGTTCTAAACAGTACAACTGAGTTTATTAATTTATAATTTTATGTCATATGGCCAATCCCAGTTTATTTATTTATTCATTTAGTTTTCAGACTAACAGTCCTAAACACAAATATGGTTAATCTGCTATGAAATAAAAGGTTTAAGCAGCTGGAACTCGTGACTGTGTGCTGTCTGTGCTTCATAGAAATTGAAACCATTAAATCAATTTCATCTTTAAGTTAAGCATCTGCATATTAATTAATCATATTAATCTAATTACATAGATCAGTCGCTCGCATAAACAGTTGGGAGCGCACTCACACACAGGCGCGTACTCTCTGCACAGGAAATTAATAATTCTCAGATTGATAGATGCGTTTTTGGAAACCTCCAGGATTTGTACAGCGGCTGGAGGGAGGAGGAAAAAATAAAACCAAAAAAAAAAAGAAAAGAGAGAAGTGACCCAGATTCTGCCCTTTCCACAAATCTCAAAAATTAAGTCATTTATTATTTTTTTTCCCCTCCCTGCAAATGTTGTCCACTGATGTGTAATGGAGGGCAGGGTCCATGCCCAAAGTGATGAATTTGGTCACAGCTGGGTGAACACACACACACACGCAGACACACACACAGAAAAGCAGCAACAAATGTTTCAATCTCCTGATCACTAGACAGGAGAAGCCTGACAGATCCAGCAGCGGCCGTGCTGGTGTGAATATCCTCTCAGCATTTTGACAAAATGGTGCTGAGATCATGTGATTAGTGGTGGATGTAAAGGAGGATGTAAGTTTACAATGACGCGTCCCCATCTTTCCTGCAACGTACTAGTTTGGTTGTTGTGGGTTTCTCATTTCCATGGGACAGCGAGGTGTTTATTAGCAGTAATTATTTGTCAGTCGACACCTACTTGGCTTGTTGTAGTACACCTACGTCGGTTTCATTTGTCAAAGCAGGATCAATATGCAGCTTGTTACAAACAGGATAAAGTCATTGGGGTGGCATGGTGTTTGAAGTGGTCTCCTTTGAGGAGCGCTAATTGATTTTTAGATTTAGTGGCATCCCAGCTGCTCCGATGAATGAGAAGAAAGGTCTGGGATATTGAGAGGCTGTGCTTTTTTTTTTTTTTTTTTTTTCTCCTTTGTTTTTTAAGTTTAGATGTAATTTGTTGATTTAAAGTCCAGCCCCCCACACACCCACACCCACACGCTGTGTCAAGCTAAGGTATTACTGACCGCACTCCCACGGTGAGTTCATTATCACCCTCCCCTAATTGGGTTAAAGAAGTTAATGTGTGTTAGGTCTGGCAGAGATGGTTGTTCAAAGGGTGCAGCAGCACGCCCCTCAAGCGCTTCTTAACCTCTTCAGTCTCCCAGCAACTTTGATGTAGACTAATGATTGGGAGGCAGATCCACAGCAAAGCCATAGACTCTTTTTATCTGACTGTTTAATTTATAACAGACGGAGAGGAAATGCACACAACTCCCATCCTCTCTCTTCCGCAGTTTATTTTTCTTCTCTGAGATATTTAGCTTCCATAAACAAATAGAACTGAAGCACCAACTCCAAACAAGAAAGTCGAAACTTATCACAGCTGTCGAGCAAAGATAAGTCCTAATATTTAAGCTTCCCCCTCAGCAGCTAACATCAAAACATGATTGGCGGCGGGGGTTGTTTGCTAGTCAAGAGGAGTTCCTAAATGTGTTGGTTATTAGCTTGGCTGTAGATTGTTGCTTCTGGGGTCACAGGGAGAGCTGGTGGACAGGTTCCCGACACTGGCCAAGTGCCCCTGTGTGTGTACAGACACACGCAGGGGGACACGAACACACATACTTTGTCTCCATGTCCCTAAGGGACTAGACAGCCAGCTTGCTTCCAGCATTTTGGCAAAGAGGTCCACTTTTTTTCCCCTCCATGGCAGCTGCTGCTTCCAGAGGCTTGATAGGCTATTAATACTGAGGCTAATTTTACCAATCCATTCAGATTTACCGTTTTCCACTTGTCACTGTGTTGATTAAGAAGCACATGGCCATCAGCGGGGTTTGACTTAATGCGATGAACAAGGGGACAAACAGAGCTAGTAACACATTCGCAGTCCAGAAGAAAAACAGGGAGGGAGGGGCTTCACAGTGGTCTTTTCTCATATCAAGGTGAGTGTGGCTTCACACGGCGGCTCCAAATGAAGTCAGTTTTAGTCACACTTAAACTCAACAAAAGCACAGTATGTTTTAAAGGAGGATGAAAAATCCCCGAGAAGTTCAGAATGCATATTTTATTTACGGACTTGGGGATGAAAAGGGTGTGTAGAGACCTCTGATGTGGCCCATTTTTATCTCTGTGAGCGCCACTAGAATAAGTTTGGAATCAAAGGGCATGCTCGTCAGTGCCTCCGCTGCTGCATTGCTCCCACGGGCCTGCAGGTGGTGCAACAGCATCAGCAGTAAAGTGACACCCGTAGCACTAATAATACTGCGGCTTCATGAGATTAAACGATTGGTGTTAAAGGAAGTAAGAGAATGTTTCTCAACGGTGGGAGCTATTCAGAAATGTTCTTTGGGGCCATGCAAGAAACTTCTTAAAACTTTCAGAGATGTTAAAGACATGAAAGTATATCTGTGGGAAGAGTGATAGTGATAATCATATTCCAGGGCTCTGGAATATTTAAGCATATTTAGTAGATTTAAAATGATGTTGTCATATTCTTTGGAGAACAGGCCCTAACCCAGTGTTCACTATGGTGCTTTCCTCATTCCTAGTGCAACTCAGGCCTGCTGTCTGTCTGCCAGCCCACCGGCTCTGGAACGTTCAGCTTCACTAAACTGATCTGCCATGATTTGCCGCTGGTTATGCATCAGCGCTGCAGTCTCATATCACATTCCCCCTCTACAATACTGCACTGTGGAATAATGAACCCTGTTTGAGTCTGTCTGGCTCTGTGCGTGTGCCTTCAGAGCATGCGCGTCCATGTTTTCCATGATTGCTGCATTTGACAACAGAGCCACAGGGAGCTCAGCAAAGCATACTGCAGTCCAGGTTTAATTTCCTCCGTGAGATGGAGCGATAGTTAGAACAAATGTACTGTAGCAGGGAATCACGCTTTCCCCCGGCCGCCGCTGCCTCCTCCTCCTCCTCCTCTTGCCTTCCCTCTGTCATCCGGATTCACCGCCATTGTTTATCCAGGTGTTGTTCGCATCCGGCTCAATTTATTTATTTCTTTTGGCGTTTGCATACACAAGCAGCACCTGGATTAATTGTCGTGCTCCCAATCTTTCAGGAAATCGACGAAGCCTGCAAGCGAATTAAGAGGGAGGTTGACGACCTGGGGCCCGAAGTCGGAGATATCAAAATCATCCCGCTGTACTCGACGCTGCCTCCACAGCAGCAGCAGAGGATCTTTGAGCCACCCCCGCCCAATAAACCAAATGGCGCCATCGGAAGAAAGGTATAGCTGCCCTGTTGCTATAAAAACACACAGAGGGGGAGGTAGAAACGGGGAGATGGGCGGGAGGGGTGGAGGCTAAGTGAAGAGAAATTGAGTGTGGTTGGTGTAGAAAGGCCAGATGGGGAATAAGGTGGGTAAAGTGAGAGAGCTGGAAGGAAGGAAGGGACTGAAACTTTTTTCCCTTTCTCAGCTTTAGCACAGAACTGACTCACACAACATATGCTGCTTTTGTCAGCATGCAATTCTCTGCTCTAAATTATAACTGGGGTATTACTCATGCCCTCCGAGCCTGAGGAAAGTACTGCATTCTCAGTCGTTTTTATCTTTCCTCTACATTTACACAGAGCCTGCTGGTACTGGGGGGGAAAAAAACAGGCCTCAGACCTCTGCTTTATAAAACCGTGTAAAAGATGCACTTTATATGGGATGACCGAAAACAGGACTCTTCTTGCCGTACACCGTACAATCTTCCTTCAGTCACTTGATCGCAGAGGAGTGGATGATCCTTCTATTGATACAGACACGAAAGAGTTCCTCTCTTTTGTGTGACAGTTTCTATTCACAGGGGCTCATAACCACAGCAGCAGCAGCAGCACCACCTGCACCGTCACACTGTTGGCTAGGGATCTGACAGAATATCCGAATCTCATAGCTGCCAGCAAATGAGTAAACACTCATCCCAACATCTGATAGGGGACGGTGTTGATGAATGACTCATTGCTACAACCCCTCTAATTGAGGCAGATCAGGCTGACATATGAGCAGCGAAAATATTTATGGGCTGTCAAAGTTAAATATGTCACATTAAGCAGGTCGGCCATCAAGTTTGTATTTCTTATAGGCTTGTGTGGTATCTTTTTTTTTCCCCTAACTTACTGACATTTTGCCAGGGTTTATGGCATATGATGGTATTTATGTTTAATAATGAATAAAACCAAGAAAAAAACTGCCATTACACTCCGGCGAAGAGCAGTTTATTACATGACATGTTTCCTTACAAAAAAGAGAAACCTAAGAAATTGCAGATACATGTTTTCGTTACAAAAAGGACAGATTTTTAACTTTCCAACAATCCTCGAACTAACCAGGTGTAATATACGTTTCCTTCAGGAAAAACGACCACATATAAGCAATTTATTCAATGTGTCTCATTTAAAAAATGATCCTAAATTAAACTGCTGTAGATGATTTATAGAGGAGTGTGTAAAACACTTATTTGTAGCAGTTCTGAAAAAGAAAAATGGAAATGCATAACTGGTGGCCCGGTTATTATTTTTTCTTCCTGTGACTATGTTGTATACACTGATTCCAGTACTTTAATAATGTTTTAAAATCAACAAGAAATTAGAAAAAAAGTCCTTTAAATTCTTCATCTATATTGTTTTGTTTCTTATGGAGGCACAGGACTTTGGGGAATATAATACGTGAATGCCATACTATGTAACAGTGGTTACTATATACAGCTGGAGCACTGCATAGCCACGTCCAGTGCAGGTTAATACTGTAGACACTATGACTTGTAGAAAGAAAGCTGCTAGTGCTAGCTCTGCAGCATTTAACAGCAGTGTTTTGTCACGTTTAGATGAGTTAGATTAGATTAGTAGCTAACTGCCTCTTTCCTTAGATACTTGTCAAACGGTCCTGTGACTCTGCTGCTGCAGGCACAGACAAAGTGGGCTGAATAGACACAATCCACCAGTGGTGTTGTCAAACTGGCATTTTAAAGAGTTACGCTCTTTAGCCACCTGTCTGTGGAGGGAAACAGTTGTAATTTCAACTGGCTCTTCACGAGCACATACTTCCTTCTTTTTGCTTTGTGTTTTTGTTCACTTCCAAACATCTGTGTTATTTTAACAGAAAGAGGAAAAGCTGTGATATTTATTTTAAACACTATCGAAAATCATACTGTTGGGATGTATAATACCCTGATGTACCAGCGCACTGCCCAAGCCTAACTTCCAGCAAGGCCCACACAGAGGTCCTCCCCTCGTGGTTTAGATCATACATTTGGGCACAAATCCCTCCTCCAATTACTGTCCTGAGCCTTGAAATTTCTTCAGGCTTTCTGTTTAAATGAGCTGCATGTGTGCTGCAGAGGCTTAAGTGGCCCAGTATTGGATAAGATCTTTTTCATAAGTTCAGATATCATTGCCAGTATTTTCTTTTGCCGTTCAAGGGGATGTTGATGTGAAGTATGGCCAGTGTTGCTTAGGGGAAGCCTTTTAATATTACTTTGCTCTGGCAGTGGCCCCCGTTTGGTTGCGGTTGTATATGGACATTTGTCTGATGTGCTAGAGCTCACCCCACTGGGACTGCACCACTTAAATAACAGTGATGTTGTTACCTTGCTCTTCTCTTGGTGGATAAATTTCGTCGATGTCTTCACGATACCCATGTGTTCAGTTCATACATGAAATAAAGTGAATTTGCTGGTCCTCACTGTTGAGCCGGCGAGCACTTTGAGCTTCAGAGCAGCAGTTTGTCCTCCCCACCCCCCCCCCCCACCCCCCCCACCCACCCCCCATTTGTCACGTGCCTGTTGAATTGGTGGAGGTGGCATCTAAAGTTGCCACGCTTGAAGTAAATGTGCTTCTCCTCAGTGACTGACTGAGCGACTCATCAAGTGAAAAATGCAGAGATGTCATCTAAGCCAGCCCAAGAGAAAGTAGTGAAGAAGAATTAAGGTTCGCCACATTTGCCACTATGCATGCTAACGACTGCATTAGGCACCCCTCAATTAACATAAAGCACTAGCTCGTCATTGCTCTATTTCTCCAGGAAAGCCACTGATCTTCCATTCTGAGCAGTTTTATCATTTAAAATCAAGTCAGAAATTGAATAATTGCCAATAAAGACCATAATCTCGCTTTGCTTTCCAGCATCTCACAGATTGTCTCTAATAAGTGTGCTATGATGAGTGTTAGGATTGTTTTTTAGCATTGTCACGTTTGAAATATTTCCTCCAAATGTCACTTTTCTATTCTGTTTCAATGAGCTTTGAGTGTGGGTGCAGCGACTCTGCACGTTCTGCTTCCCTCGGTCAGGGGAAGGCTTTATTTGTCAACAAGCACGCGTTCCTCAGCAGGGGATGTGAAAGATGGCCCGAGTTAGCTATAGTACTTGCTCTCTTGCAGGTAATAACCCAGACATAACATGCAGAGATGATGTTCTAATGATATTACTGATGAAGAGGCCAGGGTTATCCAGTGCAGCAGCAGACTGGAAGGAGCAAGCCTGCGTTCAGTGTAATGGGCCTGGCCTGGATAATCCTTCAGAATCAATGCAGTCAATGAGGTCTCACCCATATGATCATGAAATGTGAGAGGGTGTCATGTGAGGCATCTGCTAGAGCAACTGACTGCATCCCAACACGCAGGAGGGTGGCAACCTTCACTAGGCTTTCTTTTTTTTTTAACTGGACTTTGAAGCTTTCCATGCCTTTGATTGCTCGCTGAGATGTTGGCCGCTGACATATCTGTCCGATCGCCTGATCTCGTCCCTTTTTTTGGCCGGCTACTTTAATCCCAGACTGCTGCTGCGGGTAATTGGTCTCCCAGCCATGTGGCTGTTTTCAAACTTTAGGTCACCAACAGCCCTTCAAGCTATTACCTGTCGTTGGGATCGTTTTTAGGTACCTTGTGATTCTTTGCTTTGTAGTTCAGAGCCTGGGATTGTATTTTTTTATATATACCTAAAAGGAAAAGGTGTCCTTCTTTTACATTTACATAAAACCTGTCTCCAGTAGCTTAGAGACCTTTTAAGAAGACGTTTCCACTACATGCATTGACTCAAGTATGTTTCACTTTGTTTGTTTTCCACTGTGATAAAATGCAAGAAATGCCCAACGTAGTTAGCACAAGGAAAGGATGAGCCATTACTGACCTGGATGGGGTATTATTATTACGCTCTTTATTATGTGGTTATATTGTCTTGTTAACTATGCAGAATATTTTTCACTACACTTCTTGGCCGTATGCTACACCCTCCATTTCTTTGACTTCACGTGAACAGTTTTGTTCGGAGCCATTCTCACTCCAGCTGTCTGTAAACAGCCTTGTTACAGTTGACCTCTTACGAGCGTTTTCATCTCCATTCTGTGCCACGAGATGACCATACCCTTGTTTCTGTAGATCAGGGGTGTTCAATTAAAATTTAATGAGGTCTAGTTAGAGAACATTTCCTCACACAAAGCTCTGCAATATCATAAAGTATTAATATACAGTCAACAGTTGGCTGTCAAGTAAAAGGAAGTTAAATTCAGCATTATTTCAGTAATGTTTATTATTCATTTTCACAATAAAATAATAAATGTTCTTTTCTTATTTCAAGTAAAATAAGGTTTGTGTTCATAAATAAAAATTTTAAAAAAGCAGTTCAGGTTTCCCCTTCTTTTTTTTCATCAACTACATTTTCCATGTAAACTAAACTAAAATCTATTTTCTCTCTGATTCCCAGACTTACTGCTCTTACAGCTTGTGTCTCCTCACTTAGTTTTCCTTTTTCACACGCGCTCTGAATAAATCTTTTAATTGGCTGAGAAGCATCATGCGGGATAAATTACAATGCACACACATTGATTACCTTGAAGAAAAAGGAAAAGGCGGCGCATATTCAAAGTAATCTTACGGCAAATATGAGCAAAGTTGTGCAGAGTAAAATCGAAGCGGTAATAAATTAAGGTCTAGTCGTGGCTTTGGGTTCTTGAAGAATAGCATCTTGGTCTGGAGCGAGGCTCATCCCAAGTTTAAACTGAGCATTTAGAGCAGTCTGAAGGTTTGAGTCAGGGGGATTTTTATTAATATGAGCATACTCTATTGTAATGACATGAAAAGCCTTTTTCATTCTGTCTTCTTTGTTTCAAACCTCCGAAATTACCTGAAACTTTGATATTTTTTTTGCAGACTTAGTTTCAGGAAGTTGTTTGCAAAGTGTGTGAGAAACACTGGGAATAAACATTTTAATCTTTGACAGTGGTTTTATATTACTACCACAGATTCGCAGCCTATTGCTGTGGCAGTAGGCCATGATTGTACTTTTAGCTTTTGAACCGTTTGGCCTGTTATTTATAAAGCCTCTAGTACTTTCATTTAAATCGAAATTAAAATAGCCAGGAACTCCTTGTATAAAAGCCAACCATTTGGCAGATAGTGCCATGTGATCAGTTTCATACCAGCATTTGCCATCTCTCTATTTGCGGGCTTGCATGCTAAGGGGAATGTGGTTTCGACAGGTGAATTACTCGAGGTCAAGGGCTGAAAGAGGGGAAAAAAGAAGCCCTCTCTGGCATTAATAACTAAATAGTCAGGCATTCTGTGGCTGAAGTAAAATCCTCGCTTAAAAGGTGGGATTTAAAAGTCTCCAAGGCTCACAGCTTGAAGACAGCTGAAGAGGCACAGCTACAAAGGAAGTGTGTCAAGTGTGCAAAATTGGTTCTGTGGACCTGTATCAGCAAAGACCACAGAGACCTGTTTGGTTTTGTGCTTGGCATTTTATTATGAAGACTAACCAAGAAGCGCGGACAGCTACCACCAAATTGCTCCTCAGGTCAGCCTGCAGCTTGTTCCTGACCTGGTAAATGTTGAGCTGGCCAGAAGGCGGGGGCTAAGTGTGGAGGCATCTTTATTTTATTTTTTTCACCCCAGAAACCCTCAAATTTTAAACTGGCAGCTGCCAGCAGAGTGGGCTGTGACACTGCCCCCACCGCCTTGATGAGTTAAAAAGGTTTCTGTGTCCGGTCAGTTTCCAGCGTTATATAAGCAGAACTGAGCCTGGCAGCGGTCAAGGTTTGCGTGAGTGTAGCTGTAGATCTGCCTGCCTGCTACTTTCCCTCTGTTTGTGTTTATGCTGACAGTGAGAGACCCATAGTTTCATGTGACTCATTCAATGCACATCTTTTTTATTTGCTTCGATTCAGCTGTCATTTGTCATTGACATCTTTGCTGTTTGGGATCATTCATCATCTCATAAACCAAGCAGCTAATTTTCACTTATATTCTTATTTCCTTTCCCGTTTTTTCTCTTCCTTAAACTATTTTTAATCCATCAGCTCATAACTCCTGAATGCCTGGAATGAAAATAATTCTGCAGATTTATTCAGTTGCTTTTTTTATTAAGCGATATAAGTAACTACTATTTTCTTACAGCTCTTGCAATGATCGGGGATAACATTATGACTGCAGTGAATAACCCTGATTATCTCTTCATCGTGGCACCTGTTAGTGGGTGGGATATATCAGGGAGGAAGTGAATATTTTGTGCTCAAAGTTGATGTTTGAAGCAGGAATAATGGGCACGTGTGTGGCTTTGATGGGAGACTAACACAATGTTAGGCAGTTGGTTATAATGGTACGCCTGATTGGTGTACATATATTGTGTAGCAAAACTTTGATTGACACAGTCTTCCAGAATATTTAGAACTAAATTAAATGTGAGATATTTTCAGTGTTATTTGCCTCTGGTTGTGTTGCAAGTGTGGCTTTGAAGGAGCCGGCATTGCAGCGTTGAGGGGTAAGTTGGCATGTCTGCAGACAGCGGTGTCGCACATATCAAGAGACGCGTTTTCGGTTCACATGAGAGATTTGCAGCAGCCCTCAATTAGAGGGGAGGAAAAAGATGTTTTTGATGAAAGTGCTAACCACTGTTGCACACCATGTTTTAAAAAGCAGGCCACCTAACAGAACCCATTAAATTAAGACTGCTCTGTGGGTTTGAAAAGCTTTCCAAAAGAGGGAAGCTGACATCCCAACAAACCCAGCGACATGCCGGAGATAGAGACTCCAGCCACACACACACACGTGTGCACACAAAACTCGAGTAATTTTTATTCGATGAGACACCGAGCACCAAGCCAGCACTGTGCACAAATCTGTTGATAGCACTAGATTGCAGAAACTGTTGTGGTGTCGCTTTGTTGGGCTCGCTCGGCAGCCTGCAAACATTGATCTCTGCAGACTCGTTGAGCTGGCTCACATCAGAGCAGACGCTGATATCCACGTTTGTTTTTCTCTCTAATGTTTAAGGATCACTGATTTCTCAGCACTTTGTATGAGGTTATCTGAACCTTTCTTACCAGAGGAACTTCTTTCTGATAGGTATAATGATGTTTTTGTATTTATGCTATGTTTTTTATGCATCTTAATGGTTTGCTCAAACTATTTTCATGCAGTTTTATGTATCAAATTGTAGCAGACCAGTCTCGGGTCTCATCAGTCCCTTCAAAGTCCCCGGGCGGATCATTTCTTAACTCGCGTCTTCTCGTTTTCACAGGTCGTCGTGTCAACAAACATCGCCGAGACGTCCCTGACCATCGATGGGGTGGTGTTTGTAATTGATCCCGGATTTGCCAAGCAAAAGGTTAGCTTCCCTTTTCTCCCTGCCACCATCCCCCCCCCCCCCCCCCTTCTCCCACCACTCTTTATCTGCCGCGATCATCTGCTTCTGTTGCCTGAGAATCCCCAGATAAACACAGCAGTGCACACCTGACAGCAGCAAAGATGGAAAAGCCTGTTATTTATTCCTCTGACATTTCACCAGCCTAGAGCCAAGTCATACACATGGCACAAAAAGAGATTATATATGCTCCAAGGTGGATTGTGCGCGCGTGTGTATTGTACGTCTTCTTTTTGTTTGCTGCTTGTATATATAGTAGATTGTAGGTGGGTTTAAAAAAAATGAATAAAAAATACTAGCTTTTTTTTTTTTTTTTTTACTCTACCCTAGTTTTTATTCAGATGAAATGACTCATTGACCTCGTTTCCCTCTCAGGTGTATAACCCACGAATCCGAGTGGAATCCCTTTTGGTCACAGCCATCAGCAAGGCCTCAGCCCAGCAGAGGGCAGGCCGTGCCGGACGTACACGCCCGGGAAAGTGTTTCCGGCTTTACACAGAGAAAGCTTACAAGACAGAAATGCAGGTAAGAAGCAAAGCAGTTTGAAAACCATTAAAATTGTACAAGTTGTAAACACATGATTGATTCTCATATCTCACATTCTGCAGTGCCACAAGCACTTTGTATTCCCCCAGAGCAGCCTTCTAGCTGGAAAAGCTTTCTATTATGCAATATTTGCTCTTAGAACTCCTCGATTCCCAGTTCAAGCGAATTATCATTCCAGGAGCCCGGTGCTAAAACGCACCTTTTTTCCACCCTTCCTCATAACCCCCGTTAATGACACGGCCACCTTGTGACAAATGGACCCGTGGGGGCCCAGTTCTCCACTTTAACAAGCTAATTCTTTCACATCACGCCGAGTGGCAAAGGGAATTTTTTTAAACAAGTTAAATAGCCCTTTGAATGCCCCCGGTCTCTGTTCAAGTTGACATATGAGTGATGCATGAGTAGATAATAAGCAGGCCTGACGAATTCATTTTGAATTGTTCCTCGGGCTTCTTTTGTACCTCTTTACTGGCACAGGACAACACGTATCCAGAAATCCTGAGGTCTAATCTGGGCTCTGTGGTGCTGCAGCTCAAGAAACTGGGCATTGATGACCTGGTGCATTTCGACTTCATGGACCCACCAGGTTAGTGTAACACAAATGTTACTCTAAAACCTCCGGGTATGATCGGCTTCATATTGGATCCAAAACAAATATCGGAACCATTCCTAAACGCAAACGGATACATCACTTATGCTTCTGCTTTTTAAAACAATTCCAACACCATGTTATTTTTTTCTTAAGTAGCTTTGCATGATTAAAGTTTGAAATGATCCTTGTTTATCTCACGGTGGGCTATGTCCATCCACAGTCTGAAACAAGCAGTTTCAGCTCCCCTTTAAGCCTACCTCCTTCTGTTTGCATGGTTTAGCACAATAGCTCTTCTTTATTGTTCGATTTCATGTAGATTTATATTACTTTGCAGCTGACAGCGACCACAGGTGTCAGTTAACCAAAGAATCAAAGAATATTGAGATCTTGAATTTGATTAGCGCTCTCTGAATCAGGATGAATACACTTACAAACTGTTATGAAATCGAGCAACATTTAGTCGAGCTGCAGTTGCTTTGATGTACGATATCAAATCTGGGTTGGCAGCGTCACTTGGGAAAAACAACAAAGCAAAGAAGGGATCTTGGCAGACATCAAATAAAACATAGTGAATGTTTGGAGATCTGAGGATATGTGTTGTGATAGACATGGACTACACACTAGTATCTTGCAGTTTTTATGAGGAATCCGCTCTAAATTTCTATTATTGCTGTTCAGACTGAGAAATGACTGATGTGTGCAGTTAGTATTCTGGCTGATCACTTAGTTTATGCACCGCCTGTCACTGTTGCTTGAATTATATCCGAATCCTGCTCGATCTGTGCCAAAACACAGACCTCTTCTCCCTCGAGGTGCTAAGTTATGGCATTCACCAGGAGAGTGTGTGTGTGTGTGTGTGTGTGTGTGTGTGTGTGTGTGTGTGTGTGTGTGTGTGTGTGTGTGTGTGTGTGTGTTTGTTCCCACGTCTTCTGGAGGAGACCACCCCTCCTTTCCCTATCCTTAACCACCTCCTCTTCCCTCCACCCTTTTTCTCACCATAATATAGTTTTCATCTCACCTCTGAGATTAAACCCATCTCTCCCCGTCCACTGTGGCAAACGCCATTTTGAGAATGAAATTGGTTACATCAATAGCAGTGCTATCACCTTGGCTATTGCCTTCCCTTTATATTCCTCCAGAGAAACGTGACTGACCTCCACCACCACCACTCCCACGTTTCTCGCAAAAACGCAAGGGTATACATCAACATACGAGGACCGGCCGAGTCTAACCGGGAACAGTCGGGCAAAAGAGAGGGGGGAGGATCACCTTTTTATTGATTTGAGCCACTCTCTGCAGAAGGTTTCTCCTAAATAGCTCCTGAGCAGGCTGGAAGCTGCAGCTAGTTGGGTGCAACAAATGAAGTCTGCTTTAAGTCTGAGGAGTTCCCAGAGAGGGTTTTATAACGGCTATTTACAGCGGATCAATTGTGATATGCCGTGTCAGAGGCCTGCCTCGGAGAAAATACAGGTCAGTGTAGTGTCTCTGGGCAGTCGGGAAATACAGTGAGACAATAGTCTCGTGATAGAATGTTTTTTTTCTTTGTTTTTTTGGCCATTGAACCCCTTTAATCATGTTTTTGGCTTAAAGGTGTTCGTTTCAAATTGGCAACTTTCTGAGGCAACTGTAATTATTGTTCGGATACAAGGTCGACATACATTTTTTATTATTTCCACGCATATTGGATTTGAGTCCAGGCCTTTTCCCCAGTGATGATCAGCCTCCAAACCCAAAGTAGTTTTTTGTGTTTGCTTGTCTGTAATGTGAATTGGAACCTTAATCCTCCCCCCTTACCGTGAAATGCTCAAGTACGTAGGTTATTTCTTCCTTTGTCCACCCCGCTTCCTGCTCGCTAAACACAGGAGCGACAGTGCGAGCCAGACAACCAAATGGAAAATCCAAAAAGAAATCAGTAGCGATTTACACAAGGACTTGGCTGGGTGGGATTCATTTTCCTCGTGACATTTCCAAAGAAGTACCTTTCAAAGCCAATGTGGTTTAATGTACCTTTAGCCTTTCGCCTCATTGATTTGGCCCTTGGTTAATATATCGGATTCTTGTGTGTTGAGACAGTCAATACTTACTTTCTGATGAGTCGCGTTGGGTATAGATTGAATTTCCACTCGGGTTCTTAACGCTAGCGGTACTTGGAAATCAGATTTTCACCTTTTGTGCAGGCCCACACAAGCTACTGTTGTTGCTAAGTAATGTGACCAGCACTCACTTTGTGTATAGAAAGGAAAAAAAGTAGCGTTGATGCCCCAAATCAATATTTGTTAATCATAAAAAAACACCTCCCTGCTTTTTGAAATTGAATTTTTTTTGGGGGGGTGGGGGAAAGCACTTGAGAGAAACGAAAGAGAGCGAGCGCCGCAGCTTGAGCTAATTTTCAGTTAACATGCAACTGGTCATTAGGCTTCAGCTCTCGGGAGCCAAAGGTCAATAATTGCATCTGGAGGAAAAATCTTTTAACCAAACAGTGGAAGCCTTTTGTGTTGAAGCATTAAGTAGAAAGTTCCCCTGTAATTGCATTAGTTGTTTAGGATTGCCTGAGCGGAGGATGAAAAATGAGCTCTGCCATGATTACGTCTGGTGTAATTCTGGCCGTCACATAGTGAAACTTCAGAGCGCAGCAGGTGATGGAAACGCTACCTTTTCTTCCTTTTCTTTGGGTTTTTAACTTCTTTTAATGTGCTGGTTGATCTAATTTATGACTGATTCCATGGACTGTGCTTCTCTTTTCCAGGTCTTAGTAAGTCCTTGAATAAGGAAATCGCTTTTAGTCAGTACATTTTAACTCGTGACCCAGCTGTTTCCCCACATTTAAAGAGTGAAGTTTTGAAATGCAGTAGCTTGATTGTGATTGATTTTCTTTATGTACTACTTAAATTAACAGCTGTAAATTTAATCTGACCGTGAAGACACAAACAGGAAACCCTAGCGTGTCGGACTGCTCCTCAATTGCTCTGAATATTTTCGTCCAGTTGGCATTGATTAAGTAGATTAATTTATTAGGTGTGCAAATCAAAATAGGATGTTAATTAATATTGTTTGCTATAATCGAATCTGCAGATTAGGCGCTTTCTGCCAGGCCATTGCCAAGTGGATTTTATTTTACTTGTTTTTATATTCTAGATTTGCATTAGTTAATGCATCATTTCAGACTAATGTTACCAGCAACTATTTTTACAAATAAAAAAATGTTGCTGCAGATTTTTCAGCTGTGCATTCATAATGTGAATCTCCTGTTCCACCAACATCCCAAAGGTGCTCTAGTGGATTTCGATCAGGTGTCTGTGGAGGCCAATCATGGCTGTCGTATTTAAGAAACCTGTTTGTATGATTTTAGCTTTGTGACATGGTTTGTTATCCTGCTTGAAGTATACCTACAGTGTTCATCATCTTACATTGCTCAAGCAGGATGGAGCTGTGCTTTCATTGTCGATCCCAAACTCTGAGCCTGCCATCTGAATGTTGGAGCAGAAATTAAAGCTCATGAGAGCAGACAATCTTCTGTTGCTCAGTTTTCATAAGCCTGTGTACTGTAGCGCCTGTTTCCTTTCCTAGCTGAGAGGAGTGGGGCCCAGACTTCTGCGGCTGCAGCCCATCTCCTTTGGGTTTTGCGTGTTCAGAGATGCTCTTCTGCACCTTTTTTCTCTTGTTATGTTGTTTCATTTAAAGTTCAGTGGTCCATCTTTACAAAGTGTATGTTTCTATGTGCCTAAGTGCATCAAGTTGCTGCCATGAGATTGTCTGATTTAATCAGACAATCTGTGGCCGCCACACTTTTGCAGTCAGTGAAATAGCAGCAGTACATTAATAAAATTAATGAAACCTTCACACACTCCTCCTTCCTGTTGCAGCTCCAGGATCAAATGACTTCTCTTGGCAGGAACCGTGTCTCAGATGTTTTAGCTCACTGTCATATGAAACCCACAAAGCTGCGACTAGCACATTTAGCACATTTAGCTAAATTAGCTAAACGGTTAACTTGACCTCTTATCTCACTTCTAAATGTGAGCATGGAGTACGGCAGTATTAATCAATTCTGACATAATTGTGTGTGAATGAGTCCCAAACTGTCCTCCTCAAGTGTTGCTGCAATGAAAGAATGACAGTTCTGCAAATTGTCTGTTTCAGCCATCTGTGTGTGTTTTGCCCATGGGCTTGGAGCATTTTAATGGCCCATCTCTCCCGCTCTGTCTCCTCCAGCTCCAGAGACCCTGATGCGAGCCCTGGAGTTGCTGAACTACCTGGCAGCGCTCAACGACGACGGTGACCTGACCGAGCTGGGCTCCATGATGGCAGAGTTCCCCCTGGACCCCCAGCTGGCCAAGATGGTCATCGCCAGCTGTGAATTCAACTGTTCCAATGAGATCCTCTCCATCACTGCCATGTTGTCAGGTAATGCTCAGGGCTGGCCCCGCTGCTTGGGTCTGATCTGCTACTCTTTCCATTTCCTGTGCTCATTGGCCATTCCTCCCAAATGACCAGTGAGCTGTAAGGAAATTTACAGAGCAGCTTCTTTATCTTCTAAGAGCCCTTTATTCATTCTTTGACCCTTCTTGTTGGTTTAGTAGTGGTGACACAAGGATTTAAATGGGTCTATTTGATGCATACCAAAGCCCTGACTGGTTTCAGGTTTTGTGTGCGGTTATTAAAATATCAGCAGTCCAGAAGTTGAGGTCTCCTTAGTATTGGCGTAATGTGTACCTACTGAACTTCAGTACAGGAAAAGCAGTTGATAAAGTCAATGGTGTCAGCTGTTATTTGCGAGGAAGGGGAGGGGGGAAAAAAAACTACATGTCTGTACAAAATGTATAGGTGTAGCTGGAGCAGCACCAGCATGCTACAGCAGTAATTGCACTTTGGGCTTGCCAAAGCAGAATGCTGCTCATTGAGATGAATCTTGACGCCTTTGAAGGGAGCGTGAGGGTCTTTGAGAGCGGGGAAATGGATTTAACTAGGTGCTCGGACGTGGTGCGCACTTAAAGCAGGTGTTTCAGGATGGCAGGTTTTTGCTGAGTTCATTAAAGTAAGCAGCAAAAGTACACCTGAGAGCGGTGCCGCCACAGCAACCAACCATGAGGCTCAATAAACACAGCTTTTACCCATTAAAGCTACAATCAAGCAGGTTTGGCGTTAAGCAATTCAGAGCGAGTTCGTGCAGGGGGAGAGGGCAGAACAAAGAGTCCGGGGGAAGTCTACATCACTGTCAGGTGTAGGGTGGGAGGAACTGTTTTGACTGGCTGTAGCCAGAGTGTAGCAGATCAGGACAGAGAAACCCATCCTCCTTCCCTTCTCTTTGGACCCTCCTTTCCTTTTTCCACCGTAATCACTTGGCAATGCAGTGTGCCCTGTGAAGTGCTCTGTGCCTCTCTTGAGCTGAGGCCTTGTTCCTCTCTGTGGGATTTGCTTAACTTATCCCTATGGGCGGCTGTGTTGGGGCCTATACCAACCTTGTTTAGTCCCACAGTGCTTTGTGCGACCCACGGAGGCCAAGAAGGTGGCTGACGAGGCCAAGATGCGCTTCGCCCACATCGACGGAGACCACCTAACGTTGCTCAACGTCTACCATGCCTTTAAACAGAGTGAGCGGCCTGTTTCCCCACACGTTTCACTGATTAGATTCATTTTTTTCCTTTTTTAAATGCTCCTTAACCCTAAGTTGCTCTCTTCCCACACAGACCACGAGTCCACTCAGTGGTGCTATGACAACTTTGTCAACTACCGCTCGCTGATGTCAGCAGATAACGTACGGCAGCAGCTGTCCAGGATCATGGACCGCTTCAGCCTACCGCGAAGGAGCACTGAGTTCAGCAGCAGAGACTACTACATCAACATCCGCCGAGCACTGGTCACGGGCTTTTTCATGCAGGTCAGTGTGAATCTGGGACTTTTTTGTTTCTTAAGTTTTGTAAGGTTCGATGTGCTGTTTAGTCTCTCATCGTGTTGCCAGTGTCATCATTTTGCTTTCCTTTATTTATTTATTTGTTGTTGTTGTTTTGTGACATTTCATATTTGAGCAAACGCTGTCTGTATACAGCTCCTCTGCTAATCTGATGCTCATTGAAGTATTTTTGTGCCAAACATTTGTACAAACTGCAAATGCAGCCGAGAGCTGCCTGTTTTTCTTCTTCTTCTCCTTCTCCTTCTTCTACCCCAAGCAAACACACGCGCACTCGTGCACACGCACCAGCGAGCTGCTTGTTTTAAGCACATAACAAGAAATGAAATCAATTTGTTTCTCGCTCAGGAAAACAAATGGCAGTTTTGCAAAAAGCCATTTTCAGGGCTACCTGAAACAAGCAACCTGACAAGTTGAATTATGGCGTTAATATTTAAATATTTGTCAACATTAACCTTTATCTCGGAGACAAATTTGCAGCTCGTGTTCAGGCGTTCGCACTGTTTGAGATCATGTCTTTGTTTGGAAAGGCCTTTATTGAGACTGATTGCCTTGGTTAATCACAGCCGCCAATGCAGCTCGACCACAGCACACACAAAAAAAAACCTCACTCGCTACGAATTAGCCTCAAATGTCTTGCTACTTTTTTTTTAATCAAAGCATTAATAATTTACTTCTTAGATTGTAATGGGACTGCATGATTAACACACACGCACACACACACCAGTAAAAGATGTGTGTGTGTGTACTTGTTTTGACTTTTTCTGGATTTCATGGGGTTTTCCGTCTTGCTGCGGTTTGAACAGATTGCTCACCTGGAGCGCACAGGCCACTACCTGACCGTGAAGGACAACCAAGTCGTACAGCTGCACCCCTCCACCGTGCTGGACCACAAACCGGAGTGGGTGCTTTACAACGAGTTTGTGCTCACCACCAAGAATTACATCCGCACATGCACAGACATCAAACCCGAGTGGTGAGTTTCAGCAGTTTCATTCTGAGTAAGGGGCACTTTAATTTATCAACCTGCACTACCTTTGTGCATTTCTGCCTCAAATGAGTGGTGCTGGTGCACGATAAACTACTGGTCACAAACATATCCCAATTGTGGCCTGCTTCTCAAAGGCAAATTGTGTCCGCCATAAACATCACAATTCCTGCCAGTAACATTGGTGCACTTTAAATGTTTACCAAGACTCTTCACCAGCACAGGCAATCACGTTGATGGTTATGAGGAACTAACGTTGTGCGTAAAAATGACCCTGCTACACGTGAAAGTCTTTAAATGTTTTTAATTCTCAAGTTTTCATTTCAGCTATGAGTCACTGCAGCACACAGCCACTATCGGTTAATCTAGCAATTATTTTCACAATCAGCTAATTGTTTGCTCCATAAAAATGTTATCAAATGATAAAAAAAAGGCCTCCTATCACACATTCCCAAAGCTAATTGTGATATCTTGTTCTTTGCGACCAGCTGGAGCCACTGAAATGTTGTGATTTTTATGGTTATAAAAAGGCTGACAAAAGCAATTATGACAAGGATCTAATAAAAATAAGATTGCAGTCATACCAGCGTCGACTTATGAGCATCGTTGCGCTAGCAGCAAAACCGCAACAAACCTCGTATGCACGTTTCCCTCCTCCCCCTGTGACCTCGTCCAATTAAGGATCAAATTGTCAAACCCGCACCAGTAGTCGGAGTGTGAATATGGAAGAACGACACTCTCCCACAAGTAAACACCGAAGACAATTTTTGTGACTAATGTTTACTTGCTTTCTTTTCTAGGCTGGTGAAAATTGCCCCGCAGTACTACGAGATGAGTAACTTCCCCCAGTGTGAAGCTAAGAGACAGTTGGAGCGTATCATTGCAAAACTCTCATCCAAGGAATACACTCAGTACTAAGAAGGTTTGCATGTGCCGCTGCAGGAGCCGCGTCCTCGCCCGCCTGTACAAAATGAAGACGCTCTTTAGGTTTTCTGTATATTTTATTTGTTTTATTTTCATCGTTCTGAACTCTATTTTTGCTCCTGTGTATTGAATGCGTAATGGTTTTAAAATCAATGATGAATTGACCTTCGACGGCCACTTTGTTTTCTTTAAGCCAACATGGTTAGAGCACTACAAGAAAAAAGGACTACAGATGATGAGTGGTTATCAGGAGTTTAGTCATTAGTCATTTACACCTGAAGCATGTTGTTTCATGTGAATTTCAACATTCCTCTTAAAAAAAAAACACCCAAAATAACAAATCCCACCTTGGGATTCTTGGCTGTTGTTTTGCTTTGTTATGATGATCAAATGTAATTTATACTGCATTTTGATGCAGGTGAAATGTAATGTTCTCTTGTCATGGAGATAATTTCCTGTCACATTTCCTGTCATCTGTTCAACTTAATAAAATGGCTTTTGTAATAAGATGTTTCTTCCTCTGTCTGCGTTAAAATAACAGGATAATCTCTACATAAACTTTCTGTCTTCACCCTCACGTGCGCACACGTCCTGACTTGCCAAATCCAGCTAGTTTCCCGGCTCTTGAGGGAAGTTAAATCTTCTTACTGGGATATTGATAGCTTCAGAAACAGTTGGGGAGAGGGGGATGTTAATTGCAAATGTTTCGGAGCAAGATCAGTGTGAAATCCCTGCTGCGCTGGAGCCTGTTCTGGCTGTACTGCTTTGTGTCACTGCCTCTCTAATGTTGAAGGTAAACCTTGCGGTTGGGAGAAGTGTGCCTTGCTAGATTAAACTTAGAAACTAGAAGTGATTCCTTATAAACGAAGTTGGTTGAGCTCTGACAAACTTTCTTGAGAAGCTTTTCCCCTCTCATTCTGTGGGTCAGCAGCTTAGTCTAGACAAGCTCTGTGTGGCTGGCGATGCATGAATACCACGAGGAGTATGAACAGCAGGACTCTTGAACAAGACTAAAGGGGAAAAAGATTCTGCTGTACCACCCTTGATGCCTCATCATCACAGCTTTGCAGGTGGCAGTTTAGTGCACAACAAGTTTCTGTCCTTTTAACATATAATCAAAGTGCTGTCTGACCTGGAGAGTGAAAGCACGTAGCTCCTCGTTTTACCCTTTAATCTATAAACTGGCTTCCAGTGAAGCACTCCCAAATTATATTGGGAGTGCTTGTGTATATTTTAATCCGAAAGATATTTCAAATATCACTTATATCAGCTTCACTTGCTCAGTAGTGCAGTGGTATACACATACACTTAACAGACAAAAATTTAATCCAAGGAGGGGATACACGATCTTGGGAAGGGCAGCTGGTGTAAAAACCTGCCAAATCAAATATGTGGCGCCACCTGCTGTGATGGTCCCTTGTGAATAAGGGAGTAACCAGAACTAGCTTACTTAGGTTAGCTTACATGCTGCCACAGAGAGCATGTAAGAGATGGATGGATTTTAACATCGTAGCTGTCACTGTCTTTATTTACTTGATATGGTGTGTGTGGACTCTTATTTGGTCACACTATAAGCTTGGTTACCGAGCTGCATCCATAGATAGATAACTTTAACCAGGGAAGAAAGAATTGCACGTGGTGGCCTGCAAACACATTATAAATGATGTAATATGAAATGTGTGTAGAAGTGTGTACATATGAATACATAAATCCAAAATCCCACAGTTACACGAGTCAAGAACAAGCAGACGTGTTAAGAAACACTGTTTGTGAATAACATCTAACAGAAACTTGAAAGTTGTGCAGCAGCATACTGCAGTGATGACGACTTACACCAAACCATTCTAAATAAAGATTGTGTGCATCACACAGACACGGGTACAAGCTAATAGATTCTTAGTTAACATATGAACAATACTACAATCATTCATACTAGAATATGCCTGAAAAGCAGAAATTGAGGGATCCAGTTCAGTGACTTAAAGTAGCTGAGGTGAAGCTTCCTGCTGGCTCCCACCTGGCTGTAATTAACAATGCATCATTTTAAGACACTTCAAATGGGTGTTAAGAAGAAATCTGATGTCTTTAAGACTTCACAATGGAGTAAGCAAAGCAAACGGACATTACACTGTGGGCAAAGAAGGCACCATACTTTTTACTCGATTAAAAGAATTAATCCGTCATCAGAACGAGTGAATGTGCAAACAAACGCAATGTATTTAACCGCTTCTCTGCACCTTTCTTCTCCTGCAGGTGGACTGTCGACCGTATCACCATAACCTTCCTTTTGTCTCTTCTGCATCTCAACTTTACATCAATTGTAAGGAAATATACTTAAGCCTCAACTAAAGATAGAGGCAAAAAATGAACCAGTAAGCATTTTCACAATCTCTGTAGTGTCTGGATGTAGGCAGGCAGAGATAGTAGACCTGCTACTAAGGGAGTTTTAAATTAAGCCTGCAGATTGTGTAATATGCTAAGTCAGGAAATTAGCATGCACGCTTCAATATTTTTGGACTTTTGGGAGACGAGTTTTTAAGTGGATGGCCTTTTGCTTGGAAACATCCACAGAAACCACAAAATGGTACCAGAGAGATTAGTCTTTCTCCGAAGTGAAGCCAATAGAAAACCCATTAGTTTGAGCTGATCTGGAAATTATATGGAATTGATCCTGGGGTAAGAACAGTTTTTCATGCTCAATACTTCCCATTGATTCACCCTGCCATAATTACAAATGAAAATCATTACGTCTCCAAGTTGTATTTTGTTAGTGTCTGATGTGAGGCTACACGAGGAGAGCAAGCGGTCTTATTTTCTTGCTCTTACTCTTGCGTCTGCACGGGGATGGATGTTCATACATATGAATACGCGTCTCTGTATTATTAACAGTGAAATCTGGACCGAGCTGGGATGCGCTTCATCCTTTGTTTGGCTATTAAAAGTTGAAGCCAAGGGCTTGCGGAGCACCGCATGAGAGTCGTCTCTGCATTTAATCCCACAGCTGTTACGCATCCATCCTTACACTTTGTGCTGATGTCGTGTGTGGAGTGGGCGGAGGACATTTATGTGGCTTTTTGACAGTAACTCACCAAAAAGTAGCAACCGCAAACAAATTCCAGACAGGTATTGTTCACTGTTTCCAAACAGTGTGAATCACCAGCTTGCTACAGCTCAATCTCCTACCACCCACAGAGTCCTGGATGGTGCCTCATCATCATTTGAGTCCGTGGGTAGGGAAGTTTATTGCAGAACACCTCAGCGTTTCAGGAAATCCATCCGCCCACCCAGTCCTCCCATCCCACGCCGGTCCTTCCCCCCACCAGCACCGAGACAGGTGTCTTATCTCCATCGCGCAGCACAAGCACAGCCAATCTTCCAGGAAGATGGCGACCGCAATGTGACAAATCCATCTGTCCTGGTTTGAATTTGTATGCTAATTTGAAGTAATAGCCCCTCTGGTGACAGTGCAAGGGAACAATTCAATCACGCCATCTATGACAGTTGCTTTCCAAGCCTTCTCTGTGATACAGGGAGTATATGCACGTACCGCCGGGTTAGGGCTTGATAGATTGGTTATGTAGGGGAGACGTGGCATGTAGACTGCATGTTTAAAAATGGCCTGCCAGTTTCGGACCACTCACGCAACTACCGAAGGCACCTGTGCAGAAACGTGCAGCCGCCACCTGTGGGCAGAGGGGGAGTGGGGGAGGCGACAAAATTTAACCTCATTTATTCCCCCACAACGCTGGTTGCCGCCCTGAACTTTCACCCAGTTTTGCTGCCGCAGCCTCTGTGAGAGATGTGTGAATGATAGAAGTATCCCCACATAAGATCACACCAACACAATTGTTACATTGTCACACTGAATTATCGCAGACTGCTGATTTGATTCAGTGAAAAGCTTTTATGTGTCACTGGGCAAGACGAAGAAACAAGTTGAAAGAACACAGAGGATCGAGGCACAAGTATAGGAACAAACCGAGCTGCGCCTCACTCTCAGAGGGAAGCCGGATGCTATTTGTGATTTCTCTCGTGTTGCGGCACTCCACCACACCATACGAATGTATAGGGCTCCATAATCTTTAAATTAATCTACAGCACAGGACAGATTATGGCTGATGGTGACAGATAAGGCTAAAGAACAAGCTGCCATTCGTTTTGCTTGCATCATTCTTTTTCTTTGCCTCCAGATCAGAGACTGCTTTCCTTCGAGACACCGAGTTGGTTTGCCAGAATCCCGCCCATTCCAACCCCCGACTTCAGCGCAAGTGTCACGGAAAGATCAAAATCTTGCTAAATTCTTTATTTTAAGTTTTTTTTTCCCGAACACAGAGGATTGTAATGTGTTTTATCATAATGTACGATGTTGACACCACTCGCAAGCCTCACGGCAATGAGCTAGATGAAACGCGAAGGCTGGGTTACGGCCAGTCACTGTAGCAAACATTCGCTGTCTTTCTCCCACTCTCTGCCGCAGTGAATTCTTGACAATTTCTGCATAGGAAAGAGAATATGCAACACTGTGCCAATTGACCATACTTCAAAAGGGTGCAGATCACGCATCTTGATCAAACGAAGAGGCCGGCGAAGAAGACTGACGCTCGAAAGGCCCGTCTGACTGCATGGGTCTCATATCACAATAAATGGTGTGCTAAAAGACAGTTCTTCAAATGAGCCCTGTTAGCAGCAAAATGAGAGATTGTCCGTGCTCAGCATGGCTGCACGCGGGTAACACTTATTCCGTGGCACAATGTTGTACTGGTTTGGCTTCTAAGGGCTTGTTTTCCCACAATGCTGTACAATTATTCTGATGGTTTGATGTGCAGTTAGGAATTTAGTCTAAAGCTGTAATTTCACTTTAATTGGGAGGCCTTTAATCAGTCATAATGGGCTTGATTCAGTCTGACGCCTCTATCTGTGACTTACAAAATGATAAAGCACATTGAAGAACACATGGAGAGCAGGGTTGTGAAGATTGAAATGCAGAAAAAAAGGGTTTTTAAAACAGAAATTTTAATATCTCAATCCACCTACACTAATCTTAGTCATGAAAGACAAGTGATGTGTCTAGAGTTGTTTAGCAGGTTTACATAAAGGAACACTTACTGCCCCCTTGTTGCATTGTCTAGATATATTGTGTAGCCCCATGGAGGCTCTGGAGTTATGAGTCAACCCTCCAGGATTTTCAAAGGAACATAAACTATTTTGAGGTGTAGTAACACCAGCAGCAACGTCATGATTTCACTTTAAACTTTAGTAAGACAGTATAAACACTACAGTGAGTTAATAAATCTTAAGATGTTCAGTAAAAACCTACAATTTTCCTTTAAAATGTCAAATTACATTTTTTGCTTTGTAAGTATGTGTATTATGTATGTAAATGTAAGTAGTTTAGCCATATTTTTTGTATAAGTTGACAAATTATTAAATATGTGGAGTAATTGCATGTGTATTTTGATTACAAGGCAATTCAAGCACTCATTATCTCATGATCTGGGAATAAATGAATTAATCTGCGGTTATATGTTCATCTGGTGCCATGTGCTGTTACATTTTGTACATAAGTTCTGTGAGACAAATATGGTGTACAGATGCTTTCAAGAGTTGACAGAAAGCTTCAGCAAGAACTTACTTTTGTTTACGGTAAAGGCCCATTTTACCTCTGCAGTTGTTTTGGCTTATTCCGAATGATTAAACCTCTGCCAAGGCTGAAGCTAGGCCAAGCTACGCCGGAAAATGGGAACTATGTGCTGTCAGCAGTCTTTGTGAATATATAGGACAAATAGTAAAGGTGGAGGTTGCCTCACACTAACAGGCACAAGAAAACTAACAGGAGAGCGAGAGAGATGTCAATCAACTCAGTACACAGGCCCACACAGATCTGAGGAGACACACGGTACACTCAAACACCTGTGTGGGTGCACTGTGGGTTTGAAAGTTTGCATGCCTTTTACATTTTAGCATTAGTTAGAACACAGAATCGAAAAAGAAAAAGCCCCATTTTGGATACATATTTTGGACAGAATGTAAGCTGGTGTTTTGTGGGATGAAATATCTTTAGTCAAGATAAATCCCAAATAGAGATCAGGATACATGTAGGCCAAGGCTAAGTACTGAACTCGTGTATTATGTCCTACAATATTTGTGCACCTTTTGACAGAACTGAGTCTGTTTTAAAAGAAGCAAAGGCGACAGTGACTTCTACGTGTTTCTTTCATGCACTGCCTACATCACCCCCCTATATTTTATGCAAAAAAGTCTGCTATTTTTGGATACATTTAAAGTATATGAAACACTGAGAAAAATCCATTTTGCACACAGACATTCATCTTTGGGTTTGGGGGACTAGTTGTGCTAGTACAGTAGGCTATGTTACAGTCAAAAAAAAAAAAGTCCTTCTAATTTTAAGAAAGAAGTAAACAAATTCATCAAAAAACTGGACTTCATGCTACCCCTGCCACACAGCCTGGAATGTGCTCCAAGGTTTCATCCATCCCTAAACTGGCTGGATGGATGTAAGTTTGTGCACACCGGACAGGTCAGGTAACTGGACAAGCCAACACAGAGACAGCCAATCACTCACCCAATTTAGAATCCCCAATTACCGGTAACTTAATCCCACTAACTGTATGTTTAGACTGTGGGGGGAAGCCAGTGTATCTGAAGAGAACATGCAAACGCCACACAGAAAAGGCCCAGTCAGACAGTGGATTCAAACCCAGTATCTTCTTGCTATTAGGCAGCAGCGCTAACCACTGCACAACTGTGCTGACCTGAGTGGCACAAAGTTACCAAAGTTAATCAAATCTGATAGTCAGCACATGTGCTTTTTGTGTTTACAAGTTTCCAAATTGTCTGTATAAGACTACAAATTGTTAAACCCATTAGAGACTAAATCACAGACAGCTCAGTTAAACTGGGAGAGAAGAGAAGTTATCAATACTTTTAAATGTACAAGATATTTATAGTGTGGTGATACCAATGTTACAACAAGGAGTGACTATGTATTTTACACTTAAATGTATTTCAAGACATGGACAAGTTTCTGCATTTATTTTCATTATTTACATTTATTTTCAGTCAAATAAAATTACAAATACAATGAATTGCACGGCTGTTCACTGGTAATGGTCAGGAATCCGGTTGTTCAGTCTGACGTCACTAGCCGTGTCTGGGCCTAAACTCCGCTGCAGGTCCATATATCCAACGATCACTATGGCATTACTGAGAGTTGAAAAACTGTCTAAAGTCTTTCATCTTTAATAAAATGATCAGCGTTCTGCTCTACCAGGTGTAACAATTGAGTTTAACATCCAGGCATCCATGAAAACGGAATTTATGACATTTAACGGAGTTAGAAGTTAGCAGGAAGTTAGCTCGCTAGCTTCTATCTAAATACAATATAGCATGTCCTGACTGCGGGGTTTTGGAAACAAATTAAAACGTACAGCTTTGTTATCACTTCCAGCATAAATGAAGACAGAAAACTAAAAAGCAGTGACGTTTGTAGGGTTACTGAAGTTTGGCTAGCTGGTTTAAAATGATGTGCTACATGACCGCTAGCGACACAGCTATGCTAGCATAATATAAACAAGCTACCTTTTTTTCCACTCGATAAAAGTTAACGTGAGTGTTCTCTGTGGTCAGGAACAAATGTAATCGCATGGCAGGATGCTGTAAAAGGACCAAACTTCAGCCAGGAGAACAACTGAGATAATCCATCCACAATACGAGGTTAGTCATTCATATACTGCTGCATGGGCTGGGCTGTAGTTACATCCTAAGGTTTTAAAAACTGAGCTTAAATAAATGATTAGTGGTAATAAAAGCCGAGGGAGGTCAGCAGTGATCACTGACTGTTTTAGGAGCTTTTTGAGATCAAATATAAGAAAATACAAAACATTAAACATGTTAACAACACAAAAGCCATATTAAACGCAGACTACTTTTTTTTTTTTTTTTTTTTTTTGGAATACGTTTTATTGACAAAGCACAAAATACAGATATACAAATACAAAATAGCAAACACAATGTCAGGGGGTTCGTATAAAAAAGCAAAATAGACAGTCTATTATAGAATCACATGATATTGAACAGGGAACATAGGTTTATGGTTTTGACAGCTTTTTGACTTTGAGAATGTTGTATGGTTTTAACATATTGTTTGGTTTCATTTAAAAAGCACCGAAAGGATGGTTTTGCGTTAGAAAATTTCGACTTATGTATATGAAATTTAGCCAATAATATCAATAAATTAATCAAATAAAATTCGTTTGCCCTGTGCATGGGGTACTTAAAGAAACCAAACAATATTTTCTCGTAACAAAGAGAGAACTCAGAAAAGATAAAGGAAACAACAAAAACACAAAATTCTTGCCAGAAAAGATTCGTGTATAAGCATGACCAAAATAAATGAGAAATATCTTCCTTCACACAATTACAAAATGTACAGTTAACATCAATGTCCTTTTTATAACGTACAAGAAAAGACCTAGTTGGGTAAAAACGATGAATAACTTTAAAAGATATTTCCTTTACTTTGTTATTTAATAGAAATTTCGACGGTAAGGTCCAAATCTTCTCCCATTCCAGGTCCTGGTATAAGTTATTCCAGTAGGCGACAGCTGTTGGGACACAAATTCTGTCTTTTTGAAACAGAGTTCGTATTTCACGGTTGTTTTTCCTCCTTACAGAGGGGAAACACACCTGACCGATGTAAGTAACAGCAGGATCCAGTGGTAAAGGGGTCAAATTAAACGCAGACTACTTTAGGCCCGGAAGTAGGATTTGTCGCGTCATCACTGAACAACCGGATAGGGGGTTCATGAGATGTGGTTGCTGGTAGATAGCAACTATCATATAAACATAAACCTGTGGGGTCTGGAGGTGGACACATGAAAGTTTTATATGTAAAACTTTATATTTAGCAATGTATTTTAAATATAACACAGGATTCTGTGTCAGTTACTACAAAAATAGCCCTTTGAAATCAGATGACTTTGCTTACACATGCCATACACCCCACCCTTATTCTTGGTACCCCATTTGTAAAAATCCTGGAAAAACCCTTGTACAGGTGCTAGCTTTTTGGCATACATATTAAGTGTTCACGAGGACATAAAAACTATTTAAAAGTTTTCTAATTCTTCAAACTTCCCTAAAGTGTTTTTTCTACCGGCATGTTTACCGTTTTCATGTCACTGTTTTCATAATGCCCCGGGTTTCATTAGCTGGGAAAGGAATTTTTGTTTAAAAAAAAAAAGACGTAAAAACAAAAAGCAGTTTTCTTATTTTGCTCACCGTGACCGAAAGAGAAACAGCTAACGACCACACTCCAGGCATCCAGTCGTTTCTCTGCCTTGTTATTTAAAGTATTTTTCATCGCTTTCGTCGGTAGCCACCGTTGACCCTGACACCTGAAGGCGGTGGGATGCACCCCGACACATCCCACTTTGGTTTTTTGGAGACGACGGCCACGTGACCGAGGTAACGGCAGCATCCGCGCGCACACCGCCGCTGTTCGTTTGATAGCATCCACGGCGCCGGACGGAGAAGAGAGCGGGACAGAGAGAGAGAGAGAGAAAGAGAGGGAGATAGGAAGAAGCAGTCGTCGAGGGAAGACTTGAACAAAATCTCCGTCTTGCTGACTCCTTCACCAGACGCGGCGGGCACACCATGGACGGCTATGGCCGGACCGAAGATGAGCTGTTCTCCTCCTGCCTCGTGAACCTCACCTGGGAGACGTGCTACGAGCAGGTAGGACAGGTCCCTCTCCGCGGGAGAGAACAGCGTCGTTGTTTCCGCTGCTGTGATTTAAAATGGCACAAATATATATATAGAGAGAGATATGTAAGTGTTTAAAGGGGGAGTTTAAAGGGCTGGTTTTTAATGACTGACTCAGCACGTGAGGTGAGAGCAGGTACAACTTCACAAACTTGGGGTTTTTGTGTTTTGCCAGCAGGGTCACACGAATACTTTCCTCAACTTCCCTTAAGCTTTCTGTTACTCAAACATTCTGCCTTTAAAATCAATAATGGATGAACCTAGTAGACAAAATAAATCTTATGCCGGGAATGTTATCAATAAATTAGAGGTAAACACACACACACACGCCATTATTCCTTTGAAGTATCTGAGAGACACGATCTTTTTGGTGTTATGAGTGAAGCTTTTTCAAACAGATCATAAGACACCGGCTTCTTACTAAAGATACCTGTGTACCTGAGACCCGTGGGTTGCTATGTGGGTCTGGAAATCAGGTAAGGCAGACTGAGATTGGAGTGAGTGTTGTTGTTGTTGCTGATGCTGAGCACTTTGATCCTGGAGTGTCGGGCCTGTTTCTCACACAGCAGAGAAGCACTGGTGTCTGTTTGGAGATAATTACCTAATTCATCCTCCCTCTTCCCTCAAGCTCAATCAGTTTTGCTTTTTAAAAACACACTTATCGTGCTATATGAAATCCCTCTTAATTCTCACATTCTAATTTGAGGGAGGAATGCGTGCGGCTAAAGTCATCTGCCACAAGAATGCCAATGAAATCATTCTCTATGAATGCTAAGAGGGCTCCCAGCTATTTAGCAGTTTATGCTCAATGATTGATGCCAAAATATTTGTACAGTGATTTTTATGGTAATTTACTTGAATGCCACCGTGAGAGCTCGGGATATATACGCGGGGAATTTATTTTTCTGTTATCAGTATCCAGGTTGCAATACAGAAGAGGAGGACACTTAAACAATCAATCTCCTGTGGTTTAGTGGGCTAGCATTTTGAATTACAAGTAATCGCAAATTAAAGAGGATTAGGCTCTTAAAGCCTGAGCTCCTGATTGGCCGTGCCGAGTGTCATATTGTAACAGTTATTTAGGCACAAGAAACAAAAGCCACCCCAAAAACATGACTCAGAAGTGCAAAGTCACTGTGAATGGCATTTTAAATGTGCAACAATTAAGCCTCGGCTGCAAAGTGGATTTCGGCACATCAGTCGAGTGCAAGCGCATTTACAAATTTAAGACACTGAAATCCACAGCAGAGAACTGACTTAGCGTTGTAGACTTCTGCTGCATTTGCATCAGTCTTCAGGGTTGGAAAGTTTAGAACTTTACGTCGCTGTTGTTCAAGGCTGAAACTGCAGACTGAAGGTAGTTCAGCTGAAAATATCGAGAGAGAAAAAGGCCATTACCTAGGTTTATTTTTCTTACACCTGCTAAAACGAACAGTTGATAAACTGATCAGCAGAAAATTAGTTTTTAAGTCTTTTTTTGTAATCAGTTCATCTTTCAAACACTGTCGCTCAGTCGATCGTTTTTACTTTTACACGTCACTTCAGATTTGCTGTCTTTGGGGGTTTGGAAATCTGGTCTGAAAATATAAGAAATCTAAGTTCACTTGGATGGATTCTTGTTTTTCTAGAGTGGGTGGTTCTGCTGTGTGGCTTAGGAGGTAGAGCAGGTCATCTACCAGACACATGGTTGGTGGTTTGATCCCTGGCTGTTCCTGTCTTAGGCAAGATACTGAATCCCAAGCTCCTCCTGATACCAGAGTAGAAAAGCACTATATAAGCCTAACCCATGTATCAGTTTGCATATCCTATTGGTCAGTAGTGGCCTGTACATTGGTATATGCTTATATTTTTTTAATATAATCTTTATATTTAGAGAAAATCAAGATGTAGTCAGTACTTTTGGCTGTTTTTACACCAGCCATCCTTCCTGACAGGACCCTCCCGTTTTATCCAGGGTTGGGATCCGGACTAGGTGTACACTTGTGCCCCCAGTGCATCTGCTCCCCACTCTTGAACTGGGGATCTTTTGCACACAAGGGAAAAGTGTTAACCTCTGCAAAGCAGAGCTGCTATAATACTGGAAAAGGTGCTGGGGTATTTCAGAAATCATTTCATAATTTTCCCAGCCTGGCAGCATGTGTAGGAGAGTAGCATCACAGCTGAGCGGACGATGGTTCGAGATCTAATTTGGCAAATATATTGTTGATGAGTTAAACAATGTCTCCATCATTTTCTGTTTTTAATTGATCTGACATCCAGCGGGTAGCGCTGAGTATTTGATTTGGCAGATTTTTACGCTGGATGCCCAGCCTCATGCAACCCCTGGGGGATTTGTGCCTCCTCCTGGGATCAAACCAGGGGTCTTGCTTGTTAGGCCAATATGAAAACCACTACACTATGGAGATCTGTAATGAGCATATTTCTCCTTTCAGACTGGCTGATATTAGATTAACAGACAACACAACTGAAGCTTTAATCCACAGCGAAAAGGTTGGACTATTAGCCCTACATTCCCGTTCCTATATGAAGAGTTAACATAAAATGGTCTTCCTCAAATGCTTTCACATATTTTCCCAAATCAGCCTGGCACAGTCTGTATGCTTCCCATGAAAAATCTTTAATAAGTATCTTCCTGGAAGCAGGTCATCTGCTCAGCCACCACGTTGTTAGCCATGCACATATATCCTCTCTCGCCCTCCCCAAGTCCTAGGGCGGGTGGGTAAATAAATAAATAAGGCAGTAAAGGGAAATGTTGACACAGCCTGTCCTTGTGGCCAGATTATCCACTCATGCTTGAGCGCTGGGTAAAGGCCCTGCATTATTCAGCCTAAGACACAGAGACAGGGGAAAACCGTGGAAAAGCTGGGTCTTGCCGCAGGAGTGTGTGCGTATGTGTGCGTGCGTGCGCTCTTTGGGGTGAGTGCTTCCACTTTTAAAAGAGCAGACATGGGGGATAGCTGAAACGCAAGCGGTGGGGAATATGCTGTCTTCGCTTAATTATCAAATGAACTTATTGCCTCTCCCTCCACTCCATCGCCTTCTTTTTCCCCACTCTCCACAACCCCCTCGCCAACACCTCCCCCTCTTAATCATCAGGCTTCTTGAGAGCTGCTGTCCGTGGTGCTGAAAGTTTCATCACACATTTTGTGCATGTCTTTTTGGAGTTCCAGGCTCCGGTCCCTTCCCAGGCTCCGTCGCTCTTCAAAAGCAATGTATTCAGTTTGTCTCGACAAAAAGCGTGCCAGCGCTTGGCAGTCCGACTCAAAAGGGTGAACTCTATCATTCAAGACGTTTCAAAAAAGCTGCAGGTAACACAGCGTGCGCTCAGAAGCAGTAAGAACTAATGCGTTTTTTTTATGTGTCTGCTTCTGCCTACAGCATGTTTCATCACAGCGAGGCTCAAGCTCCGTTACTACTCACTCAGTGGCTTGGTTAAATGAAACCTCCTTTGTGTGCGCTCTTATGTACAGTATTTGATCCACGTGAGTCCCTTTTTTTTCCGTGTAATGAGACAGTAGCTTCACTGTTTTGCTTTTTGTGGGTGGAGGCACTTTACAGCAAGGAAGGAATTAAAAACTGTTTAAACAGGGTTGTATTTGGAGAGCCTTTTGAGAGATCACAGACTCAGCAGAGAGCGAGAATGTGTTCCTTTCTTTGAGTTTACAGTATTGTACTCCACTTTTGGCAGGGGAAAGGGTAGAATTTCAAATATATTTAGTGTTCATAGCTAAGTATAAGAAAAATTGATTGTAAGCTGTCAGGATGCCTATGTGGCACTTGGGTTAATAAAAGCTCTCATTCAGAGCGGAAACAAACTCATCATCATTAGTCAGTCGATGGAATAGTAATTGGCAGCTGTTTGGTATCAATCAATTCATTATTTGCTTTTTTTTTCCAGTTCCAGCTTTTCTGTTTTTATAGCATTGAAACCAATTTTCTCAGTTTTATTATTCAAATGACTAATCGGTAAGAAAATTTGCAGGCTGGAGTCCTGCACATCTCTTGGCCTCTCTCTTTTTCAAATGATGGAATCCTTTTTAAGCCAGGATTTCCTCATTGTTAATCCAGTGTCTGCAACTGTCTGTACAAGAACTAGTCAAGCTAGTCTCCCCTACTGTCATGTACCACTTCCAGTTCTCGTACTACATCAGGATTATTCCTTGAAAGTTCTGTTCCAGTGACTTGTTGGCTTGCATTTGGGCTTTTCTGTCACTGTATTTTAAAAAAAAGATGAAAGAAGGAGGTTGCAGGGGGCCAGATATGGTGAAAAGGGCAAGCACGGAGCGCTGTTTGTATGGGCATGGCAAAGAAATCTTGTATTCTGTCACTGTGCAGATTTTTTTCTACTTATTTGTTCTCTTCTCAGATATCTCAGGCCTTTATTCTGTGGTGATGGTGAACTCTTGTGTCCTGTGGTTAAATTAAAAAAGAGAGGCTCCTCCTTATCTGGTGCACTTCCCCTTGCTGTGGAAGGCAAAGTTATGAGGGCTTGAACAAGGAAACTACCATGAAGGGGATAAAAGCCATATTTATTTAGGGTAGTTTGTGAAATTTTTCACCAATTGCAATGTGACGGTGGTAGCGGAAATTTATGGATTATTTCTTCAGGTAAAAGTAACAACACACTATAAAATAATGTAGTAAAAGTCACGCAATCAAAACTTTCATGGGACTGAAATGCTAGTGGCTAAATGATTAAAAGTAGAACTACACATGTGTGTAAAAGAGCTGATTTTTATACAGCTATACAATGGTCGTTTTTACTTTTTAAAAAAATAATCTGATATATTGATATTGTAGAAAGATATATCATGATAGGTATGTTTGTTATTATGGATGAGCTCATATAAAAGTTCCCATTTGAAACAACACATGGGTTTAATTCAGAAATTGTGTCAGGTGCACAGGGTACGCATCACTGCTGAGAATTTGACGGCGCTGTGCCGACTGGTAAAATAAATTGCTGAAAGATGAAACACTGTACAACTCTAACATAGTGCATGTGTGTGTAAATCTGAGTACGATGTCTAAAAAAAATATGGGCTGGTATGTTGATAACATCATCACCCTTAAAAATCAGTGCTCTACTTAAATATTTTATTTGTATCTACAGAAAACTAAAGCTTATGTTTTCCAGGCTGTACATATGTTTGATGTTTATATGTGAACTTGAAATGGAGCTATTCATTACGCCTGTTGAATTAAGGCAGCGCACTAGAATGCCAAAACATTGTAAAATGGATATATCAGTGTACAAGTACCTCAAAATTGTCCTCAAGTGCCTACGCTTATTTGCACTGATCAGTGGAGACCTCTTGTCCCTTTAACAGTGCAATGCGTCACTGACAACAATATGAGATGGAGCGCTTATTCCAAATAGAGCGAGAATGGCTAAAAGCAGGGGAGCTAAAGGTAAATTTTTAAATAGCCTCATTACCCGTTCCAGATTCCAGGAACTCACTTATTGTTTGTCATGCTTTCAGTCCGTGATATGCTCCGTGTACCTACCACCTCTCACAACCAACCCTGAAGGGGTATATCTAATTTTCACATTGGCACATCTTATTTCTTTTTCTTTTCTTTTTTCTTTTTTAATCAACAAGTGCGTGCCTGCTGAACACCTTGCTTTTGATAGCAACCCACAGATGCAGGGCCTGTCAGCGGTGTAATGAGAAGCGCGTTGTTCCCTTGCAACATATTGCCAAGATATGGATGGATAATTATCTAATCAAGACTTTGTGAAAGTGCCACCCCTTACTCACTGCTGACCTGCTAACCGTCTGCCAGAGCCTGTATACTGCTAAATGATCATAGGGTACGTTTCAGTATTGGTGACAGTGTTGGTATATTTTAAGGCTAAAAAGGGGCATCGATTTAGAGGACTTTAAATTACTTAAACAGCAACTCTATTGGGTGTTATCTTGTTGTCAGTAGTTGTTGATCTGTGGTCATTTTGTTAATATTTAACAGTGAAGTTGGTGCTTAAAGTCGCAAAGAAACACCAGACCAGCTTATATCGTTATTTATGAGGCATAAATCTACGCTAGGTGACACTTCATTTCATTTCCAGAGAGAAACGTGAACTACCAGAGAGAGCAACAAGCTTTGATTCCTGGTGGAACTATAAAATCTGTCATGCAGAATATCTAATTATTTGCAGCAGGAGAAGCCTTTTAACTACACCAGTGCATAATATGTACAGTTAATTGGTTAGCTGCGAAAAAACCCCAACTTTTATGCTCTTCTAGTCTCTCTGAGGTTCACAGCTAATTTAATGTAATCAAAATATTAGTTTCCAGTGATATTAATCTTGTTTTGTAGCTTTCTCGCGCCGCGCCGTCTGAATTGACGTCTAAGCGGGGTGAGTGCAGACTACATTCTTTGATTATGTGTGGGAAAAATGTCTTCCTCACCATTGACAATCTGTTGATACCTTGCAAAATCTGAGATGAAAGGAAATGCAGCTTAGACTGTGAAAAATCCTTGCCTTCTCACCGGGAGGTAAAAGTACTCTCACAAACATTGAATTGTACATCTGAAGTGTTATCAATTCCACCTGAAACGGAGGGCCCCGGTGGCAGAGCTGAACCCCTGCGCTTTTGATCGCACCAGCAGTGCCTGTAAACAAGTATTTTCCCATCTTCCTCTCCTCTGTCTGTCTCTCCGTTTCTCTGCTCTCCCTCTCCCCCACCAAGGTGTCTGGAGGGGGAGGTTCCTTTGATTATCTCTGCTGCCGATTAATTGCTTTTCTTAACCTCTGCACAGACGTGCTCCTACACCGCCCCAGAGCCTGCCGCACGCGCCCAGATGGACCCCTGCCAGGAGAAAAACAAACCGCGCCATGCTTCTTCCTCCCCACCTTCTCCCAATTACTGACCTTCATCCTTTCATTTTGCCTCGGATGTTATCGTCGGCATTATCAGGCGTATTTACTTTGCTTGTTTAGCTAGTGGCTTGGTGCACTGCAGCATTCTTAGCTACATTTTTATGGCACGCTGAGCATGTGTGATACATGCATTCATATATATATATTTTTTTTTTTTTTGAGGGAAGAGTTACAGGACCGGATGAGAGGAGTTTATGACATACAATACATTTACCTGACAACACAAAGTGTCTGTGTGTGACCAAGTGAAGCGGCAGGGCATGAATATTATACTGTCTTTTTTTTCTATTTCCAAACTGTCCTTATTCTATGATTAAATAGATTTTGGCCTTGAGTTGTGCTGGCCAAGCAATTTGAGTTCCTTTTTTTTCCTCCAACACTGAGTGCTCTTTTCCATCTCACTTTGCCTTTGAGACATGCATGTGCATCACATCTCTGAAAAGGTCCCAGCCCTTGCCTCCAAATGCTGTCATATAGCAATGAACTCCCTCCTTCAGACCGTGGCCTGCTTTTTTTTTCTCCCACCCTTCCTTTAGGACATCCTGAAAGCTCGTCCAGAGGCCATCTCTCAATGATTAATGCGTTTCATCTCGCATGCAGACCACCTACTATACCTTTACAGTTTGGACAACGCTGTGCTAAAATGTTCTCAGGATGACCCAGCGGTTGGTTTGCCACGGGAGAAAGAAAGCTTTAATCAATTTTTTTTTTCAGTTGTTGCTGATTTATTTCCTGACTTTTTAGCACAGACTTGATAGGTCAAAATATAGACATGAAAGTTTCTTTTTTTAGCCTCAAGATGCTGGCAGAAAAGTGTTGGAATATAACCTTTCGAGTTCTCTAATCCATAACACTGACTTTTTAGTCTTGGTCTCCCTCCAGTTCATCATTTTCTGCATCCAGAGAAACTTCTCTTACAGCTTAAGTTTTGCGTGACTGTTTATGACATTACTGTACTTTGCTTTAGGGATTTTTTTTTATTTTTTTTAAGCGAATGTAGCCTAATTGGTTCAGGTGTTTGATACAGAGAGCACTGTGGGGCTCTAGTCTAAGAGGAGAGGAGACAGCCCACACATAACCACGCTCTGGATGCACAAATGCAAAAATCTGCATGTGAGGCATCAGCAGACACATAATGTGCACACTGACTCACTCATTCACTCACTAACAGGCTAGACTCTGAGGACTGTATGGCACAGTGTGGTGTTGCTGATTTTTTTTCCTTTTTCCCCCATCAGCAGAAAGCCGGGATGAGCTGAGCTAATTGAGCTGGGAGGCCCGGCGGGGGAACGTGGCCCATTCTCACACCAGCTCGTCACTTCCTTTCTTTACCCATCCACCCTTGCGTCTATAGTCCCATACCTCCAAACCACTCAGTGCTGCTTACAAGAATGATTTTACTTCATCACCCAGTGTTTGATTAGTGCTAGACTCATATTGATACGAGTTACAGGTGGATGAAATGCATCGCAAAGCCGCAGTTTGTAGAAAATGATAGCAGTTGCTCTGTCGACATAGTCGAAGCACATGTTGAAGTACCGGTTTGAATAATGTCAATGTGACGTGCATTAGTTTCGGACTGCTGTGTTGCATCGTACACTTTACACATTACAAGCTAAAACAGACAAACTGCGCTGTCTGAACCAGAGCAGACAAGGCGACAACAAAAGCAGATTACCTGTTCTATTTGAGGGATATTAAGACATTATATGCCATTCAATGGGCCCTGGGAGGCCCGTCATAAAAGCCACAGCAAGCTGTCGAGACGGAGACTCAGAGTTGTTTCCACCCTTTAGCTGCGTTTGGGGACTGATTATGGTCAGGCAAACAGCCCTTACCTGGAAAGTCACTTTCACTTTCTCGTCCACCATTTGTTAGTATGGCTAATGTCTCATTAAGTCTCACAGAGGGGAAATGATGTGCTCTTTGGGTGAAGGTTAGGCTCTCGGCTTATCATGAGACAAAAAGAGAGACTGATTATCACAACACAGGCGTGCCTTAGCCTGTGTCTTTCACTACAAGTCCTATTTGTGTTACTGCTCGAGCTGCTTCATTACCCATAATCTATTAGCCCTCCCTCCACCTCCCCCAAGTAAAAGTTAAAACATTTGGACTAAATGATGAATGCTTGATCACTTTCTGCACCGGTGTTCTATGGAGAGGAGTGAACGGAAAGGGGTGGGGGGTAAATTTTACATTATCAAGGAGATAATTACAAAGCAATCATAAACAGTTTCCAGTAAAGTAGTAAACAAGCCAAGGGCTTGTGCTCTTTTCCCAAGAATAATTAAAAGTTGCTTTGCATTCTATGCATCAGTGTCCTTTCCTCTGCTGAGTGGCCACCTCTTGGCATAATAAAGCTGGCTGAAGCATGGGGGGGGGAGTCCTTCACTCAAAGGTGATCGGGCGTTTTTTAGACCTTTTCCTGTCTCGTAATCTTCCCCATGATCTGCCATGGGAAACTCATTTTGAATTTATAGTTCATTTCCTTTTTTTTTTAAATCTTTTTCCCCCCCAGTCAACAGTCAGTTCTGAACAGCTGTGGACTGCTGTGTCACAAAGTGGGAACACTTCCAGAAATGGACTTCTACTTCTCCATGGCTTTTCCTTTAATGCCTCAGTAACGAGTTCATTCATTGATTGGTCTAGACTCAAGAGCACGGTGACTTGCCGACGAAGGTGTATAGGAATATTAGATGAGAAGGCCATCCTTTCTAGCTGAATTCTCAACCTTAAAAATGCTAATTAACTTTTAGGCCAAGTGACTCTAAAAACAGGTATTTACTTGATATGGACAGTGGATCTTAGGCACAGCTTCATACTTTCAAATATCTTATTTTATTATGAAAGTATATCAATTTTATAGCTTGTGTTACTATTTATTTTTACTACCCCCTTCGTAATTGCTTTTAATAAGTGAATTGTTAGAACATCTTGCCCCAGTTTCAACCCTTTTAACAGAATCCAAAGCTGTCAGAACAGAGCAGCAGCTCAGGACAGGCTCCTTTGCACTTGATCAACTTCCTGTCTCAGTTTCCTGGTCTTCCTTAGAGCTTAAGATGCCTGCAGGCTGTGTCCCTTCGCAGCGCTGATGCGCAGTTGTTACTCAACTTCAAACAACACTAGAATCAGTCAATTATCCGTAGAATCGATCAACATAATGCCGCTCTCGCTCATTTAAAAGAGCCAATCAATCTGCATGAGCCTTTTTTTTCCTTGACGCAGTACTGCATTCATTTGTGTGCATGTGTTAGACGCTCATGATGGATCTACTCCAGTGACGGCTTACCTTCTGATTTATGATTATTTATCCCAGGAGTAAGACTGAAAGTTGACCTCTCATCTAGGCGTCTGCCTTCCCCGATGCCTGTAAAAACTGCATGTGGAGTCGCACAATAACATCTTGCTTGCTTAAAACTCCTAATGCACAGGAGGCAAAATTCGCTGCTTCTCTAAAAGCTCTTAATTTCAACTCGCTTGCACCTGTGTTAGCACGTGCTAGCTGCACTCACCAGCTCCTCTGTGACTTCATTACTAAATGAAGCAACCCATAATTCCACATCCCACCACAAATAAATGCTGTAGCGGCAGTCTGCGATGCGCCGAGGGTGGGGCTGGGAAAGGGGGACACCTCGTCCTCCATACCTGATGACATGCAAGGTTTATCATGTTGAGCAGAGACATGGTCACCTTACCCCGGGCCTCATTGTGACAGCCAGCAAGTCACTTGAGAGCACCATTGGAAATCAATATTCCTCCACTCTTTAATTGTTAGGAAAAAAACCTCCCCTGTTTACAGCATCCCATCATCAGTCAGGACAGTCTGACTTTCATTTATTTTTGCCTTTTCCTCTCTTCTTTCTGTCTCTTCCTCCTTCTTCTCTGTGGTGCGTGCTGGCTGGCTGAGTTTTTGCTAGATTACGTAACGGGAACTGGCTGGATTTCATTTCGGGGGACCTACTTTATATGCACACAAACGCTTTTCTGGGTAACTTCAGGGTCTTAAATCTGCTTAATCCTACTGACCACACACCCAAGAGGTCATTTTTTTCTTCACATGTGTTTTTTTTTTTTTTTTTTTAATCATTTGAAATTTTTATGACTTTGTCCATCAAGTTGTTTCTAATAACGCTAAATGATTGTTTTCTATTTCTGCTTTGATTGGTGTTTTTGAAAATATAAATGTTTTGGGCTCCCAGTGGATCCCAGTCTGTACAGCTTTAATATATGGAACTATTTATTCACTCTTTTGCAGCGAGTCCTAAGTTAAAGTAACACAAGATATCCAGGTAATACTGGGGCACTCTGTTATTTTAAAGGAAGAAAGACTCAAATGCAATCACTGCCTACATCATCTGGATGGGGAACTTCCCAGACTGGAAGCTATCAGAATGCTGGAGATGTAGCTGGATCTATTGTACCTGAGACAGCCGGGGCATGGCCTGGTCATGCCATAAATGACAAGGAGAGCTGTTACTGCTACATTACAAACCTCAATCTTAGGAGCTATGAACCTCCTAAGGGTGAGGAAAACTCCACCTGCTGATGTGACTATCCAACACTCACCTCAACAGGAAGGCATCAACTGTTTGCTTCTGCTGTGACATGCCAGCATGGCAGGAAGCAAATTGTGTCTGTCTGTTGTGTGTTCTTAGCTTTAGCTGTTTTTAGTCCTTTCTGCTCTGGTTCCTGTATAACCATGGTGAGAGTCAAGTTAAGATTGCCAGCAATAAGTAAGACTGAGAAGACAAAGTTTTTCTTTGTTACATATTCTGTTCATAATAGTTATGGACAGAAGTTCTAGGCATAGCCAATTTGTGGATGGTGAAGGGTTTGGTGGTCTTGTCCCTGCTGGAGATGATGGCTTTATTGGGCCATGACCTCCAGGTCACACTAGGGTAGTTTGCAGATGAGTGTCAAGCACCTCCAGGTTTGAATCCATGGCTCTCAGTTGAAAAGAGTGGAGTGCCAACTCCAGGCCAGGGATGAGTACCTGATCTGGAGTGGGAATTCAACTATTTTGGGGTCTTGTTCGTGAGTGAGGGCAGAGTGCAGCAGGAGATAGACAGAAAGATTGGCTTAATGTCTGCAGTAATGTTATACTGGTCTGCTGTGGTGAAGGGAGAGTGGATCCCAAAACTGCCACATTAACTATGATCACAAAAGTTGCAGGTTGTGATGAAAAGAAAGTGATTGTAGATGCAAGGATCTCTAAGCCCAGGACATTTGGGAAAGACTCAGGGTAAAGTTGCTATGCCAGATGAGGTGGTACAGCCATCTGACCAAGAGACCTCCTCGGTCAAGTGTTTCAGGCATTTAATGGAGGCCTCGGGGCAGAGCCAGGACATGCTGGAAAAGTCTCTGGGCTGGTTGTGTGTTTATTGGAATTATTTTATATTGGCGTCCAAATGATCCATCGTGGTTTCATCATGTATATACAACTCAAATAATATTTACATGAAATTACTGAAAACCGATTAATACCAGAATCCAAAAATGGTACATGAGCTTTTAATTAATAATGTGAATGTGCTTTGGTGTAGGTTTGTGTTTTACAAAATATGCTAATTCATTGTAAAAATTTTTTTTTTTAGATGACATTAATTACATAGCTAATAGTACTTGAAGCAGAGATAAGTTTTACTATTATTATTATTTTTCTGTTCTGATTGATTGTCACAGTAAAGTGTACTTGGTGTCCCGGGGGTCTTTAACCTCTTAAGACCCGAACTCTTCCATGACATGCATTTTGAATTTCTCTTTGATATTTGGGCATATTGGGACCCGATGAATGTAAAAATTAATTTACCAGATTTTTTTTTACCTTATTTTTGTTTTTAGGAAAAATAAGAGCCTCATATGAGGATATTTGTTTAAAATTTTGATAGAACAGTAGCAGTATAATGTCCTCGTAAGTGGATATCAGGCCCATGTAGAGCAAAATTGAGTATTTTGGCCTAAATAACCCAAAATGTGATGTCCACATATGTGGACGCCAGGTCCTAGGAGGTTAATTCATGTATGTAAAATGTCTTTGGGATGAAGTTTGAGAGTGCACGTCCTCTATTGTCTTGAGCAAACACGACATGCTGGATTCATGGCCAAATAACTTCAGGATGCAACTGCTTCACAGTCCTTGTTGTTTACTGATTTCATCGCCTTTACCTCTACAGTCCTCCTACTTATTCACAACTGTTATATTATGACCATTAAGAGCTAAGAAGTTCCTAGAAACAGACAATAAATAAATAAATATATTTATTAATATATATATATTTTCATGTTAAACTTTGTCAACGTTAAATGCTACCCATGACAAATGCCACAGTATTGCAAAGAAATAATAATAATTTGTTTAAAAAAATGTAATCTTTATGGTTGATTATTCTTTTGTGAAATGCATGTGTGGCACCTGTCTTTTGCTTTCAGTTAAGGAAGCTGTATAACCACCAGGATCTACTTTTATGTGTGAAACATGTCAAAATATGGAAGTTTACAAGTGCAGCTCTAGGGGACATCCCACTGGTATGTCTTGGAGGAGAAAAGTAAAGATGTGAGAAAGCTGGAGCAGATAACATTTGGCAGTAATGTGTCCCTACATCCTGTGTGTTGTGTGTTGTTTGTACCACTTGCAGTACTTTGTAACTTCTGTTTTTAATAGGAATGTCTTTATTTAGTTGTCATGCAAGTAAAAGGCATACATGAGGCGGGTGCTTGTTGATAGTTGATGCTAAGTGATGAAAACAGTCGCTGTGATGTCACCCACTGGTTTGTCCTCGACTTTAATTTTATGGCCAATGCCAGCTTGGATTGCTGGAGCATAGCAAAGTGACCATATATAGATGATATATAAGGGTGAATCATACAGATGCAGATACCTACTAATCCGGTCTTTAAGTCTGACGTCATTAGCAATTTCCGACAGTTATAAACGGTCTAAATTCTTTCATCCTTAATAAAATGATCAGTGTGGCTGCTCTACCAGGTGTAACAATTAAGTTTAACATCCACGCATCCATGAAAACAGAGTTTATTAAATTTAATTCAATTTCAATTCAATGCAATTCAATTTTATTTATATAGCGCCAAATCACAACAAAAGTCGCCTCAAGGCGCTTAATGGAGTTCAAAGTTAGCAGCAAGTTAGCTTGCTAGTTTCCACCTAAACATGATATACCATGTTCTGGGATTTCTCAAAAAATTAAAACGTACAGCTCTGCTATCACTTCAAACATAAATGAACACAGAAAACTAAACAGCAGTGACGTTTGTAGGGTTACTGAGTTTGGACTAGCAGGTATATAATGATGTGCTACATGATCACTAGCGACACAGCTATGTTAGCATAAAACAAACACAGTTAAGCTGGAGGATGAACGCTAACCTTTTCCACTCGATAAAAGTTAACGTGAGGGTTCCCGATGGTTAGGGACAAATGTATGTGCATGGCAGGATGCTGTAAACGGACCAAACTTAAGTCAGGAGAACAACTGAGATAATCCAACCACAACACGAGGTTAGTCATAAATATACTGCTGCATGGGCTGGGTTGTAGTTACATATAAGGTCTTAAAAACTTTAAAATGAATAGTGGTCATAAAAACTTGCCTTTTTTAGGGGCTTGTTCAGATTAAAAAGAACAAGATATAAAGCATTAAAACATGTTAAAAACACTACAGCCATAATAAACGCAGAGTAGTTTGGACCCGGAAGCAGGGTTTATAGGTCATCACTTAATGACTGGATTAGAGCCATGTAGCATACAAATAAAATGCTACGATCAAAAATGACCATGAAGAGGTCCAGCTGACTGACTCTGTAAAGGACTGATGGGACAGAAAGGGGTAGGACTAGATGTTTTAGCAGCAGCTGAATTTTCAAAATATGGGCAAGGAGATTGTCTTTTGTCTGTTTTGGATGGTGCTGCAAAATGACCTGAAGCACCTGAAGGTTTTAAGGTTTTAGCATTGGTATAGTGAGCAGCACTAATTGTAACTTGGTTTACAAGAAAGTTCCACAGGCAGTTTTTAATCATCTTGTGTCCTGGCTGATTTGTCTTTCAACTCAGTGGGTATTTGAACCATCAGGTGGTGAACTACTGCCTCATGTGGAACAACTTTATTAAAAAAAAACAAAAAACAAATTAAAGCTGACCAAATTCAAAAGTTATCTCTTTTAACACAGGTCAGCGCAGTCATGCCTTTCTTATGAGAAGCCCAAAGCCAATAGTTACCTTGTTTCCACTTCTCCACAAGCTTCTCCTATTAGTGTGTCACCTGGGGAGGACCACGGCTCCAAAACTGTGATTAGGCCCTCTCTGGCTAATTAACTGCTCGGGCCACAGTTGGTCATTTTCCGCCTTTAATGGAGGGATGATGCCGCAGCTGTCCTTCGTCTGTCATTCATCTGACTTGTGCCCTTTATGCCACAATTTGTGCCATAAAATTTCTAAATAGCCAAAGCTAGCATAGCATTTTTCACTCTCATTAAAGTGAGGGAGAGGTTGGTGCATTTAAGCAGCAGCAGCAGCAAAGGCTGTATTTTCAGTATGAGACATTGAATGTAAAAGTCTTCTCTCTTTGCAGAAGAGATTCCTGGTGATTCCCAGAGACGAGGTCTTATTATGACAATGTTGTGTTGCTTTAAAATGCTGCAAGCAGTGCTTATCGCTGTTAATTTTCCTCCATCCTCCCTCTTCTCCTTGGTTTCCTGCTATTCAGGGCAACAGGGTTCTTAATTATTTATACCTATCCATTACAGTGGGAAAATTGGGAGGACACTAACACACATTCAACACATGGAACATAATATTACTCATAATGTGTCTCGTTTAGAGTTTAAATCTCTACTGATCCTTCATCCTGTTTAGTGGGAATCTTAGCAGCTGAATCCAGTACCATGTAATGTGTTTTTTTATCTGCGTGTACGGATGCACCAACATGATCATACTCAATAAAGAGAACACAGTATAAAATCACTCTGTTATCTCTGTTACCCACTTAGTCACAAATGCCACTGGTACCACTGTGTCATCCAGTTGTGTGTTCATTAGACAGCTTGTGTTTGCCCACTCTGCCCTCTTGTGTGCATATTTTTTTCTTTTAACTCGTGCTGGTGGATTCTTTTAAAATGGTTTGATTTTATTCCTGTTTAGGACCATTTTTTTAAATGCAGCAATTTAATAAAATGGGACTAATAGTGATTTTTTGAAATTGTTTTTTAAAGGAAATATTGGTAGATATTGTTCATATACTCTCACACTGCGTTTCTGCAGCTTAGTCGGCTGTACATCCACGATGCAAATTTCCAGCCCCACCACATCCCAAAGGTCCTCTGTTAGATTGAGATCTGGTGACTTTGAGTACCGTGAGTACTCACTGTCACATTCAAGATACCAGTTTTAGGTGATTTGAGCTTTGTGACATCATTATAGAGCTGGAAGCAGAAGAAGAAGAAGAAGATGAGTGCACTGTGGTCATGAAGTGCTGGACAAACAATTCCCAGTTGGAACTAAGGGGATTGTTTGAAGAAAATACTCCCCACACCACTGCACCAGTATGAATTGTTGATACAAGGGAAGATGAAGCCATGCTTTCATGTTGTTTATGCCAACTTCAGACCATACCATCTGATTGTTGTGGCAGAAATCAAGACTGGTCAGACCAGATGAGGTAAATGAGATAATAAAGGTATTCAGCAGTACTCAATACATTGCAACCAGTGTTGGGCAAGTTACTTTGAAAAAGTAATTAGAGTTACAAGATTCTAAAAGTAATTAATTACTTGAAAAGTAACTATTGCGTTACTTTAAAAAAAATTTTTTTAACCCTCTGGGGTCCAGGGTATAATTGGCCATTTTTAACTACTTGTGATTTTCCCTCCACATTTTACCTTTAAAAACTGTTTATTTGCCTTATTTGGTACCATTGTTTTCAGCACAACCTAACGTGTCTGAATTTACAGTTTTCATTTACTGTAACAACCACAAACATGTTTAATGAATCATATTTCATAAATTTAATTCAAATATAAATTGTAAATTTTAAAATCCTATGCACAAGTTTTGCAAACAACAAAGTTATTTGTAGCCATTTACCTTTTATCCTTTTTAAATAACCATTGCAAACTATTTACAGAACAATCAGCTGTTCTGCATTCGATAAGATGCCTCACAAATTATTTGTGCCACTCCAAATATTTCTGTCCATTATAAAGGAGAACATCACAGCCTGATACCTGCAGGTCTGACAGCAGCAGGGGTATCACTCCTGTTTCTACCTGGAGACAGCAGTCGCCTCATTGTCCTGACAGACAACACAAAACTATCCACAACACTACACACTAACTACACAAGACAACACATTAACTACACACTACAAACACGCTAAACGTCACAAATCTCTCACGTCTCAAAACTCTCTCTCTCTCTCTCTCTCTCTCTCTCTCTCTCTCTCTCTCTCTCTCTCCCTCCATCACTCCTAAAACTTCTTTTGTTTTGTTTTGGGTTTTTTTGTCATAAGCAGAGAGTGCTTGCTAGCGCTGTCCTTAGTCAGTAAACGTGGTGAAACTATTGAGGAAAAAGCGTATATATTGTTTATCATGACTCTGGTTTTACGTGGCCTATCGACACAATTTAAAAACTGGTATATATCACCTTGTTGCTTTGTCATCTTGAAGTGGTCATGTGATTGGCTTACCACGACTGCTATATTCTTCCTCAGCCAAACAGCAGCACTCACGCGATTGTTTTGCTCCCCTGAGCTCCAGGTGTTGTGCCAAAAAGTGATCGTTGGGCAGATAGTGATTGCTGTCCGTTACTTGTAACACTGTTATTCCCATCACTGATTGCAACGCAATCGTCTATAATCACAATCATCTGTCCCAATATATGTTTAACTGCAGAAAAAAGTAATAATCCTAAAATGATGGAAATTATTCATTTATTCACTTTAATGTGTGTGTGTGCATGTGCATGAATAGTAATTGGTAAATTTTCTTTTCCTGTTGTTTGCAATTTTCCGCCTGTGACTTTGTTATTCACTGTAAGTTGAGCAATGTCCACGTGCTTTAGCCTTATTTAGTTGATAAGTGCCAGCATAAGGAGTTATGAAGTAGTAAGAGTGGTTAGAGCTATTGCATGCTTTAATAAACACACTGATTTTGGTGGCATCGCCTCGCAGGAACAAACAACACATCGAGATGTCAATATTTTGTCGTACCCCTCTTTAGTGCAAAGTCTTTATACTAGTTAAAGTTGAAACCTCTTTTTACTCTCTGGATGTTTATTTCCGACTACTTTCTCTTGTGTCTCTGACCCGCCTGCACTGCACTTTTTTTTAACACCCCTTCCCAGGGGGAAAGCGGATAGCACATGTGAACAGATCACTTCTGATTAGAGAGGGCGCTTTAGAAAGATGCCTGCAGTGTTTTTTGCCAGAAACAAACAGTGGTGCGGCTTCCCCAGGGAAGACTGCCATTTTCTTAGCACTGAACAACCCCCCAGTGAACTTGTATTGTTTCCCAGACACTGATAACTTTGGGCTTTAAAACGTGTACAGGCCAATGCCTTGTTTTTCACATCACGAGATGATGATATTGTTTAGGATGGCAGCAGAGCTGATTTTAATAAAGAGTGCTGGATTCAGCTTCATCTAGTCTACACGTAGAATGGCTTTTTAATTTTGTAAGAGCCTCACAACGTAAACTCACTGTCATTCAATTCTGAGACTGCAAATTTACATATAAAGTGTCTGATAAGCATATTTGCATGTTGCCAACACACTTTGCACAATTTGTGTCAACACATAAAGGCTGGGAGAAATTTGACTTTGTTTTGAATAAATTTGAGTCTTGTGACATTTTGTGTGAGAAGAGGCAGCAAGAGAAAAGATATGGGAGGTAGGTAAGTAGTGCAGGAGGGCGGAGAGCAGAAGCCGGCGACTGATTTGTCTCCGTTCTGTCGGGAGGATTTACGGTGCAAGTGTGTTGAGCCATCAATCAATTGTGGCGCACTCCAAGGACAACTTTGTCTCTTTATGCAATTTGTAAGGCTGTCCAGTCAAATTGATTCCTTAAACAGGAGCCGTCCAGCTCCCTCAGAAGAGTAAACCCCCACCCCCTTCAAAAGAAAAAAGACCATCAACCTCTGTGTTTGCTGTAAACCAGACAATAAATGATATGACTGTTGACTGTCAGTGGACAAAATCCAACTGCAAAATAAAGTGGGTGACAAAAAAACAAGATTGGAGAAGTGATTGATTAAATGTGAACAAGTGAGGATTGATGCTGTTGAGTCTCTGTGAAAAATGATTGTGGTATTATGACAGCTGTACTGAGTCCTTTGTGGATTACATCTCCATGGAAAACAAGTAAATTCCATTTTCAACAAAAAATGGACATTCATTCCCAAGATTCACTACTGGACAAACTTAGCCTTTGAAGTATGGAAACATTACTTGGGCAATTTGGTCTGAGCTTTCGTCATTTAGGGAATTAGTGTCAACGTGAAGGATTGTTATTGTAAGTTGTGTCTGTCATTTTAGCCCCAATAGTGGTGCTCCAGGAATGGCAGTGCTGGTTTGTCAGTTAATCCAGACTGAAATATTTCAACCATGGGATCCTGATATTACTGTTCCCTTTATCATCACCCAAAATTAATAGTTGTGATCATTTCCCATTTTTTAAGAGGCTAAAATTTGCAATTCTGAGTGAAGTTATGGGAGAGTACCTGGACTTTTGTGTACGGCAATTAGGAATTAAACACCTTGGTGTTGGACAACATTACTGCAAAGTGAATGACTAATCATCAAATAATAAAAAGTCAGTAAGCTAAACAAGTTAAACTTAGGCCTTTATGTTAAATTATATGGTGAACATGTTCAACATTACATCAGTAAAACGTTGACATGTTTGCATTGTCACTGTCAATGTGCTGGCTCAGTTCATGTACTTCTGCTGGTAAACATTTACTCACCTAAAGTGAATTAAAACACTATTATCTCCTCTATTCTACTATTAGCTGTAAATTGGTGGGTGGTCACATGTATTGTATATTAAATATGATGGTCAGGGAATTTCCTTTTGTGAAGCCCCTAGATAAGCGTTTTTTTTTTTAACTTTTACCATCTTAGTGTTTTGAAACTGGACAAGAGATGAACAGATCTGAGTGAGAAAGCATCCTCGGCTTAACTTAATTGGAATCAGGCTGTGTTCAGTGTGAGTTGAAACCAGACTGAGTGCATAAAGTTACCAAGAAAGTGTTTACTGAGGCCATAGATCTAAGGGCTGAGGGACAGATGGATGTTCTATGTCTTTTGTATAGTCTGTGGTGGTCCTTGTATTTCTGCTGTGTAGCCAAAAAAGCGGAAAAACATTGACAAGAGCTTTGGTGAGAAGTGTACAGTGTGCTTTTTGACCGCTGTGAGTACACCATCTTGCACTGCATGTAGCTGTACATTGTGGTGTGAAAGCACTCATGCACTCTAAACAGCAAGTGTAAATACAGAGGCATTTAGGATCCTGTCTTAGTATTAGAAGAGGAGTACAACCCTAAAACATCTTATTTTATTTGTCAGTGCTTTCTGGGTGTTACCTTAAATTTGAAAGATAATCAGAATGATTTAAAGTACATCCTGTTTGCCAGATCATATAAGCTTAAAAAATGAATAAAAATGCCTGAGGTAGATGCATGTTATCATTTCCTGCTGAGCATGCATTCGGTCTTCTTTCTTGTGGAGATTTGGGACGTTTAGCGGACAATAGGAGAGCGATTAAAAAAACAGGCTGTACACTTGAATAATTGATGCCGGAAATCGTGCTAAGCTTTTCAGAATTCATAATGATCCCCCGTTATCCTTTACCCCAACATAGTCTCTCTCACACACATACCGTCTAATATTTCCAACAGAGGACATTACACCCGTTTATAATCATTTCTGGGACTCTTAGCCACTTGTTTACAGCCTAACCTTAAACCAAGTCCTCATAATATTATTATATAAACAAATGTCCCCACAACTGCAGTAATACAGGCACATAAACATACGCAACCCAAAATATTCAATTTGTCTACAAATGCCTATGATCAACAGCTATGACGTGTGTGTGTGTGTGTGTGTGTGTGTGTGTGTGTGTGTGTGTGTGTGTGTGTGTGTGTGTGTGTGTGTGTACAGTGATCACATTAATATGGAAATTTAAAAAAAAATTGCACATGATAAATTACACTGCTGAGCAAATGTCTTGGCATTGCTTTTAATATGGTCTTTAAGATTTTTAGATTAGCATCCCATCATTTTTCTGCTGTAAAAATCCAATTCAAGGGAACATTTTCCTTCCTTTCGACTCACTGAAACGACTAGAAACATAAATTTAGAAACAAATTGAGTCAAAGATTATCTAATGGAGCGTGCATCACTGCAGTTTGTCACAAGCTTTAGAGGAGTATTGCTCAACGGCCACAGTTCTTTAACTATTGAAACCATTTTATTTTCCAAATAGCATCGGTTTTGAGCTGTTGCAGCATACTTTATCATTCATTTAAGATATGAATACATTCTGCCACCACTGAGCCTTTGACAGCTGGGACAAGGCACATATCACATCCATATGAAGAATGGGTGATTTTGTGACAACAAATAGCCTGAAAATATAGTTCATTCCAATTTGATTGGGGGGGAAAATATTCCGTCTGAGGGCTGTCTGACAAACAGCACCATGACATGTCAGTCTTGCAGCACATTTTGTCTGTGATAAGGAAAGTCTAGAGGGAGGGAGATCCAATATTAACAACAGTGTTTTCTTTCACAAAAGAGATCTTTTTGGATGTGACTTGTCAGGCAGTCATAAAAGAGGTGTGAAACATTAGTACATTATGTATGCAGTCTTTGGGACTGTGGCTGCTCCAGCAACGCACTTAAATTTAAGACTGTGGAAATATTTGAAAAATGATTTCCTACTAAAACCATGTGACAAGACTACTATTTGGTCAAATGTAGTTAATCGGTCAAGAGCTGCCACACAAGTAATCTGACCCTTACAGACCAATCAGCTACATATAGTTCACGAATTGAATCTACTGCTGATTTTCCTTCTCCTCTAACACAACTGAACTCCAAAACATGTTCAAGGAATTTTTTGTTACTTCTTGCACATAGGAGATGTTTTGCATTAGCGTTCTTGTTGAAGGAGACGCCTGAGTAGCGCATGCAGGAGGCAGGGCGCAGGATGGCCACTTGCTACCTGTGAATACACATGAGCATCACCTGTCGGATATTAACATCAGCCCAAATTCAGTCTAACATCAAACTAGGCAAGATATCACACTGATCATGCCCCCCCCCAACCCCCTTTTCTGCCATGTATATGCTATTATAATGGAGGATGCTAATGTGAACTTGGCCAAAGTTTCAAAGGAGGACAGCATCAGTAGAATCAGTCCACATGATCCAAAAGCTCCGGCTTAAGACTGCTATAAACACTCAGTTTCAGGCAGTTTGGCTCTGTAGCAAATTATGTGAAGGGATTATTATAATATGGTCATATCACGCATACACCTCTGGCTGGGAGCAGAGGAGGGAGAGGGGCTTGACTCAGACAGCAGAAGAACAAAGGCCCAGTATGAGACATGTGAGTCTTGCAAATCAACTCTAGTCCAAGAATTAAATACACGGGAATGGAAATTAGCATAATGGGTCCCCTTGAAGGTTTTTAGTTTTTTAAACTTTTGTAATTATTGTCTGTTAGCATACAGGTTGAGGTATGACTGATGAATGTGAAATGAATGTGAAAATATGTGAATAGTAGCGTTTCACAAATCCAATTCTTAAATGAGGTTCGATGATTGATGCTCTCATAATCCCTGCCTCTTTTTTTTTGTTTTTGTTTGGCTGCATTTCCCCAAAATCACTGAGAGATGCACCTCTGCTGTTTATTGTTGGTCTAATTGTCTTTACCGCTCAGCTGTAAAAGGCTGATAGGGGCGGGTGGCGTGGACGCCTACGTTTTTGAATCCCATAACTTGAGAATGAAGCGATGTAGAAGTTTCAAATTGGTACCATAGGTGCATCTACTAAAAGTCTTGCACGAGTTTGACTCTAGATGACCTCGCCTCAAGGTCAGAGGTCAGAGGTCAAGTTTTCTGAACATTTTGTGAATGGAGTAACTCGAGAAGGAAGTCACCGAGGATTTTGAAATTAATACCATAGGTGCATCTCCTAAAATTCTCAAATGAGGTGGAATCTCAGTTACCTTGACCTCAAGGTCAGAGGTCAAGTTTTCTGAAAATCTCGTGAATGCTATACTTGAGAAAAAGGTGATGTAGGATTTTCAAATTGATACCATAGGCGTATCTGCTAGGAGGCCGAGGGGTAGTACTAGCTGCTGTCAGTAGTTTTCCAATCAGGAAACACAAAAAATCCATGGATGCAACACTGGATAAATGAATTTATTGGACACAACTGACAGGTAGAGCTGCTTGACTGTGGCAAAATTGCTGATGCGATTATTATTATTTACCACTAAGTTAATCTAGTCCTCAAACCTGATATAAGAATAACAACTTAAATAGTAATAACACAAAAAAATGTAGACTGAACTAAAACGCTCTCAGCCTAGAGCTGTGGCAAAAATCACTGCTGTAAATGTGTTTTTTATTTGTTTGTGTACCTATTATTGGTACAAGCTGGCAAGCAGGATGCTAAATGTGAATAAGAGGTTATGAGTGAGTTAGAAGTTCTTTTTGTCTTAGGAAAAATACAAAATAAAATATTTGAATAAATATGAAGACAGAGGACAAATGTGTGCCATGGGAGACTTAACCATGATCATTGGACTGGCATCGAAAACGCTAACCAGTGACTTGGCCACAAGGCAAGTTAGATGTTTTGCATTCAGGTAACAGCAGGACAGCATGTGTGCAGGAATGGATTTTTATTTTTAATTTTTATATTTTTATTGGATTATTTGGTCACGGTTTCTTTGTGTGGCAGAGGAAATGCTGTGGGATAATTTTGTCCTGGGTGTGAGAAATACACATGGCAGCCGTGTGGAAATAGGGCTTAGTTTAAAATAGGATGAAGTGACTGTGGTTGGAAGGAGTCATTTTTATTTTTTTTAAACTGTTGTGCTGTGCTCTTCAAAGACCCAAGACATGTTGCACATTATTTTGTCATGACTGGCCTCTATTGACAGATTTGACCAGTGACTGCTTTTGTTACCTGTAACCACACCTACTTCCAAACTCTGTCCGCGGCCGAGGGGAGTTCAGAAGAAACAGGTGCAGGGCCCAGCTCTCAGTAACCTCCTCCGTCTCTTCTTAAAGGTGGAGGAGGGAGATTTTCATTAAAGAAATGCTGAAAAATGAGAGCAGAGGTGCCATTTCACTGCAAGTAGGACTCCTCCATCTACAAGAGCTTTAGGTGGTCGCCATGTGAAGGATATCACTGTTATTTCTGCCACTTCTGACTCCATTATACTTTTTTTCAGCTCGGTCTCTCGCTGCTTATTTGACATTCCCTTCACCGGTGCATTTGCCAAGCGTGGCATTGTTCTGCTATTGACTGGCCGAGACCTGGTCAGTCGGGAAGAGTGTGTGCCCGCCAGGTTATCAGTGACATCACTCTTCAGAAAAGCAGCGTTCGCCTCTCCTTTTCCTTATCGACGGTTTGGGGAGTGCATTAAGAGTAGCTGCTTAGCCTGATTTACAGAGACACGCCAACACCTCTCTCTGCACCCTGAAGGCACCAGGTAGCAATCCAGTCTCACTCCCAGTGTTTATTTACTCGCTCTCAGGGAGGCGATGAATGTGGCTCTGACTGACAAACAATCTTATGATGCAGCCTTCATGTCAGGACTGGATTTTTGTCTCTTTCTCTCTCCTTACCAGTCTTCCTTTCTCCAGAATATCTCAGTCTGTTGTCAAGCCTTTTTTTCCCTAGCCATGGGCCCTGTTGACACAAGAATCCGTCACTTCTCACATGGGGGAGAGTGGGACAAGTTGGCGGCCATTACTATTCATGAGGCAGTGTGATCCACTCTGTCACCCGTTGTCAGCACGAGGTGTCTGTCTGCACCACCGCTCCCCTTACTCTTTATCAGCCAGGGGTGGCTAATGAGAAGCACCAGGTTAATACCACCTCTAGAACAGCAATGGCTTTAAACCTCTTAATTCATTTAGACATTGCTAATTGAAACCTATGTGAACTACACTCTGGACACCATCCATTTTCCTACAAGCCACTGCTGAAAGGGAAACTGTGTATGTGATTTGATCGCTTTTGTTTTCTGTTTTTTTTTTCTGGTAGGTGATGGCAGGATGAACTCACCTTGACCCTTTTCTCTTTTGAGTTTGTGTCTCTTCTGTTTTTTCGAGCAGTCCCTAGCCCTGCAAATGATAGCCATTAAATCTTGCAGGGAAATGTCACAAGACAAGCACAACCAAATAATATACTTAGAACCAGCAGTGACATGCAATACCAAAAATAACCAGCTTTGGGTAGTCAAAAACGTCTTAGTCCAATTAAAGCGAGCAAAAACAGCAGCCATGACTAAGACAAGACAACCTCCTGGATGTGGCAGAGTGTAAATTAAAAAAAGTCTTATTCACCCCGCAGTTGTCAGACATGACTTAGTCATCCTGCACTTGAGTGTTTAATCAACATGCAGCGAACACTGTGGGCCTGTTGACTAAAACCAGGAGTTCTGACTCTCCCTCCTTCAGCCCTCTTGCATATTTATCCTTGCAGCTTTTGTCAATGCTGCTGGAAATGAATATTGACAAGAGCAAGAGGGCGTTCTCCATCCCACCACACGGTCAACTAGGTGCATCAGGCACCTTGGGGCTTTTCTGTCCCTCACTGTGCGAGAGAGCTGAGCACAGTGCATGCCAATGTCTTTTTTCTTTTTCTCTCCCGCTGTCTTTGATGCATCTTTATGCTACACTGAAGGGCTGTGGCCTAAAGATAGGAGATCATTCTACCTACCTTAGATGCAGCTGTAAATATTCAAATGAGCCATCATCAGTCGATGGTGAGAGAGATAACGGGTCCATCTTTTACCTGCCCCTTCTTGTGTGCGACAGCGGGATATATTTAGTTGACGGCATCATCGTCCCCAAAAGCGCTTGATTTGCGGGCATAAATTTCAGCAGACACGCACTCCCTCGCTGCGCCTGCAGAGGCAAATGCTTATTCATTTACCCGTTTGTCATTTCAATAGTTATTTTATGGTGGTGCTGTATTAATTGAACTGCTTCTACTGCACAACAATTCAAGGCCCAGTACATCTATTACAAAGGGAGTGTGCCGGAAACATTGCTGAACAGGCTCACAAATCAGCCTAAGCTGAGAGGGGAACCTCACAATAATGTAACACAATCGCACTAATCTTTCATTTGCAATGTGCTCCTACCTCAGCCATGCAAGGAAAATGTCTTGAAAGCTGCAGTGGAAAAATCAGATCGGTTGTATGGGAGTGCCACAAGATTACTGTGTATTCGGAGCTATTGTTGTTGTTGGGCTTCAAAGAAAGAAATAGTACGTTACAGAAGAATTAGAATGAGGTTTTCTTTCCTGCTCATCATTTGAGCTGCTTCCTTAGATGATCCTGTGAAATTGCTGTTAAAGGTTTTGTTTGATATCAATTTCAAATTGGGGTGAAATGTGTGAAATATCCTGGAAGTGCCTCTTATCTCATTATCATGGGTCAGGTAGTAGGTCATTTGAAATTGTCTGCTGCAACTTGAAGGGTAAGTATTTAGTCGGCTATCGTATTTAGATGTAGTTACAGTGCTGTTGTGATTTGGAGGATTTGTTTCTCCTGTCCTGATTTGGAATTGATTCACCTTTGGAAGACTTAGTGCTCCTTTTTAATCTTACTACTATTAATGGTAAAAACTATGTATTCTTTCCGATTCGATTTCACTTTCAAACAAATAACAGTAGTTTAAACTTGAGTTAAAAAAATAGCATCATGAATATACTGGAATTCAGGCAATTACGTTGCAGGTGGCTCAAACACCAAATACAAACTCCAGGGAGAAGTGCTAATGTATGACTTTTATTGTAGAGAAGATGAATAAATAAATGAAAAAGATATACAAGCACCTTAAAGATACTGCAGCAGCAGGACGAGAGGAGAGAGAGCTAAACAAAGAGCCAGCCTTTATAGACCCCCCACCCCCATATACAGACACACACGCACACCGCCCCCATGCAAGCCAGGACAGGTGCTAACCAATAAACTGATTAGGCTAGAGATAGAAATAGAAAACACCAATAAACAGGATGTAGCACTGTGTAAAGATGGTACCTAAAAGGTGACATTACTCATAAAAGCACAACAGGGCATCTGCAACAACATTTTTCTGACCTTTCTTATGACAGATTTTTACGTTTGGGCAATGTTGGCCCAGTTCTTTAAACCTGCCGTGTTTCTACATCACATGTTTACACCGGCCATACCCAAAGGGTCGGAAAAGGGAACTGGCATACGCTTTGAAGTGCCGAAGTGCCCACAGCAAAGCCAAGGCCTGCTCCTCAATAGTGCTGCAGTTTCTCCAGGCCTGTGAGAAATTTCACAAGGCAAAAAAATTACAAGATGTGAAAGATTCTGAGATTCGACTTTAAAAAAGAAGAAAAAACTTTAAAAGTTTTCCCCCCAGTAAAACTGTATCACTGTATAACTTCAGCTACTGGTGATGAAGTGCATTTAGTCTTTAGGGGATGCAACAGTATGGATGATGTAACCGGCGATATTTTTGCACCTTATTTCTAATTATGCTCTCATTACAAAAGCTTATTGCAAAGTAGACCGGAACTTGATCAGGCCATTGCATGCACAATCCATGTTAAGTCTTGCATTGTGTAATAGAGGTTGATCTAGCCTTGCAATGCCGTTCTTTGCGGGGGGAAAAAAGCAAACTTGTGTCTTCAAATTAATTATTTTTCTTTTGCACATAGATTCATAAACAAATCACTTTTAATACTGAAATTGTTTTTTTTTTTTCTATATATGTTCTGTTTCTCCAAATATTGTAGAATCTTCTGTCAAAAACCCCCCAATTTCATCATCTTTTACTTTGAACAAACTGAAGTGATCATTTTTTCCTTGACTAAAGTACCGTCAGTATCAGTCCTCCTGCCTGTTATCAGCACCACTGCTCTGCCACATTGCTTGACATCACATATTCAAGTCATTGATGTAACAAGCTTTAAGACTAAACTAAAAAATCATTTAAATAACACTAATTTATCTTAGATATAGATTATGCCTTAACAGTGTTTTGAGTTCTCATTTTCTTAATAAAGCTGCTGGGGAAAAAAGCCAGCAGCCTCTTGCTCGCTTTGTTGCTTTAATTCATCTGTTATCTTCTGAAAGACTTAATAATACTTCTGTGACTCAGCATCCCGTTCTCTAAAACAAACAACATGCTCCAGAGCTGATGGGGACATCCAATTTAACTGCCATCTTAATGGAATCTATAATAAGCGCAGGGGCTCAATAATGGCAAAGCACTGCATCTTCTGATAACACAGCAAGCATCAAAACCCCTGTGATCACCAAACAAGTCCAGTTTTTTTTTCCCCCCTCAGAGAAGCGAAGAACAAAATGTCTAGATGTCATTGTCAAGTTGCTGGTAACATATTCCCTGTGGGTTCCTCACAGGGGGCTGCCTCAGCTCTCCAGTGGCCCTCACGCCATATAGAGGTAATCTGCAGTCTGCAGCACAGGGGTTTCTCTGCATTTCCTTCCACACTTCTGAAGCCCCCTGACTTTAATTTCACGGGCACCTGTTCCCTCATGTGCTCATGGTGGAGGAGTCAAATCAGACGTTCATATAGGAACTGGGAACAAACCACAGACTTGTGATTCAAGTCGAGCAAACATTGCCTGTGCTGCAGGACCACGTTACATGATGAACTTGTCTGGTTCTGACATGTAAACCAATGCTTGAGAGAGGTTTATATGTGTTGAGGTTTGTTATCACAAACGGGCGCTGCATTGTGGGAGTTTGATATACATATATGGCAATAAAATGATTAAGCTGTCCCAGATACAATATTCTTTTAGCCTTTGTTATTAATAAGCATTGAAAAATCGAGGGGTTTGCACAGCAGGGCTGGGGGGCCTACAGTGACTTGTTTGATTTTAGAAGCACGACAAAATCACCATACAAATGAGTTAAAGACAATGACTATGCTGTGATTTCTGCCACATAAAGGATAACTCTGAAAGAAAGTTAGAAGCGGCAGAAATTCTCATACTTTCTTCTTACAGCCAGTGCATGAGTGCTCACTGTCACTCTTTGAAGCCTGAAATTTTCCTCACCAAATGAACACAACAGAGGGAGAGAGCGGTGCTCCTGTGCCAGAAGAGCAAGAAGTCACTGCAAAGCAGTAGAATACTTAAAATAAATATTGTGTTGGAAACTATCCAGTAGTATGTAAAGTTGCTAAATCTAGCAACAGTAACACTAACTGATAGATGAGGAAATAAAGTCAAGGTGGAAGTGCCAAAAACTGTGCCCTTCATCTAGTGACTGGTCTTCCAGAACTGATCCTCTAACCACTTCAGGCTGGCTCCAAATGTCAGTAAATTCCTATAGACTCCCATGTTTACTGGTACAAAAAAATCTCTGGATAATTCCCTTGATTTGATTCCCTTAATTAGTACTTATAAGCAGATGTGTTGCTCCCATATACAATGCATCTGGACAGTATTTACAGCGTCTCACCTGTTCCACATTTTGTCATGTTGTATTATTCCAAAATGGGTTAAATTCATTTTTCAACTCAAAATTCTACACCCATTACCACATAATGACAAAGTGAAAATGTTTGCTTGAAGTTCTTGTAACTTAAAAAAAAAAAAGAAAAGCAAAAATATAACGCATATATAAGAATTCACAGCCTTTGCCATGACACTCAAAATTGAGCTCTGTTGACCTGTTTCCACTGATCATTTTTCAGGTGTTCCTACAAGTTGATCGGAGTCCACCTGTGGTAAATTCAGTTTTTGGGACATGATTTGGAAAGACACATACCTGTCTATTTTTGTCAGAGCACAAACCAAGCCATGAAAGCCATGGAATCGTCTGTAGTTCTCCAAGACAGGATTGCATTGAGGTACTGATGTGGGAAAGATACAGAAAAGCTTCTACACTGTTAAAGATCCAAGGGGCCTCCATCATTCATAAATGGAAGAAATGTGGAATCATCAGGACTCTTTCCGGGCACTCTGAACGATCAGGGAGGTGACCAAGAACCAGATGGTCACTCTGACAGAGCTCCAGTGTTTCTATGTGGAGAGAGGGGAACCTTTGAGAAAGACAATGGCTTCTGTAGCACTCGACTAATAAGGCCTAGATGATAGAGTGGCCAGACTCCTCAGTAAAAGTCACATGACAGCCTGCCTGGAGTTTGCTAAAAGGCACCTGAAGACTACTCGGATCAAACAAATGAAACTGAGATTGGAACTCTGTGGCCTGAAGCATCCTGACTGACCAATACCATCCTTGGAGTGAAGCATGGAAGGTGACGGCATCATGCTGTGCGGCTGTTTTTCAGATCCAGGGAAGGATGAATGCAGCATTTTGCAGAGACATTCTTGATGGCAACTTCTCCAGTGCTCTAGACTTCCAACTAGGGCAAAGATTAATTTTTCAACAAGACAACGACCCTTAGCACGCAGTTAAGATAAACAAGCAATGGCTTCAAGACAACTCTATGAATGTCCTTGAGTGGCCCAGCTAGAGCCCAGACTTGAACCTGACTGAATATCTATAAAGAGATCTGAAAGTGGCTGTGCACCAACGCTCCCCATCTAACCTGATGAAGCTTAAGTGGTTCTACAAAGAAGAATGAGAGAAATTGCCTAAAAATTGGTGTGCCAAGCTGGCAGCATCGTGCTCAAAAAGACTTGAGGCATTCACTGCTGCCAAAGGTACTGTAACAAAGTATGTAACAAAGGCTGTGAATATGTATGTAGATGTTTCGTTTTATTTTTTTATTTTTAATAAATTTGCAAGATTTTCAATTCAAGTTTTTCATAAAAGGAGTTAAAAACCCCAGGCTAACCATCAACCTATTGGTTGATATTGGAAAGCCACACAATAGGACCTCTGCTGAACTGTGGTACATCCAATTTTTTTCTATATCCAAAATGCATTCATTGAGCCTTCTTATGAAGCAGTGAACTGAAAATTAAATATAGTTGCAAATCACCTGCATAGTCATGGAAAAAGATGTTATGTTGGTTGTGAGGTAGTATAGAGCAAGTGATAAGTAGACAGCATCAGCAGACTGGTCATACGTCTTCTAAGTGTACTTTATTTCCTGGCATCTCCATTCTACCATCTTAACACAACACTGGTTGTCAAAATCTCACTTGTTTTACACAAAAATGAACCTCATTAGTCTCTACCATTTAGAAATAGGTTAGACCAAACATTACAATCTAAACAAAGAAACAGGAATAAATTATTCATCCAATTGACAAACTTATTTACACAGCCAAATGGTTTGAAAATTAAAACACTGCATACAGTGCAATTCAAAAGGTTACTTTTAAGAAAATAAACATCACTATACAAAAGGAAAAACCCTTCGTTTGGTTGTACCCAGTGATGCAGTCACGACCCTATATAAACAGGAAGTGCTGGGCTAGCCCCTCCCACACACCTGTTTTGGGTATAGGACCTGAACAAAGGGACAAACAAAAGTAAGTATAACCAAAGCGACATAAGCAAACATAATTTACCAGACATTTACCTGTCAACAGAAGAAAATTCAAATCTCCTGATGGTTCAGCAGTATTTACTTAAAGCATATCCATGAATGTAAATTGTAACGTAATGCCACCATAAACAAACCCGGGATAGTATGCATAGAAAAGTTACACCAGCAATGTCTAAACTAAAGCATTATGGCCACCTGTAAAATACATGGGATAAATTATCAATATGTTAAAGGTTAAAGTGGTAAATAAGTTTAAGCCTACCAATGTGCCACTTTGTCACATTGGTGAAGAATTTGACGGAGCATGTACAAAGAAAATAAGAACAGGTTTCAAGACAGACCACCGTGGAACTCCAGATGTCATAATAGCTGACACACAAGAGTATTTTCCAATGTTTACTGGGAAGGTTCTTTGCTTAATATCATATTTAAACCAGTTAAGAGCCAAACCCTTGACTTCTGCACAGTGCTCCATGTGCTCAATGAGTAGGTCAAGTCCAGCAGATCTATGAAAGAAGAATGACCAGAATCAGTATCAAGTAGAATATCAGTTTTTATTTTGAAAAGAGCGATTGAATACTGTGGAAGACCTTGAAAAGATACTGAAAGGTCTATAAAGGATAACGGTTAAAAATAACTTTTTCTCTAGAGTTGAGAAACCAGTGGGTGCCATCATCTTTTAAATATAGTCAGTGGTAGAGCAGTGCAAAATTATAGATCAAATAGAAGTCAGCGTTGAATTGGGGAGCTCCAGGAGCTCCAGTTGCCTAGACGAGGTTATACCATATTGAAGAAATTTGCTTTCGCGCTTAGGAGAAGCTCCTTCTTTGATCTCCTGGGGACCAAAGGTGAAACAGAGCACAAGGAAAACCTGAAGCTCAAAGAGCTTCAAGTTGGCCAAACATTTTAAAGCAAACAAAGATTGCCACAACTGGATGTGGGCGATCAGGCAGACTGCGCAAATACAGGCCCGAGGCAAGGACACGTGTGCAACAGCCTGATGAAACGATAGCAGCTTTGGCTCCTCAACAAATATTCAAATGAGATTACATGAAAGCTAGAGGAATGACAGACAAATGGACACAAATCGGGTTCCATTTGTTTACTCTTCTGCAATTGTGTTAGCCATCCCGCTCCTGGCTCCGGAGGTAATGATTGTGGTGGGACCAGATTAAAGGCTGTAGTCAGCTGTTTAGTGGGGCTCTGCTAACAGAGATTAGCGGCAGCTGCTTGGCGACAGACTTGTGGGGAGAAGGGGGGGAAACGACATCTCGGCAGAGGGTTTCATTGTCTCAGACCACAACCACCTTGATGAGTAAGAATCCCGACAACAGGAGGCAGTATGAGCATAGAGGATTGGCAGGCTTTGTTTTCTTCAAGCCACATCAAAACTCACTCACCAGCTTGTTGTCTTTCTCCTCTCCTTGTCGCTCTCTTTTCTTCCCTCTTTTTTTCAGCCTTCTTGGTGGTGTATGCATGGCAAGTCGTTGCAGATGTTGCCCGTAATGATGCAGACGGCACACACAATCATACAGAATGGAAGTAGAGCTGGCTGAAATTAGTAAAAATTACTTTCTCATTACCTCCCTCATTGCTCCTGTAAGTAGTCTGAGTTTCCGCACGATTAGGAGAACGAGCTGTGGAGCACCGTGGCTTACTGCACTCTCACACTCGCACATAGCTCACACACACAAACACACAGGGTGGAAAAAGTGAGTTAGGTTAGCCTTACTTCAACCACTTCTAAAATCCGCCCGAGCACTTGTCACCTCGTGTCACCTTCTCACTAGCCACTGAGCAAGCACCATGTCAGAGAGGGGACTATTAGACTCCAAGCAGCTGTGTCATGTTTCACATTTGGCCCTCACCTTCTTTTTTTCCCCCCCTTTTCTAATTATTAACTTTAATATTTCAACCACTCAACCGTCAACCTTTCTTGGGCCTGACGGGAGCTAATTATTGCATGAGCTTCAATGAATGCATTGTGCCCATTTGTCCTTGTCTGAATACAATCAGAATCTCCATTGGCTCAGTTCTGAAAGCCTGGGGCCAAACACATTTAAATAAACCCACATGGTGAAATTACCTATTTTGCTCGCAGGTTATTATGAGTGATATACACTGGCCTCTCCTTTAGCCATCGACCGTGTTTCATAATATTTTAATTTTGAGACAGACTTGATGGAGATGTAAACTTAATGGTTATCCACGCAGGGTATAAACAGGGCATGTTTATGCATGTGGACACTGGGAAAGAAGAAAAATCACTCATTTGTAATAGAAACATGCACCACAAGAGACACCTGGGATGAAATTTCTGATTGTGTGCCTGTTCTACAAGCTGCCAAAGCTGGAATACTTAAAAGGGTGCAGTTGGCACGGCTGAGTAATGGATCGCTCGAGATGGTCCGGAACAGTAGCGTGCCAGGATCGCTTTACATGAAACCCAGGAACAGAGAAAATGCAAGATTCGCATAAAGCATTGCAACAGGAAACCCGGAAACTGGTAGCTTGTGAACCACAGAAAAAAAGTTTTAAAGGAATGATGGCCTCTTTGTTTTTTTTCTTCTCTTGCTCTGAGTATGTGAGTGAAGTGTGCAAGGTGTGCTGTGTAAATCTAGGACATGGCACTGTGCCCAGGAAGGTGTTGATAATGTAATGAGCCTCTGTGTGCAAGAGAAGATATGAATTAGAGAAAGAAAAGAAAAAAAGTGTCCTCCTGTATTTGCTATGTGTAGTGGCTTCCTGAGCCAACAGATTCTGGTGTTTGTTCTGTTCACATTGATTCTTGTGCCCTGTTATTCATCTCTAGCTTGCAGAAAATGCAAGACAAACATTCATTTGCAAAACCACCGGTGTAATCTAATTCATCAGTGTAAATAAAGCAGATATGCATAATAGTCTTCGTATTATCACATTAGAAGTTTGTAATATAATCGTACTATCAGGGATGGCTTCTGTAGTCACTGACATGCCACAAGCTGTGAAGCTGATCTTTTATAGAAGTGGGGAACAATATCACACCCACAAAATTAGACTTGTTCTCCAGCCAAAAGCTTTGCAATGGCTATATGTAGGATATAGCTGTTTTAGCACCTATCCCTGGTGGCAGGACCTCATACAGTGTCAGATGTGTCATGCACTCATTTCTTCCAACTGTGTGGTATTTCTCTCCACTGTGCCTGATGCCTTGTAAAGCATTGCCCAAAAATAACTTCTCCACTGGAATGTTGGAATAGGAAGGAATCATGTTCATCCAGTCCCTCTCTGGGAACCCACGCATTTCATCCCAAAATACTCCACCTTGCGTCACTGGACCTTTTGCATAGGTTTAGAAAGGAACTGATGCCAGCTGCAGCGAGAGCATGAATGTCCATTAGCCTGTGCCAAGGTCTCATGGTGTGAAACATTGCCAGCTGACTCCCCTCCATGTAAATGAAAAGGGACTTTTTGTTTTGGCCGGGTCATAAGGTGGAGTCAGCTGAACGGGATTGTTGATCTCTGCGGGGGGGTTTTTTGTTGTTGTTTTTTTTCTTTGTGCCCTAAGCTTCAGGTTGGCACTTCTGAATGATCAGCTGTATTGCTCAGTTGAGTAGAGCTTTCCATGTAGGAACCAGTTCACATGTGCTGGATGTCAATATAATGTATAGTGTGTGTGTCCGTGTGTGTGTCCATGCACCAACTGCAATCTACTTCTTGTTTTGTAATTTTATGCTTCCTTCCTAAAGTGACCCTACTGTTGCCCAGCAGTTATTGTGTACACAACTGCTAACAACATCTCCTCAGAAAGGAGGAGGGCATGTAGAGGATGCACAGGAGGAATGAACATATGATGCAAAATGTCTGAAGAATAAGAGGAGACAGAAGCCTCGTCTTTTATGTTGTGTCTGAGCATCTGTGGCTCAGAGTCAGTTGAATGGTTGTCTGATAATTGGAAGTTTGGTGGCCCATCCGTCGCTCCTGCAGTCCTCACATCAAAGTGTCTTTAAGGAAGAAACCATATTGCATCTTGAATGTTCATGTACATTCAATATGCAGTGTGCATGTTCATGTGTGTGAAGAGGCAACATGGGACTAGAAAAGAGCTGGTCTATATCACCCGTTACAATGTTGCATTTTACTTTTTAGCCCATCCTGATTTTACGTCTTTACATTAAATTTGGGTGGCGTGGTGGTTAGCACTGTTGCCTCACAGCAAGAAGGTCTTGAGTCCAATTGCTCCATCAAATTTGTGCACAACACATGCATAATCCAGATATGTGATTAAAAACGCACGTACAGTATGACAAACTCAAAAGGTACTAAATGCTGCATACACTAAAACAGTAACTATAACTCTTCTGAAGAAAGTGTTTATTTAGTGTAAATTATTCACAGCCTTTTGTCTTACTGCCCATTTTCTGATTTTAAGAGAGACTCCGCTTCTTGGAATCGCCCCAGAAACTGTGTTTTCATAAGGAAAGGCAGAGCTCTTAATCTTGGTGTGACTGCGGGGGCCTGCGAGGACGTGGACTCAAACAGGCCTTGGAACAGCCATCGGGCTTCTGCTCTGGTGGCTGGCTTCAAGCGGTGACCAATAAATGATGGTCATTTTTTAATTTCCAGTACTCTTTCATTGGGCTCGCTGCGGGGGTATTGTAGAACAACTGATGATTTAAGACCATCTTTGATTACCCGGTTGCTCCCCCAGCATTCACTACATTCACTCAACCCTGCCTAATTAATTTGGAGGAGATCAGATTCTTTTTCTTTAAAAAAAATTAATATAGCTCTAAAATTAGACTATGTTTCCAAATTGTTCTCAGTGGATGGATATGCTTGGATACTCGCAATGAGTTTAAGTGTGGGCGTTATCTTTACCATTTAATGGCAGATGTACAATCACTGCGAGTGAACACAATTATGCTGCGAGGATGGTCTTTCAGATTACTGAGAAGCAATGACTGCATAAACTGCCCACAAAAATATATACGTTTTGCATTGTGTATATAGTATACTAGTATACTATAGTACTGTAATAACCTACTGCTTAAAACAGGACTTCAGCACATTTTGCCAGTATTGGCAGGCTAAGAATGACATTGTTTTAATAAGGGCCATGTTTTTCAAGTAGGTGTTTAGACTTTCAAGTTTGAAATGATAATATAGGGCATATAGGATCATGTACGGCACTATAAATGAGTAGGTGCATATAAAATGCAGAATATTTTTGCAGAAAGATATTTGGAACAAGAAGCTTTCTCGTTTCTGTAGTCTGCTTACAGTCCAAGCTGTCTTAGCCAGTAAATGTTTGGGGAAGCTTTTGTTGCATGAGGAGAGCAAAAAGCATCTCAGATGCTGGCTTTCGCCTGAGCTTTATAAAAATGTATAACATTTTTTCTCATTTACAAATAGGCGAAAATCCAAAACTCTGTCTGATTTTGTCACAAAATCAGGCATTAGTAAGTATGCAGATCCACGAGAGGTGATCGGTTTATACTTGATCAGACTTGGCAGAGGTACAGATAAGATCAGACACAAATTTGTCAATAATTATTTTTGTGCTAGAAATCGTGCTCAGTGCAACTCTGTCCGTTTAGAATCAGGTGTCTTGTGTCCCATCCAATACTTAATATTTGCAAGGACATAACACTTTTTTTTTTGAGTAAACAAAGAAGCCTGAGATTACTGTACACCATGTAAAAGCGATAATAACACCATGACCTCTGATCTGATTATTTACAATAATCCATGTATTTACGTTTATGTTCATTGTGAAAACAAACCTTCATGTATGAAAAACAAAACAAGGAAACTCTCACGAGCGCACATTTAGTTAACCATAAAAATAATAAACAGCATTGGCATTTACTGTCGCTCTAATAGTCATAATGACTATTACACTTATTAGCCTAAAGTAGTATGTACATACAATAAGTCACTGCTCTGTTTTTACGTGACACCATCCAAATATGTTAAAGATTTTCTTCTTGTTATTATCTGTTGTGGGGCGATCGTGGCTCAAGAGTTGGGCGTTGATTTGTAATCGGAAGGTTGCCGGTTCGAGCCCTGGCTCCGACAGTCTCGGTCGTTGTGTCCTTGGGCAAGACACTTCACCTACCGCCTACTGGTGGTGGTCAGAGGGCCCGGTGGCGCCAGTGTCCGGCAGCCTCGCCTCTGTCAGCTGTGGCTACACTGTAGCTTGCCATTACCAGTGTGTGAATGGGTGGATGATTGTGTATAGTGTAAAGCGCTTTGGGGTCCTTAGGACCAACTAAAGCGCTATACAAATACAGACCATTTACCATTTGTTATTCCTTGACTTTTCGTGGTGTTAGATTTTTCTAGCGTTGGTTTCAGGCTCTTTTAAGCATATCTAAATCATGACAAGACCTAAATGTATGACCTGTACACACAACATATGACATAAGCTTTTGATTCCATGATTGGGGATTGAGAATCGGCTTAATATGCCTTCAGCCTGCTGCCCTGAAACTGATCAAATCTCAGTGACAGCGCCTGTGACATTTCAATACGGCTTTGAGGCATTCCAAAATGAATTCTCCGTCCTGTAAAGCGATGGTCATCCTAATGAATCTGTGAATAGGCCTACAAGCTATTGATATTCAAATAATCTTAACCCTCCGGATTACTTGAGCCTTTCTAAATGGCAGGTTATGTCAGTGTTAATCTGCATTATGAGGTCACTCAAACAAGGTTGACATTTTGCCTGCCTGGACTGCCTCCCCGTCGCTTTGTGTTTGTGATACCAACCTATGTAAATAAGGGAGCTCTGCTCTTCTGTTCCGCATTGCTTCAGAATTTGTTTAGGATTAGAAATCTCATTTTGCCCCGAGCCCTGCTTGCTTTAGATCAGTCAGCTCATCTGCAGATCTCGGAGCAGATAAACACCGTCGTTCTCTGGGCCTCAGCGTTTTTTCTTTCTTTCTTTTTTCTTTTTTACATCCTGCAATTTGCAGAGAACCACTGTGCTCTGTTCCTGTCACATCACAGGCCGAATGGGGGTACAAGTGGGGGATGGGTTGGGGGGGAAGTGAGGAGGCGTTGGCACACCTGCAGGTCGTGACAAGTGTGCAAGGCATGGCAGAAAGAGTAAGCGCTCCAGGGGTTATCTACCTAATTTCAAATCCATTCTGGGAGGAAAGCCTGAGTGCTATTCCCATCTTTACAGAAAGATTTAGAGCGAGTCAGTTGACGGGGCAAAAAGGCAAGGACAGCCTTTGTGTGGGAGATGAGTGACAAAATGAGTCATGGCCGTCAGTTGGGTTATGGAGTGTGATGAGGAACAAAGAGACTGTACGCCTGTCAAAGAGCAAAGCTATTAGACCAAGTCTCACTCTACCTATCTTTACCACTGGACCACAATTTCAGATTTTCAGATTTTCAGGACTTTTGAGGGCACAAAAATATTACCTGTTGGAGTAAATAGTTTTCAGCACTGCAATCTGTTTAATAACGTTTAAAGAAAAAGGCAAACTCCTTAACAAAGTGAGCAGTGAAAAGGCGAGAGCCAAATTGGGAAATGAAAAAAAGATGCTAAAGCTACGGTTGACTGATGTCTCCTGCAGCTTTTGTTTTGTCACACTTCTCAGGTGCTGTCATGCATGGCTCCCCAACACTGTGCCAGCCCCACTGTGCTATTTCTGGGTGCAAAATATGGCAGTTACATAATTTTTATTTCTGTGGAACATGTTGCACAGGTTGCACTTGGGTCCTTCACCTTGCTACCGTGCAGAAACTGAGCTGGAAGGGGCAGAGCACTGAGTGTACTCGCTTTGTACGGCACACCAATCTGTTGGGGTTGAGTCAGAATGGCCACCCACGAACTACTTCCTCTGTATCAACGCAAGCTGGCCGCTCGCTGTGAGACGTCAGCCGCTAATCTAGCATAACGGGGAGTGAAAATGAAGCAGACCACAGAGTGGCGAGGTATTAGCATTTGAGCGTAGCGTGCAGGAGGAAAAGCTTTTTACCACCCCACTGCACCCATATGGCATTAGCACATAAAATGCCACTGTTGACATTTTGGAGGCTCGGTGGCTCTGTAAGTGCAGGGCATCGATATAAAAGCCATTAGAAAGGGTACTTGATCCTGTATTGATGGTAAAACAGTTAAGCGCCACCTAGTCAAAAGATTCTGCGGTTCTGGTGTTGCTTCTACTTCTATCGCATCTAGACTTCCTTTTTTTTGTTTTCCGTAGTATTCGGAGATACTAAGCTGTGAGAAATTTAATGACAAGCCAACAAAACCAGTCCAAGACCCAACTTCCTCCCAAACGCCTAACATCTCATACCTTCACTTGAAAGAATTCTCATGTTTATGTGGATGTTAAATGTGACCACAGCAGGATTACACCACAGCAATCATTACTTTCTCTTTGCTGCCTGATGCGTCGTGTTGCAAATCCTGCTCTTGATAGAAGTAGCAAATTAAAGCTGCTTAAAGGTCAGTTAAAGGTGACGGGCTTTCATCAGCAGCTCCCAGGGTCCTTGGTATGCTTTGTATTGATTTTTAGTGTTTTCGCTGCAAAAATAACCGTTTCTTCTTATTTCCTTTTGGCCTGAGACTAGACGAGAGTTGTTTTGCACCTCGGTGTAGAGATATATATATGCGCTTGGGATTTTTTTTCTCTTTCTTTCTTTGTTTAGATATCACAATATCAGGAAAAGATTTCAACCAATTTTTCCCTCCTAAAATGTCTTTCTGCATTGGAAAACTAGAACTGGGTACTTTTTATTCACCCCAGTTTTTGTGGGCAACTAAACTGCCAACTAAAGGCCATGCCACAGCATACAGAATCGATATGTGGCCCTCTCGGTTTTGTTTCGTTTGGGGATGTAGTGAAGCATAGAATATCAAAAGCAGTGTTGCACAAATATCTTACTAGCCATCTGTTATGACCTTGTGAACTTTATTCAGACACATTATTTTGCTCTACTAGACTGTCAAGAGTTTAAATCCAGTATAACTTAAGTTTTGTGAATGGGGTTTAAATTTGCAGATAAGGAATCTAGTAATCTGTCATTGGATTTTATATTGTAGTTCGGCTACATGGTCTTGAAATCTTCTATCATCAGGATGTTTTTTATTTTTATTTTTATCCCTGCACAGACATTTTGGCTCTGCCTTTCTTGCTGGACCAAATTTTTATGTTGAAAAAAATCAGCATCATTAAATTAGTGGTGGGTGGGGAGTCTACCAAGGTACTGATACCTCTCCTTGGCTAGCCTCTTTATCGATTTATCTGAAAACAAAATGAACATAATCTTGGTTGTTAGTTTTCTTATCTTAACACAACTTGGTATTTATTGCCACACATGCAAAGAGAAGTTTTGTGACAGCAAACTTAAACCATCACTGGACAAAAAAACCTAAAACAAAATCCATAATAACCTTTTAGCCTATTGGAACTCAGATCATCTCAAAGGGAACCAAACTCCTTCATCTCACCTGCTCGTCCAGGTTCCATTTTCAGGCTTTAAAAAACCAACCTGCGAGGGGAAGCTTTGGGGAATCACAGGTCTTTTCAGATGAGATCAGTTGAGTCGTATTTAAAAAACAAAAATGGAAAAAAACCCGACAAGGTGGAACAGGATAAACTGATGGGATAAAAGCGACTTTAATCTCAGAGTACAGGGTTTGACTCCCATATGAAGCCAAAAAACTGCTTTTTTTATGCCATATGGAACCTGAACACATCTTTGTATAACTTTGTGCATGCCTAGTCTGAGGAGCAGCTCAGAACAAAGAGGACCGATCTGCAGGAGGTGGTTTGAATATTTTCAGATTCTCCCTTTTTCTATATTTCTGCCAGCAAAACAAACTTAATGAGCACACAAAGTAACTACAGATTTAAAGACAATTTATCTTTACTTTTGTCTTAGCTGTAATCTTTGCTTTTTAGAGAATATACAAAATTCTTCATGACGCCACTCAAACAGCTCTTTATTGGAAATTATGTTTATTAAATGAAGCTGAAAGACACAGCAGATTTGTATTAAATCATTTACTGTTTTGGCAATGGACAGCATGGTGACGCAGTGTTTAGCACTGTTTCATCACAGCCAGAAGGTCCTGAGTTCGACTCTGTATTTTCTTGCTTTCTCTTCAGGGTACTCCGGCCTCCTCCCACAGTCCAAAGACATGTACTTAGTGAGGTTAGGTTAACTGGTGACTCTAAATTGCCCATGAGTTCGAATGGTTGTCTGTTTTTCTGTATTAGCCATGGGTCAGATTGACCCCACCTCTTGCCCTATGGTATCTGGGCTCCAGCCCCCACCACTATGCAGAAGAAAATGGATGGATCCATTTATTGGAGTAAGATTTGTGGCTGTTTGTGTTGAAAGTTACAATTTTTCCTTGATGAACTCTCCCAAAAATGTATTTCAGCCTTATCTACAGAGTCTGCCTCGCTGTGTCTGAAATATTCATTTGATTATGTGACTGTTAAAATGCATCGCACCTAAAATGCTTCCCGTGCACACCTTTCCCTGTGTTGAACAATCTCTTTCCACCTTTTTCATCTTGCAGCCCCTCCTCCCCTAAATAATCTCCCGATAAGAAATAACACAGCTGATGATTAATTATAGCCATTGTGCTCATGGACTGATATACTCCCTCCTCACATCTATCTTTATTCCCCCTCTTCCCCCACTCGCGTTCTCCAGCACGTGACCATTTGGCTCTGAGGATAGCTTTCACAGGGACATAAAAGCGAGTCAGCTGTAAAGCTAAATGAAAGTCGTTTGCTCTCCACATAGTCTACTAATGTAACGTGCAGCTTTAGGGACTATTGGTCTTTCTGTAGTTATAAAGTAACACGCTCTTAAAGGCGGGGCTTAATAATTGAAAGTGATGAAAGGGGGCAAAATTAGAATGGTTGTAATTTTAAAGATTACGCGTTCATCTCTTTTTGTCTTTTTCTTCTCTCCTCGCACCGCCGTCTTTCTCTCCGTTCCTTTCATCCGTTCCCAATAAGGGATCTATACTCAGATAGATGGTGACAGTAATTTAGTTTTCTATTTGTGTATCACTCTTCATTCAGCGTGTTTTTGGTGGTTGTTGGCAGTGTTTGTCAGCGCGCATTGTTTGTTTCGCTCAATTGATTAAAAAAAGATGTTGTCTCATGCATTGTGACAGAGTATTTCCTCCCGAGATTGCAGAGTTATTACAGAGCGGCGGTCTGGACACCCGTTGATGTATTGTGCTGGGCTTTGGGACAAGGCGAGGTGAGGAGGAGGAGAAGCAGCACTGGGAAAGGACGGGAGGGCGTGCTCAGTTAGGAGTTAAAGACGGAAAGAAAAACAAGTGGCTTGCAGACACACCAACTTCATCACACACCCCTCAAAGTGACAGCGACTAGAGCTGCATGTCTTTTGCCATGTTCCGTCCCCTCAATCATCTTTCCATCAAACACCCCCTTAGACACACACACAGACACACACGCTCACACATTACCTTACTAACAGGTTGTCATAGCACTGCCACTTGGTTGTCAGTGTCAAGGAATCCTCCACATGTCTGGAGCGGAGAAGGAGGGGAGGATGGTTTGCGTTGTCAGTGACAACACCTTGTCTGAGTTCTCCAAGGATGTGAGACCGAACAATATTGCAGGAGCCGAAAAGCCACAGCACGGACCAGGTGGGATGATAATCAGTGTGATCTAATGCCTGAAATAAGTGCGAGATGATTCTTGGTAAGCTGAAGAAACGCAGCGCCAATGTAATATTTAAAAAATGGGTATTTTCTTTTTCCAAGTATGCGTGATACTGTCAGGGACTGACTTAAACAATCACTTGAGCTAATTTCGATGAGGGCTGTCACAAAATCAAAATTCACCACAGTTACTTTTGGCAAAAGAATTCATTCTTTGCACTGTGGTAGGAAGCCAGGCTACCTACCACAGGGAGAACATACAAACTCCACACAGAGCGCTGGATTCTAGCTGTGAGGTCACAGTTAATCGCAAAAGCAGCGTATGCATATTAGCATCATTTACAGTGCTGATGTGACTCCTACTTTAAATATGTACATAAAGTTATTTAGATAGCAAATACACAGTCGTATTAACTGAAACTGAAGATAGGCTAACAATGTCTCTCCTTAACCTGTCCTTTGTTCTAACAGTCCTTTTTGCCAGACTGCTTAAATATTATTGGCAGAAAAGCAGCTGAACATTTCGCGCCTTGCCAAGTGAGGGCGAATGCACTTATTTGCATCTTTGGTGTGCACACATACATGGCGTGGACACAGTGGTGGGAGCATACAGTCTATGGGTGAGAGGAACAGAATTCTGATATGTGGATTCTCAGAAGTCTGTCAACTCTTTCTGGTTGTTGTTTTATTTCTGTAGAAGTTGCCGATTCCAGTGGCCTAAGTTCAAAATGAACCCTCAGGCCACAAAATATCACGTTGCTCCCATCATCAATGGATACTTCCCCTGCAATAATATCATTTTAATTAGGAACTCTAATCCTCTGATGTCCAATGAGTGGCACAAAGTCACTGAACTGAGTTATCTTGACTCTGAATAAACATAACATGAGGATACAGGGCCTTTCATTCAAAGCATTGATCCATTCTGGAGGTTTTCTGTCCTCAAATATCTGATGAGCTGTGGAATTCATTTTGTGTGTTTTTATAATTTATTTTGCATTTTTAAAAGAATTGATCCCATTTATAGAGTATATTCACCTCCTCAAAGTCTTCCAAATTTAGATTTTCACAAAGAAGATTGTTCCCGAATCCACTTGCGCAGGGAGAAGAAGGAAATGCAGGTTAGTGGGCAGGCAGAGCTCGAAGTGCATTTGTTGTACTGGCGCTGCTTTATGCTTCTGTGACTGTGCTGCAACAGCAACTGTGTTTACTGCTGGCTAGGTTTGTTTTTTTTTCATTTTACTTTTCCTACGGTACCTCTGTTCTGGCACGAGATGAAAGATTTGTGAGGGCTGTCTTGGAAAATTGGGTTGTTTGTTTTTTTTGTTTTTTTTTCAAAGTTGGACATAGATTCACCCTGACTGCATTCCCTACGCAAGATCCAGATTTCAAACTATCTGAACTGGGGAAAAAAAGAGAGAAATAAGTTGATGACTAAATAAAAAAGTTGTTTTTCTAGCTAAGCAAAGCAGGAAGATATAAAAGAAAACATGATGTTTTTTTTTAGAATTTTATAATAGAAAATGGAAATTAAAGTAACCTGAAAAAGTATGATACCTGGCAACCTGCGTACAACTATCAGAGCTCTTTAAGAGTTGAGACCAACAGCCATCAGCAACTCCTGTACTGGGATTTCTGTCAGCCATTTTTGTCTCTCCCAAAACAAAATAACCAGTTAATCATGCAGCATTAACTGGTTCAGATTCTGTCGTGTTACATGTGAAATCTCCTTATTGCTATCAAAACATCTCGGAGCACAAGAATCATCTCCATTTAGATTTGTTGTTTGTTTCTTGCATCTCATGCATTTTAAAACGGTGGCTTGAATAAATAACTCCTTCACAGTCTGATGTAATACCTTCTTCTCCCGACCATTTCGTGGCGTAACGTGAAACGGTTTCCAAGCACGGGCGATGCATTTTGCAACTTCACAGCACTTTGCCGTTCCTCGCTCAGATTAAAGGGGCCTCGTGCAGCTCTGCGGTGACATGTTGCCGCTTCTCTAGAGATGAGAGGACACATTCGGGCAATCAGGATATTTAATCTGGTACGTGCATGACAATGGGAAGCATCCAGGTGACCTCTAATTGAATGGCCATTCATTCATCTGTGCCGTTGTGTTCTTAACCCGTAACTGATGCGGGCTTCGCTCAGCTTCGCTCCAGCGCCTCCCCCCCCACGTGCCTGCATCTGCAGCAGATGCTCGATTGGAGATAAGCGCTTGGGTCAATGTCACACTCATCACGACGGGCCCGCTTTTGCCCATCGTGCCAGGTGACGGGTCCTCCCCTTTGCCGTGCTCTGACTGACAGCTCTCCGCTGACAAGGTTTATGGGGGTCAAGACCTTCTTCTGTGTCCCCTCTAATTGGAACACCGTAACCGCTGGACCGAGACCTTGGCCGCCAACAACTGGACAGTTATCCGTCTTTGTGTGAAAGACAATAGACCCCCTCTGATGAATTATCTACAGCCGCAGTCTTCCTATAGAGACGGCCCGATTGTTTTTGAGCAATCAGCATGTACTCAGTAAGCACAGGTGTGTGTTCAATCAATTGTTGAGAGAAAACTACCTTGCACGGGCCGTTGAGAGGGCAAATATCCAAGTGTGTCAAGGCTAGCCTTGATAAAGCAGCGCCACTCAGCCCTAAACAAACAAATGAGTTAGAATAATTGACCTTCAGGCTGTGTTACTCTGTTAACCTATCCCGCTGGGAGTTAAACTCCACTCTGATTCTTTGCCCCCGCCCCTCCACCTTCCCCCGCCACCTTCCCACCGCTATGCCAGCGATTCCACACTACACGCGTCGCCTCACACACAAACACTGCAGGAGAGCTGACCAGATTTGCATAAGTCCGTGTAACTATGTAAGTGTGCGACCCCCGCCGAGCAGAGGTGAGGAGAGATTCCATAACCCATTAAGTGTAGGGAATGTACAATATGCGCGATAGTGGCTTGCAGGAGTACAAATATTTCCTGTACGGCAGACCGCGGCTTTGTGCGGGATTACAGCTAAATCTTATAATTAGCATGATAGGGGACAGAGAGAGGGAGAGGAGAATATGAATGGACAAGGGGACTGACCTCCGCTATCTCCCCCATGCATGCCCCCGTCGCTTATCTGGTTCAGCGACAGTGATGTTTATGTACAACTTAAGTTTCACGGTGACGTGCGCGCCCCATAAGCTGCAGCGTGACAGCCGAGCTTGTGAGTTGGCTTTTGATTATGGAGCTTTCAGAGAAGACTTCACTGATCCTGAGCAGCTCTTTGCTTGAATCTGGCTGATGCTGTTACAGTTTGTAGCAACGGTTTCGGAGATGTGAAGAGAGAAATAATGAAATATGAAGAAATGAAGCTAGCTTTTTTTTTTTTTTAATCTTTTTTTTTTTTTGACATATTGATGAATCATTCAGATTTTATCCAGCTATCTATAGTCAGTCAGTGCAGCTAGATTTTGGACGGTCTTGTGAAAGCTGAGGTCACTGATGTAACGGCACAGCCTCAACTCTCAGGAACATTTGATTTACTCCACCGGCGAGCTCTGGTGCATCCTGCAGTGAAGTCCCCAGCACCAAGCGGTTCACTTTAACTTTCATTTAGCTGACAAAATGTATTAGTTGAATTGCTTGTGTAATCTGCGGGGTGGAGATTTTGCACTGCATTAGTCATTGTAGGCATATTTCTAACATAAGGGCATCAACTGGCATGGCAATTAGGCAGGAAATGTCCTTCCCGGGCAGAGTGAAAATCAACTTTCATCACTTTTCTGTTCATTCACAGGGCATGCATGTGTGGGATTTGATGGACTGGAGCTAATTCAAGGGAACAAAGACGATCTGATGGAGACTCATGTAGTGTCACACTTTGAGTCGTCCCCTTTTTAGATGATCAGATATTTTCTTGCTTTTTCTCTATGCCTCGGCTGTAGTTAAGTACACAAAACAGCAAAGCATAACATGAGTTACGTTGCTCTGGATGTGGAGTTTCTGATGGTGTCTGTTTCATTGATATTTTTTTTAAGAATTCCTTCCATATCCAGGATACTGCAATGAAAAATATCTGATCTGAAATTGGGACTTAGTTTGATAAATGCGCTCACGTTTGGTCATATCAAAGTTTGGCAGAGTTACGATAAACCTGAGGTGAAAATTAGCCGTGTAATCACGAATGGATTATGCAAATTAAAGATCAATAGCACATCCCTTGTTTTCCAGAAACTGTAGAGACTTTGTTTCCCCAAAAAAATAGAAAATAAAAAGGCCGTTTGGGCCTCAAGGTGAGTTTGCTGAGAGCCAGCGGGGTTCCTCATCTCCCTCCAGCAGGTAACGAGCTTATTTTCCATACGTAGCAAGGTGCATGTTTTAAGATAGAGCCTTAACAGCAGTGGCGTGGTAGTGAATTCCAATTGAGCCGAGCCCAGGTACAATAATGCTGTTATGAATGCAGCCCGTGATGTTGATGGCTTCCATATCACACTCAGAGGGACGGGGGGAGAGCCTGACATCTGTTTCAAGCACACTCCAGCCTTTACATCTCCCCACAAAGTCATGGGTTGGGAGGCGCACGTCTGGCTCTCCTAGATTAAAATGTGTCAGCTTAACTGCTGGCTTTGAAACTTGCCTCTCTGCTTTTGTAAATTCCCCTGATGGCCGGCGGATTTCCATTTTCTTAAACGTACAGTTAACGCAGTCATTCAGGTGGCTCTTTAAACAACAATAATACCTGTCTCAGAGAATAAATGAAAATGGCATCCGAATGCTAAATTTTGCTTAATTTCTAATCATTGCGTGAATTACAGCACTTTGACTTAGCACAATGGATGGGTACAGCTCGGTGGCACTTTTGAGGAAATATTAAATGATGTTTATTTCCATGAGGATTGATAATCCTGCACAGGTCCTGAGGAAAGAAGAGGGTTGTTTGTTTGCTATCAAACCAGTGCTTTGGCTATCTCATCCTGTTAGAATTGGATATGTTTTTTTTTTTTTTTTTTGGTTTTAGTTATGGGGATTACTCTTTTGGACGAGCTTTAAAGACTACAGTGGGACGGGGAGAGGAAGCTGGGCTTAAGGATAGGATAAATCGGGGGAGTGTAGCAGTGGATAAAAGACGGGGAAACAGAGAGACCGAGGTGTTCAGTTGCTCAGGAAACATTCCCTTTCTCCGTTGCCTTCTCTTTCTTTTCATGGCTGAAGGTCAGGTTAAACAATCAATAGCATTAAAAAGAGCCTCCTGTCCCGGGTATATTGTGCCTGACTGAGACCTGGTCCCTATTGACAGCTAAAGGCCCCTGAGTCATTAATGTTCAAGTAGCCTAGAAACCCCTTAGCCATTGTTCCTTCTGAATGAGAGGAAATCCAATGCAGGTTTGAGGTTTGCCACACTCGGGTCATGACATTGACAAGGAGGAGGGGAAACGGAAGGAGGATTTGCAGCCACAGTGACGCTGTTCAGTCGTAAAAAAAAAAAAGAGAGAAGAAAAAAATCTGAAGCAGAGGACTCCACCCTCTCACGCGGACTTCCCCTTACCCCCATTGACTTTACAGTTTTTTGAAAACGGAGTGAAAACGATTACATCGGCCTCGGCAGAAGAAGCCGGCGACCGAAGGCGGGCGAAGCGGATACGGGGGTGGGGTGGTGGGCAAAATGTGAAGGCTGGTTCCTTTTCAACGTGCTGTGTCACTATCAATAGTGACACCTTGAACAATTCAGTCAGTGATATTGAAAGTGCTGTGTGTCAGCAACCCTGCCTGTGACACTCCCAGAAGGCAGCAGCTCCCCTGGTGGCAGGTCACACTATAAAAAGAACAATCAGAGAGACCTGATGGAACTAATTTCATCTGGCCTTTTTAATGTTGCCATCCTTCCCTGCTTTCACTCACTCACCACACACACACGCACACACACACATATATATACATGTACACATATTTATACCTTCCCATCTATACTCTTGACCCCCCCCCCCCCCCCCTCCCCTCCCCCCTTCCCTGCCCTTTGTTTCGGCTCGTGATCGCCCCTCTCCTGCCTCACCTCTCCGTACCCTCCTTCCTCCGTCTCATCTCCTCGCCCCTCTGTTCTCGTCAGGCTTTCCTTACCTTTTGCTTTGCAGTCACGTTTTATCTCTGTGCATGACTCATTCTGCTCAATAAGCTCCAAAGTAAGCAGATTTGTCCATCTTCTCCTCTCTCTCTTTCGCTCCCCCTCTTCTCACCCCCCCTCCTCCTAAGAAGGCTATTGTGATTCATGGAGGAAACCCTTCAGAGCAAATATTCTCTGGGCATTTCATGTATAAACATGCCTGACTTTCTATCACTTGGGGGGGAAAGAAAAATGAAAATGTACAAAAAAAGAGAAAAAAAATCGCTTTGTGTAACGCACTGATTCGATACATAACAACCAACAAATGTTTTGATTTGCATTTGGTCTGAGCCGTTTGGTCAAGTTAATGCCAAGTGTGATAAATAGATTAGTCTCTAGATGTTGGCCTCAAATGAGCTTCCTTCCAACGCTTAAGGCGGAGTTGTCATTCTAGCTAATTTGTAGGGATTTCGCCTGCCAAGAGTCCAACCGACGATGAAAGGAGTCAGCTCCTCCCTTTTAGCATTTAGACAGAAATAAACAAATTCAAACTCGGTATTAATATATATGTATTTTAAGTGGATGTGAAATCCTCCCTCCCGAATGCCATTGTCGGGATTAAGGGTCAGAAAATGCAATCCGAGTTGAATTAAGAAAGCAACCTTGGTGTCGATCTCACAGAGAGCACACTTAAAAAAAAAGAGCATTAGCTTTCTCACATTTGCATAACATTCCTATATATAGTGTTGTGGAGGGTTTGTGGAGTGACTAACACGTACAGAAAAGCATCAGAACGAGTGGGTTGTTTTAAAAGCGAAAGGGTGGGGGGGTGCGCAGTAGCTGTAATCATCCAGCAACATGGCAGACAGGCAAAGATTCATATTTAGTTGTTTTTTTTCTCCGAACATCTATTTCTTCCATCGTTTCATCAGCTGCCCAGCTCCCTAAATTATAAGAGCAACTCATTAGGAATGTTGACAATACAATATAACACGACTCTGGCACCACTCAGCAAAAAGTGCCTTACTAAGCAATGCAAACAACAACTTCAATTATGTTTTTTTTTCTTTCCTCTTCCTCCTCCCTCCCCACTCTTCTGTCACACAGCCATTTATTGCCTCAGATGATGTACAGTATGCTGCACTGGGACATACATATGGAATGGCTTGAGGACTTTAGATTAAAATTGATTTTCCTCCCCTTGGGAAGTGGAAAAAGTCAAAAATTGTTACATGCACATTTATGAAACAGATTTAGTCTGTTGACATTGAAGGCTATTTGATAAGTAATTAAATAGCCTCGACTCAAGACAAGGTGACAGGTAACCCTTTGTCATTCTTACACCCCCACACCCCCACCCAATCCCTGTATAGTAGCTCTGTAATGATGATATACAGCCCACAGTTTGTTGTTTTGCGTCTCAAACTATAAAGAGGATAGATCATGTTTTGTGGGCGCATTAGTATTTGTCAGCTGTGGTCATTTGTGCCAATTATCGAAAAGTTTCAGGCTGAAAATGTGACAGAAAGGAACAGGAAATAAGCTGTCAGATAATACAGAATTTGTCTGTGAGCTGCGGAGGGAGACACTTGGCGGCGGTAGCACCCTCCGGCTGGCGGGGTCCTCTGATTAATGAGTTATCCCAGCCTCGTAGCCTCGGACGGGCACGTGGCCGCACATCTGTGTGTCACTCAGGTCTGACACCTCCTCCCAGCCCGGCTGTCAGCCGCTCACCAAGGGATTTTCCAGATGTTTCAAGGTTTCCGAGTGCTGTGCTGGGGCCGCTGTCCCCGATTCACCATCCTGACATTGCGTTTGTGACACCTGAGTGTCTGTGTAGTGACTTTCCTCCAAAGTTCAGTGTATGCAAAACAGTTTTCCTTCCCCCCCCCGTAGCAGGAAATGCCTTATCGCTTCTGGTCCAGATGTTGGTTCAGCTCACAGGTGTTTGAGGTGTTTGTGATAAAGGCAGGTGCTTATGGTGACACGTTCAGGTTGAGATTAATTTGCGTTGTTAAGCCTCCTCAGTTCGGCCGGTTACCACGCAGAGAAAGACGTCACTTCGGCTTTTCTCCCCCACGCAGCCTCTGTGTCTTTACATGAAGCACTTGGACCCGAGTTCAAAATGAGCCCCGTGGGGGAGCAAGTATCAATAGCCTATGATAAAAGTTCAGCAAGCAAAGCTGATATATTGCTGCTGTCCCCAAAGGGAGGATAATTTATAAAACCTTGTCCTCGGCTACCTTTTGTGCCCGTGCTATAGCTTTTACGGCGGAGCCAACGCTTCCAACCAGCGACTATATGTTGATGCCATTTTTATAATCTCAGTTTTCCCTTATTTCCTACAAATAAAAGAGGGGGGGGCTCATAATGGAATTCAGCCAAGGCATTGGATTATAAATGAGTTCTGCGCCAGGCTCATAACGTTATTTAGATTCATGTGTACAGAGACCCGTGTTCCAACTCCCATCAGCACTGCGACAGAATCAAATGTGAATATAAGCTGATATAGGGAAATTGGTTTGTAATGTGCTGATGCTTCGGAGTCCCTGTGCATAGGCGAAAAATAAAAAAAAAGAGAAAAACAGCAGTTCTCTGGCACATGCAGAGTGATGTTTTAATTACTTGAATTGGAATGATAACAGCCACCCCTCCCACCCCAGAATGAAACAAATTAAAGGGGTTACACAGAAAGTTACTTCTTTTTTTTTTCTTCTTCTTCTTCTTCTCCTTTTTTCCAAAGGTTGTTCTGTGTTGTTGTCCAACCATCTGCCTCTGGAGTATTTCTTCGTAAATCACTTTAGTATTTGAAAACCCTCCGTGTTTCTTGTGGCATTCGCTAACATGAAGCAAGGTGGCATCTGTTCCTCCGTGCCATGACTGTGATGAATCTGTGGCACGACAAAGACTGATTAGAAAAGATGGAGGGTGAGTAATGTGTGTATTCAGCCTGTTTGCAGACAGAGGGCCTTTTAGCATGTCCTACTGCATGTCCCTCAGCGTGCCACATAATGAATGTGTGCACACCGAAATGGATAGGGGAAAGAAAAACTGTTAGTTATCGAGCTCTTTAAGATTTCTCATTTGATGTTTAAAACCGCACTTTGATCATAAGCTGACTAAAAAGTGATATCAGGTGTTTGTTCAATTTTCTGTGAGTTGTAGACACTTGTTATCAGTGGTAAACAAGTTTGTTGCAGTCACACAAAACTAGATGGTTTTGTGTGACTGAACATGCCTTTTGGTTTTGCTTAATCTTTTTTTGTTACATACCATTAGCCATTTGAGATATGTCATCTGGAGTTAGCTGAACACCTTAGCGGTGATTCAAGTGTCACACAGCTGCCATGATCGGTTCTGTGGCTAGCACTGTTCCCATGTGGAGTCCACAAGTTCTCCCTGCGCCTGAATCGGTTCTCTCTGGGTACCTTCAGGTTATTCTGGCTCATGCAAAGAATGCGTGTTAGGTTAAATAGCGACTTGGCCATAGGTATGAATAGTTACCTGTCTCTCTGTGTTAGTCCTGGTTATAGACATGTGACTTTTCCAGGGTATGCCCAGCCTCTTGCTCTACTGTATGTGCCATAGGGCAAGAGGCTGGATTGGGAGTAGGCTCCTACGCCCCCGTGATGCTGATTTTTGATAAGCAGAAGTTAATGGGTGGAGGATTCTTAAGAGTATATATAAATTTTTTCTTTCCAAGTTTTAATTTCTTGGCTTGGAATAGACTAGAGAAAGTTACTGGCACCAGCTAAAAGTCTCCCTCCGAACCTCCATGTACAATGGCAATGAGTTGTTTTTATGCTTTTAAATTGATTTGTTGCGGAAAGGCAGTTTAGCTACACTTGAAAAGTTCCAGAATAGCTAGGTCGCTCTTGCTGTGCCTCGAATCTCATGCTTCCACACCGGAAGCACACTACACGTACAAGGATGGTGAACTCATAATGGTCAAAAACTTGAGTTTGGAGTTCTGCTTGGTGTTCATCACTTAATAACCAGTAGGAGATATGGCATTGGTACAAATAGCAAAGATTCATTTGAGATTATCATAAAATTTTTGTTTTCATTGTAGAAAAAAGTATTCTGTTGCTGTCTGAGGCTCAGCTGATTTTAGATATTCCTGCAACTGCATGTGCCGAATCTGCCATCTTTAACCTTTATCATACAGGCTACCTGGACTTATTTTGTAATTCTGTTGGTAAATTTACAAAATATCATCTTATTGCATCATATTCATCTTTCACGAACCATTTGAATTTTTCTCCCCAGCCCAAAGTGGTTGAGGAGTTAAAATCCAAGCGAAGCTGATTTTTCTGTCTGCGTTCAGACAACATTACCTTGTGAATGTTTTGTGCTACTGTGACACATCAAATATCTCCATATAGCTTATCCTCTCATCTCTCCCGTTCCATTTGAATTTTGTGTCTAGCACAAATGGTATGGGGAGTTACGGTCATTTGAAGAATGCTTGCAAAATGGGCCTGCTGCTGGTTAAAAAAGGGTTAATTTAAGACTACACTAACTTTTAGATGTTTATGCACTAAACAATAAAGTGTGCAATGAACACAGTGTACTAATAGATATGTTAGAATTGACGCACAGCTGTTTATTCAAAGCCAAGTCAAACACTGACCCAAGGTACAGTACTTATTACATACATGTAAATAATTTCAAGTTTGTTTATTTCCCAGAATATTGGTTCAAATAATTGCCGTAGTTTAGTGTTGGGGCATAATAGCTAGATAGAAAGCTACAGGTTTTGACAGTATTGTGAGAAAGTACCAACCTTTCATCTTCGAAAAAAAAAAGAAAAGAAGCTTGCCCCTTGCCAGAATGGCTGCTTTTTTTTTTTGTATAATTCGCTTGAAGTTGCAAAGAACATCCAAGCAGAGGAAAAGCAGAGAGACATGTCATGAACTGTTGTGCAGAGATGCAAGACATGTCGGTTTTTCCACCTTACTTGCTGCAAGGTTATCTTTGGGAATTTTGACGGAAGCGAACACGGACTGTTTTGGCAGCCAGTCCTGGAACACCTCAGTGGCTGGTCCTAAGAAAACAAGCGGTGTTCCCCTGCACTTCCAACCCAATTCACATGCTCAACTGCATAACATGCAAACTGAATAGACTTGGTTTCTAATCCATCCATTAAACGTAATTGAGACTGAAACGCTGTCTTAGAGCCAGTCTGTAGGATTGAGCTCACACGGAAATTGTGGGGATTAGAAAAATCTCAAATGTATGTATATTTTTCGTGCAGCGAGAAAATGCTGCGAGTCCCTCTGCAGAGCATCTAAAATTACCTTGTCAATCGTGCACCAGCTGCAGACTAGTTTTCTGCTCGTCTCGCTGGCACATGAAGAAAAGGGAATGTAAAAGGGTCAAAACAAGCTCTGTTTGGATGGCTTTCAGGGCCATGTGTCTAATGGAGGGTTTTTAATGAGAAGAGGCTATGACGCCTGATTTAGAACTGCAGTGACAGCCAGTCAGAGGAACAACGTGACCCCCACCACCACCACCTCCACAAGCACCAGAAAAACTGCACTGCGATCATTTGTTGTCTTGATGCAGACAACGCTCCAACTAAAATAGCAACAGAAAATCGCAAACATTCAACATTCATCCATTTCTCTTTTTCAAAAGTTGTCAGCTTTCTGTCAGTGGTGCGCTTAAGACGTATAGTTATAAGCCTGGAAAATGTAAGTGTTTTAGTCACCAGTTGCTGCTGGGCTTGGAGAAAGAACAATTTGTATCAGCCCTCCGTGTTTTCAGATTGACATTAATTATAATAACACCAAAGGGTAAGTCAATTTTAAAATTCTCAGAAATATTCTCATTGTGAAGTTACAAAGCGATGAATCATGTTGTGGATCTCGAGTGTAATACACTTACACATTGCAAATTCCTGTTTTGATGTATGTACATTCTGGGAAATGGAGGCAGTATATGGTGTCTTTGTATTGCTTCGTTTTGAGTGTTTTCCTTTTCCCTGTGCCTCCCTGTCTCTGAAAATCCTGCACTACCATAATTATACCTGGTATTTCAAGTGCATTCACAGTGATGCCAACCTGAAGTGCGCTATAAATATTCGGATTTGGAATCATAATAGCATGAACTTCAAATAACTGTCAGGCAGTAGGAGGAGGATATATTACCAGAATGGTTGCCAATCCTAGCTAGCTAAAAGAACCAGTTTTTTTTTTTCTTGCGTGCGTGGAGTTTCCTCCATGTTGGATACAAAACAATTGCAGCAGCTTTATAGCATGCCATTATTAAACAATGGTTGGTCTGGGCTCAGTGATGAATGCTTTCGAATGCAATTCTAGTTAAAGCTAGCTGCTTCGGAACATCCCTTAATGCAGCAGAACCTTAATGAAAAAACAAAACAAACACAACTAAAAGTTCATAGGAAGTCAACGTAAAGGCTGAAGCGGAATCTGGGTGATAAGTTCGTCTTGCTGTCAGCTGATTTTGAAGGATATTCCACAAGGCCTCCTGCATTTGGTTCTCACTCTCTTGTCATAATACTTTATTAATCGCGGAGGGAATTATATGTTAAACCAACACCCTCTTATTGTCTGAGTTCACCTGTACCTTTTTACCCTTCTCCCAGACGTACATGTAACATGCATGCAATCCCTTGGTCTTCTTGTGTTATTTCCCTAATGTTTTCTGTCACGTCAGGCACCAGGTGAGTGGACTCTGAAACAGGGCTCACAAAGGCAGTTCAAAGAGTTTATTTAGAAATAGGTGCTTTCTGGAGATCACGCAGACTAGTGAGGGAATTTTCAGGAAAGGGAAGGGTCCAGGGGAGCAACCACACTAACTTCCACTCCACACGATGCAACCACCCACACTCACCTTTGGGGGGAAAACACATTCTCTCTCACATTCTAGACTTGACAATACAGGGAAGCCACACAGGGAAGACGAGACACTGAGGTGATGCCAAGGGCATCAGTTGAGAAGAAGACACTCCTGAAACTCATTCAGGAGCCATGGTTTTACTACCAAAGTAGATCAACGTTCCAGCGATGACTGGAGCCCCCTGATTGCACTTTTCCCAAAGGTGGGGAACGAGCCACTTGTGAGTTGGGTAGAGCCTCAAGAGTCCTGCCCATAGACGACATAGAGAGAGAGAGAGTCCACTGGGGCGCCCAATTTTTTTTAAAGCTTAGGTTAAATTTTATATGTCCATTTGGGTCCCAGTGCGGAAAATTCCATCATCACATTGTTAGCTTGAGGGTTGATGTGGACATCCACTGAAATTGCCAGACTTTAACTCTAGTTATTTTTTTTAACCTTTATCCTATTTACTATGTTTGCTGTCTGTTCTATTTCTCTTTAATAATTTTATATTTTGAAATACGAGACATGGCCATACGAAAAGTTCAAAAAGGGAGATATAAAAGAAGCACTCACTCGAAACATGAAATCTCTATGAAAAAAAATCACCCTAAGCCAATGACCCTAAAAAGAAAAGAAATGGTTCCAGTCCAAACACTCACATTTCTATTACTTTTTCCCTTCCTTTTCCCGCGCTTCTCCTTCCTCCTTCTCCAGTGTACATTGGGCTCAACTTTAGCTCTAATATCTACACAACTACATGCATCTGAGAACTTGAATATAAAACATGAAACATGCTAATCTTAAGGTTTTCTTCCTATCATTATATTCCACTTCTCCATAAGAACTGATTAAAGCTAAACCTGATTGTTGTATAATCTAGTATTCTCTTGTAAATTACTTGAGTGAATTTACAAAAATTCTTTTTTTTGGCTAAGGGGGACTGGTTCAATCATCAGCCCAAAATGTGATCTCATCAGACAGGGTCACAAGTGGGGAAAGGCGGAGCAACCTCACCTATTTGCCCAGAAGCGCTCCGTCTTCTTTATCTCATCATATATTTCAATCACAAGAGAGAGCTTGTAGGAATTTTGCCTGTTGGGTTGCAGCGCACACTTGACCCTCATCAGCACAGTAGAATTTTGTTTTTTTTAAAAAACCTCTACATTTTTGTACTGCTGATGTGCTGTGGTGTCTGAAAAATGTAATTCATCAACGGAAGAATTTTAGCATAGCTGTGGGAGGGATACAAACGTCTCTGCTATCACATCCTCCATGTTAGGACAAGCTTGTTAACTACTGCTTTATAATAACATAGCAGACAGACTCCTTGCAGAAATGAAGGGAACATAATGGGGATCTCCCTTTCTATTTAGCACAAACATGCCACCCGTTAGACGATCAGGTCCCCCAATGATCATTATTACAAGTCCAAAGTCCCTCGGCCCGGCACATTTGTGCGCACACACTTACATACCCATTCTGGATAAATATGCCATGGGTAATTATAGCAGAGAAGCGTGTCTTAGTGGAGCTGTCAGAATTGTAATTGCTAGAGGGATGGTGGGCTATCGAGAAGCGAATCGCGCTGCAAGTGCAACACTAGCAGTGGTGAGTGACTTTGATTATAAGAAGAGGGGCGAGAGATAGAGGTTATCACCCAACCCCTTCTCATATCTTGCATGTTAGGAACAAGGCTGTCTATTAAAGGCAAGATAAGAGGAATGTTTTAGAAAAGTGGCACAGTAAATACTCACATGCATTACCCTATCTGTGAATTTACTGCCCCCACCCAGCGACCCACCTCCTCCATCACTTTCTCTGACTCTGTTTTCCAGTGGATGGTCATGCCGGCATATTTTGTCCGGAGGGATATTACAGTGCACTTGTCTGGGCTTACAAAGGTAACATCCATACCTGTATCACATCAAACATGAGAGGAAAAACACCTCATCTTGTTAGAAGAAATTGCCAGGGGTAAATGTGTGCACTAGTGTGCTCGCTCAGCTTTGCTGTCATGAATTGCCCATTTCTGTGCCAGAAGCTTTGGAGGGGGGAGGAAAAAAAAGAGAGAGAAAAGGTTTGAACTCGAGCCAAAAATGGGATTTTAATTTCTTAGAAATTCCCATCTGTTTGTGCATGTGTGCATGAGAGAGCGCGAGGACAGAGAAGAGAGGAGGGTAAAGGATGAAAGAATTGAAGGAGGGGGAAAAAAAGAATACTATACCCAGAGTGACGGAAAGAACTGGAATCATGACTTTCAAATGAACAGCAAGCTTCTTCTCATGGAGATTGCTTGTTCAAATTACAAGTCATAATGTCATCAGGAAATCAATGGGGACTATAAAGGCAATCATAACAGTACATTGTGTGCGAGCCGCAGCCAAATTGCCACTCTGTTTGCCACTTTCCCCTCAGCAGATAATTGCACTGGACAACCTGAATCAAGTCTATTCATGCCGAAACACTTTACATACATCCCCCCTGTGCCATGAAGCTAATTGCATTTCAAAAAGTTATTGTGCCACAGCACCAAATATTGATTGAATGCTAAACATGCAATCTGCGAACGTAAGCATGTAAGCAAATTTCTAATTTGATTTCAGTCATTAAGGTGTGGATGGTTTCAGCCAAACTAACCTCTCCCGTCCGAGCTCAGTCTGAATCAAGATATGAAAGCCGCTGCATGCTTGGCTTTAAAATCGGCCAAAATATCTAAATTGTGAGCTTTTATGAAGAGAAAATGAACTTAATTGAAAGTGGCATGCAATTGGCCAGCATTAACCTAGCATGAAATTTGTCTTCAGCTATCCTGGGCAGCTTTGAGCACCAACTTTGCTACATCATCTTTAGAGTGACTGGACGATTTGTAATTGGTTTTGATCATTATGGCATGAAGTGGCTGCTCACCAACATCAGAAATATCATGGCGACGACAGACGAAACAGTTTCTACAATCGCAAAAAAAAAAGGTTTAAGAATTATGCAAATCAATTGAGTGTTAATATGCAGATGTCACCTGATTAGACATGATTAATAATCAGCACCAGTCCTGCAGTATTGTGCCAGAATAGGACCTAAAACCACTAACAGTTTTCCTCTTTTGTACCAGAGACTATTAGACAATTGTGTCACGTAATTGTCAGTCTGTATAATTAAACATTTTTACTTTGGGTAAATGTGTTTGAGTGGATTAATTGCCTTTTGCAAACACGATCACCAAATCATCCAGTGCGACAAAAAACAAGCACTACGTCTTTGCCCTACAATGGAAACTGAAACAGACTCTAGTAACTGGCACAGAAAACAATCTTATTTTCTCCTCATTCTTCAGCTTTCAAATTATGGTTTGGCAATGTTGCAAAATTGCTGTACATACACACAGTAGCAAAATTACTAAATAGTTTCATTTTGAGTTAGAGATGGAAACTATTATAAGCAAATTGTTGAAAAGTCAGTTTCTATATATAAATTCTCTGAATTCCTTTTTTTAGACTGAAGAAAACTAGTTAGGTCTGCCAGCCATGGGGCATGGAGGTAATCTGGTTGGTATCTGTTTATGTTAAACAGCCATATATCACAACAGACCTGTTTAATTGTTTGTCACAGGACCATAAACTGTATATAACCACCACTGTGCCTCACAGCAAGAAGGTTATTTGTTCGACTCTCCTGAGTGGCTCTCTTGGCTCAGGATTTCATTCTTTGTGTTATAGAGATGTTATCCGTTACCCGTGACCTTCATCCACTCTAGCTTCTTCCCTCATTTAATTGATGACTCTAAATTGAGGGAGATGAAATGTGAATATGTGTTTAAACAAATGTGGCTTGTGGTCTAAAGCACTCCAAGTGGTCAGTAAGACTGGTATAAATTTCAGTCCATCTTCATTCCCAACCTGACATAATGAGTGATGGCTGGATCTGACTGAGAAACAGAAGACACAGCAGGCTTCTGGTAGGGTCTCAAAATAGCCCTAGGATCCTCTGCTTTATTGTCTGTTTAACTCTAAAAGACGTGATCATTTACAAAATGCATATGATGTTTTATAAAGTCAGATAATTGTTTGCTGAGGTTATAAATTAAATTCTCACAGACTTCTTTAAAAGTGGATACTTTTTCTCTTCTTTTCTTTTTTTTTTTTTTTTGCGGGATTGAACTCTGACTCACTTCTGAACTTCTTCACTCTTCAGATCCAGAGGCTACTTCTTTCATATACAGTTTATGGTTGGGCTCATCAGTAACTTACATCTGTGTGGTTCAAAGCAACATTTTAAAAAATCTTCAAATAGTCAGAACTCTTTTAAAGCGCTGCAGACCCGACTGTGGCTTTAATGATTTTTGTGTTACTTCCAGTCCCAGACAACCCCAACATTTGAAAACGGCATGCATGTCTAAAATTCAAATTGTCCAAAAAAGTAATTTACATCAAATAGAGGATCTAGTTTGCTTGTGAGCTACTTCCTGCTGTGTGTTTTGGTATTTCATCAGAGATAACTTTGCCTGTTTACTCAAGCAGCACCGCTCTCTTTCTGCCGCATGCCAACTTATTACTGAAGACACTTGTAGCAGCTCTCAACAAACATCATATTGTCACACATGGGCGCCAATAATTGTGAACTCCACAATGCATGGGCGTGCGGTTGAGGCAGAGCCTCACGAAATCGCAGCTGCCACCGGCGCCTCGCCACCCGCCATGCAGAAGAAGGATTCTGTTTGCGCGGAGAGAGATGAAGGGGTGCCTCCCTGTCACGGAAACCTAACCATCTCTGATTGCATTCTTCAAGTGGTGTGTTTTTCATATGCTGTTGTTTTGAACAGATGTGTTGTTTGGAACAGATAAGAGCTACAGCGTGACGTGTACAAGCATTATAACTCGCCTTTTTAATGTTCTCCCTCAATCTTTTTCCTACCTACCCTCCCCCCTTTTTCTGGCTCTCTCCCACAACAGGTATCATGTGCCTCCGTCTGTTTATGCTGTTAGAGTAGCTTTTAAGTTAGATCCTTTGAAATGGAAACTTCGTGCGCTCTCTCTCTCTCTCTCTCTTTCCACCAGGCTTCCTAGAAGTAGACTCGTGCTCAATCTCGAGGCCTCGTTCTCATTTCATGATAATCAAGCGATACACAAGACAGTTCCTCTGCGTTTCCCTCCGCGGAGCCACGGCACATAATCTAATGCATAGAGTCTAATAGTACTATAAATATTACGCATCCAACAAAGGCCACTGTGTAATCTACTCATGAGGGATTTGTCTGTTGCTTGACTGATGGATCATTTTGGAAGGTAAACAGGACCAGAAATGATAGCCTGGTGTACAGTTTCTCCTCCTCTGGAAGTGCGTGTCTTCCCTTCGTGCATGCCACTCTTCATTTCCTTTCCCATTCAACTACCAGGGGGCAACAGACAGCATTCAATCATCACAGGACCTGATAGCTGTAAATTGTATTTGCGCGCCGAAAATGCATAATCAACAGCGGTACTTTCTTATTCATAATCTTCTCTGTGGCTCCTTTCGCTTAATGCATTCATATTCAGGTTTCCTAGATAGGAGTTGGGGCGGGGGAGAGGGGTGGGGGGACGGCAGCATGGTCTGATTACAGACGATGCTTTGAGCGCTTGCTGAAATGGAACCGACCCCCTTCTCTCCTCCTGGTTGTCCTTAGTTTTCTGCTGTTTGGTCAGTCTTCATTATTAATGGGATTGTCATGCCATATCTCTTTTATATATAGAACCTTCTAGTCCTCATTTCTTGTACTGCCTGCGTAGGTCTGTGTAGCTCACTCTGCTGACTTACATGTTCAGCACGTGATTAGTCCGTGTGCTTGTGAGGCACGCCATGTTTGGAGGCATCTTTTTTGTGTACTGGTTGTCACTTCACCACAGTTCACCATGCTGGATCAGAAAAAAATGTTATATTCATGAGGCTGTGTACAGTAGTTTTCTTTTCCCAACAAATGGCCCTCGTGGCAACATTGCAATTCAGTCAGTGATGGCTGCTGCATGCGGACATGCAATACGCCCTGCTGGGAGACATTAGGAGGCCGTTGTGCCTCTTCTCGGCCACAACAAACATTTTTGGAATATGCCAAAGAGCTGGATTTCTGTGTTTTTTGTGAAATTGAGTGCACTAACCGGGTCGCAGCAGGCTAATAAAAAAACAAAAAAGAGGCCTATTTGTGCATGCTGCTGTGCATCCCCAATTATACATAGCACTGCACGATTTTTCTCCTGATGCACATATACATATTGTAAGCCTTAGCATGTTTTCCATTTGAGTGGTGATTATGGGTTTTTACTTGTGTGCGTGTGTTTGTTTATGGTGCAGGGCAGTTCCTTTTAGTTGTTTGGGGCTCAGTCAGTCTGCTTGTGCTTACTAATAAATGAAAATGAGCCTATGTGCAGTGTGCTCACATGCCGCAAACATATTTCGCATGAAATATTCACCTTACTTTGCCAAAGTGTTGTCTGTCCACTCCATTTTTACTCACTAATGCTGCAATGGGTGCTTAACTTCAGCATGCCCATATCTCACACAGACACACCCTGCGGCCAGCTCTCTAAAAGAGACTCTTAGACACTTACACACATGACTTGCAAGCCCTCTGTCTCTCTGTCTTGTTTTGGGACTAAATGTAAGATGATCATTCCTGGCTGACCTAATTTAACAAGGTTAAGAGTCTAACTTCATGCTAGTGACTCTGAGAGGCTGTGTTTGGTACAGTGGTGCTTTGAATTAAATGCTAACCCTTGCTAATTAGCTCTAAACATGGACTACAGCTGAGGCTGATGGGAATACTATTAGATTTGCAGACAACTGATTATCAATGGGAACTATAAGTGTGTGTGTGTGTGTGTGTGTGTGTGTGTGTGTGTGTGTGTGTGTGTGTGTGTGTGTGTGTGTGTAAAAGACAGAAGCAGTTTACAGGTCTGAAGAATGAAACCCAAGCCTGCCTTAAACCTGCCTTCTTTCTTATGGCCAGCAGAGGGCAGTGACTCTGGTTCCACAAAATAAGTCCGATTGTATGGACGTGTATGGGGTATGATTTAGGAGCTAACTGAGCACTTTTTGATAGTTTCAACATGATGACGATTCTGTAAATTATGATCAGAGTCAAAATAGACTGGTTTGGACTGGCTGATTTTCATAACACAAAAATGGCTCCCATATGGTCCTCGAGCCTCCTCTGTAGTCAGATCCACCACTCACATGTTGTATAAGTTTGAAAATGCTGTCTTAGCGATAGCCAACAAAAGTCAGCTTGAGGCTTCAGGACAAAACTTCACTACATTCATCTTTTCTATGACAGGAACATGCTATTTATCCTCAAAGTCTTGGCAGTTCCTGCCGTATACAGGTAGATATTTCACTGAATACCAGGAATCGTTCTCCAAATAAAGGCACGGGAATCAGAAATGTCATCAGAATCCAGTCTGGAAACAATGAATGTGTGTTTTAAATTTGATGGTTTTGGGGACATTTCATTCCAGACAGATGTGGCGAACTGCTGGATTGACATTACCAGTGGGGAAATGGAAGTGCCGACTGCGGGCAAGTTGAAGTCTGTCCTGCAGCCTTTACAGCTTTTTATAAAGTCTCTAATCAGAGCCATGAGTCGGGACCGTCCTCATCACAGACCAATCCCATCATAGTGCTCTTCCTGCCCTGTGCCGAGCTGTCCTCTTGACCTCTCCTCTCCCTGATAGCTTTTACCTTATTTCTTCCTCATCCTTTGCTGGAGCATGTTCTCGTTTTTATAGTCCTTTCCTTCTTCTCCTCGATTTCCTCCTTGGAGAGGTCATCTCTTAGCTCTTTGCCAGGCATTCACTCCTGAGATTACCTCTTCATTTACACACCCATGCAGACACCCACCCACCCACCCATCTAGACACACACACACACACACACACACACACACACACACACACACACACACACACACACTGAGAACTCCTGCCGTCATTTTGTCCTTCAAGCTAATATCTCGTGTTTCGGCTTTGCTCTGGTACCCGCTGCACACCTAAACACAGACCATGCTCGGAGTTTGGCAGTAACTATCTTGCTCCATTTTTCATCACCATATCCTCCAAAAAAGGCTTCAGATTTGTCTTAGTGTTTTGTAGACAGGGTTAGACTGCAGTTTGGTTCAAACTCTTTATGACACTGTATCAGTTTTCCTGTGTGTGCACCTGGCTGGAGATACACTGGCTCAGGTCAATATATCATGCCTCAAGAGATAGCTCAGAGTTTGGTTTTTATCTCTGCAGTGTTGCTAAAAGCAGATTGTGGTGCATTGTGTGTGTGTGTGTGTGTGTGTGCACGCGTGTGTGTGTATATATATATTTATGTGTGAGGATTCTGCAAGTGCTGTCATTCGAGGGTGTCACACCAGGCTGCGCTCACAAAAGGACTGTTTTTAATGTGCGTCTGTGATACAAACTCGCCGAGACTGGATAGGTGACCTCGGAACCAGCTATTTTCTCCTCACTGTACAACACGAGCACAAAGCGGAATGGCAGTAATTACTATCCCAGCATCACCTCATTGAGCCATACTGCTCAGTGTTGAACACATCGCTAATGTAATCACACTATGCTGCGCAGTCTTATGAGCAGACTTAATGTCGAGCGCGTGTCATTTGAGAGCCCGCTGCCACAGTAAAAGTTCCGGCTGGTTTATAAAGGCACATGTTTATTGTATCGTGCATTAGGCCCATTAGCCTCAGTTCTAGCTGAACCCAGCTGCTTTTCCCAGGGTCATTCCTTCAATGTGAAACTGAACTGCACGACATGGCCAACACCGACTCCTCTCAAAATACTTCAGAGCTAATGGAAGTCTTGGTAATTGACATCAATACTCACTGCTCTGGCTGTGGGTTGTCAGCACCAATGACAGAGGCTATTTTTGTCTTCATATCTCATGTGATCCATGTTTACCTTCTCCTGGAGGAGCTTTGAGTGTAGAGGTTATGTAGTTGCCTGCTCTCTCTTTAAGCAGTGGGGTTTTTTTGTATCCAGAGTTATGGATAGATATTTATGCAGAAGAGGCATATTCTTTTTATAACAATCAGTGGTCATACCCTTTAATTATCTGGCTTTTCAGTTGAAAAAAGCGAAGTTCCCAGCAGGGAATTAAAAGCTCTAGAGCATGCTGCAAGAGGCCCACAATGCTGATGCTCTACAATATTAATGCTTATGGAGCCCATCAGCTCTAATTATGTCAACCTTCCTCGATGCGATCAGGAGTACTCTTGAATATTAATGCCAAGCAACTCTTAACAGCAACGTCACCTCATCAGTGCAATAACATCATTAAGAGTGGTGCATTTGAATAGTGATTGATCCTGGGGTTTGGGTGAGCTTTAAGGCTAGCTCACTATGCACATTTTGGGATACCCATCTGGCTTTTTATTTGATAAGACCTTGGATCAGGGGGCAGGGTGGGAATTTGCCGTCTTCAAGGTGTGCAGTTCTTTCTCATGGCGGGTCAAATTTAATCAGTACTTGTATGTTTTCCTCAATTTATCCACACAGTGGAGGCAGCTTGCCATTATCATGCAGGGAAACATTTGTTGTCGCTTGATTACGCTAATGGGGAAGCACACACGAATATGAAATGTTGAACGTTATTGAAATTAGGCTTAATTGCTGATGGCATCTCAGGTTAATTTGTATTCCCTCGGTGTGAAATGTCTGTGTTTGTTTTTGTGTGCTGAGCTGCGTCTAAGTGACTGTAGATGCAGAGTACAGGAGGCCCCGAATTCACCGGGGTTCATTTTTGCTTCTCAGAAAAACAGAAAGAAATAAAAATAAGAGGACAGTTGAGCGGAGATGGTGGTGTAGATCTCTGCACATCGTTAATGATAAATAGCTTTTCGCTCGTGAATCTTCTCGTTTTTATCCCCTCAGTCCAGCCGTGATGCTCGGCCACCGGGGTGCTCCGGAGGGGAGGTGGAGTTGAAAGGAAGCACGTTTGGCTGCTTTACCGGGCGATGGCAATTTAAAAGCACTTCAGTGCACAGACTCACACACACTCCAGATGAGGTTCGCCTGCAGTGAAGACCTCTTTAACCAGGGGAGGAAGAAAACAGTTTGAAGATTTCAAGTAGCTTCTTTTATCACCTCATCTCAGTGCTAGACTTTTGTCTTTTGCTTCTTAATTATTGATGTTGATGCGATTCATTTCTTGCCAAGTTCTCCATTAAGGACCGGCTCTTAATTGTGGAGGCAAAAAACAAAGATAAAAGAAGGGCAATTAACTCCCAGCATTCCTGATGCACTCGTGATGTGCCGTGATGGAATTTTCTTCTCTCATAAATTTTTTTTGAACCTTATGGGTAACTAATAGCTTGAGATGTTACATATAATGCATGTAACTTACAACGCAGCACAAAACGGGTTGTAGGTCAGCCAGTAAAGCAGGGCATCTATGGATTGGAAGGTTGATGGTTAAATCCCTGGCTGCTGCAGTCTGCATTGCCTGAGTTGCACTTGATATGTTCATCAGAGTTTGGTTGTTAGACAGAAAGCATTTAGATGTGGAAGAAGGTACTTATATGAATGGAAGAGTGAGATGTGCTTTATAAAACACTGTATAAGAACACCCGTCTGTTTACCATCTGTCTATTCTTTTTCATTTCCACATTTTCTACATTTCGTTAATTATACTACACACATGTAAAAGGCAACACTGTGTAAATGGTTTGATATTTGGTTACCCGGCAGACTCATTTTTCAAGTAAAATGCTCCAATGTGAGCATTTTCTGTTTTTTCTCCTGTCTGAATCACAGTAAGCAGACTGTTTTGACTTTTTTGTCTGCTAATAGGTGGCAAAGTGGTGCGATGGTTAGCATTTCACCTCACAACAAGAAGGTCCTTTGTCCTGTACTGCCCCATACCTGCCTGGCTGCGTGGGCTCTCTCCAGGTACTCCGATTTCCTCCCACAGTCCAGAGACACGCATGGTGTTAGGTTAATTGGTAATTCTAAAATTGACCGTAGGTGTGAATGTGAGTGCGAATGGTTCTCTGTCTCCCTGTGTCAGCCCTGTGACAGACTGGCGGCCTGTCCAGGGTGTACCCCGCCTATCGCCCTATGACACTGGAATAAGCTAAATTAGTAGTTTCAAAAATCTGTCCTTTATTTCACACAGGAAACGAACTTCTGATTTTCTTTCACAGTAACAATATGTGCACCATGTGACACCAATTATAGTAAAATCTAAAGCAAAAAAAGCCGCATGCCAGCACAAAGCACTTGATGAATCAAGCACACTTCATTGGACAGTTGTTGGTTTTGTGTCTATCAGCAAGACGCCTACCTTCAGGAGCCCTGGTTGGGGGGAGGGGACCTGGATCAAGCAGGTCACATAACTCATCTTCTCTTAACACCTTTCATGACCTGTAATTTTTGGAGCTATTTTCAGCCGCTCACTTGTTATAAGGGCTCACCACAGCAGGTAGATCTGCATGCTTGATTTGGCTGGTTCCCATTCCTGATGGTACCTCAAAGAGGAATTGTGTCTCTGGCTGGAGCTGAACCAGGAACCGTGCACTTGCTGAACGAAGGTGCGAACTACTACACTACAGAACGATTAGTTTGTGTGTGAGTTATACTTTACTTTCTGCATATGTTCTACACATATGTGAGCTTGTGGCTGATGGACAAATGCTTTGCATGGGCCTTCCCAGTGAGCATGAATAAAGGGGAGTGGGCTTGTTAAGTAAAAGAGTATTGGCACTATAAGAAAAACAGCCATTTACTTTTATAAGTGCATATGGTACAGAAATACTGGACTCTGCTGCTATTGCTCTATTGTGTTATGGTAACCTTGTCTGTCTATACTTTGTCAAGCTTTCTTTGTTCAGCTCCACTGCTCTCATCAGTTTAATTTCCAGTGACTAAGACATTAACGTTTCAGGCCAGAAATAACAAAATGAGGTGTAGTAATTAAAATACACCAACCACAGAGGTGATTATCGCTGTCGATGTCCATCACATGTAGTCATTTACACCTTTGCAACCAGTAGGATATAGCAGCTTTAAGTAGCAGCTTATGTGTGCTTACAGACAGCAGCATCATGGCAAACCACATGTACCACATTAAGTACCAGTGATGTAGTGCAAACCTAAAGCCTTCATTTTCATGTTTTTTGGTGGCTCCCATGTAGTATGACAGTAGCAACCCATCATCAGTTCACATAATGCACAGCGTTAATGCAGGCAATGTAGGTCTAAGCAGCCATGCGGAAGAGAAGGTCAGGCTGGAATATACAGGATGGGAGAATTTGGCCTATCTGTGGAAATTATCCAATGTGGGGCAAGTCAGGAAAATGATAATGACTAAAAGATCTCATGCAGAACAGAGTCGTAAATGTGTGAATCAGTGTGGCACAAGGAGCCTCCTTGTGCGAGGCTATAAAGGTGAATATACAGTGACTGTGCAGCAATTTTCATTTCATTTAAAACTTCCAGTTGGTCAGAAAATGCAGCACAGATTGTTGCTGTTGAGGCTCAGATCTATGTGCTAGGTTTAATTGTGCTGTTTGAAATGAAAGCACAACAATTTTATAAACGTAGTATTTAGAGATATATAACTCTGGGTTTTAAGTGATGCTCATGTGTGCTGCTTTATTTTATTTAAAAAACAGTTTATGAATGATTTCTACACAGGGATGATGGGAGATAATAAAAATACAACTTATTTATCCCTCTTCCAACTCTTTTTCTTTTCTATTATTTCATTTTTTAGAGCATTTTGGGACAAAAGGAATGCACCGTATGTTCACACAGCACACTTCACTGTTAAAGTTTGCTTCACGCTGACCCATTTCACGGAGGTGAAATTCCCGGCTATTGTACTGAACCTCCTGTCCCCTCTTCTCTAGTCCCAGCTGAGTGGCTTCATCATCTCAGGGAGGGCCTCTGAATGGATGTTTACACATTGTGACTGTGTACATAGTCGACCTTGCAACCCTTTTCAAAGGATTCTGTTCCCCAGCTTGCATCAGGGTTTGGTCAGCACGGACAGGCAGATAGGCAATGTGGGCAGACCCGTCTGCTTTTCCGAGGAGTCTGTAAATTCCAGACTTCCCTCGACTGAAGCTGCAGGAAGGGTGACGGAGGGATGGACTCGGTGTGGGGAGCAGGACTCTGAGTTCAGGCTTTAATTCATACATTTTTGTGGATCTCTCTCGGAATGTTGCTGTGAACAAGAAAAGGGATCGGAGGCGAAGGGAGAGAGAAAATAACTTTCTGTGGCATGGACTGAAACATCCAGAACATCTGCTGGATTTGTCTGCTCTGTCTAGTCCAGGGGACTGAGACGACCTCAAAATAATTCATGTTACACCCTCGCATTAGTGATGTGCTGCTTTACTCTGATTCTGCTCTCCTTTCTTAAAGTTCTGCTTGTTAGATTTGCCTGAGAGCTATGTGTGTTTGAGTGTTGTGTTGTGACACTTTAAACTGTCAGCACCCTTAGCTCAGAGTGACGAAACACATAAAAGATGCATGTTGTGATATCAACTACTGGTTTAAGTCTCCAGTTTAATATTTTGGGGCCTCAAGTTGATCTAATGGCCACCTGAGGGTGTCTTCTAAAGCACGTCAGTTACCACGGACCAGGGGTAGGCAACTCCAGGCCTCAAGGGCCAGTGTCTTGAAGGTTTTAGATCTCACCCTGGGTAAACACACTTTAATCAAATAATGAGTTCATTACCAGGCCTCTGGAGAACTTCAAGACATGTTGAGAAGGCAATTTAGCCATTTAAATAAGCTGTTTTGGATTAAGGACACATCTAAAATCTGCAGGACAGCAGCCCTCGACGCCTGGAGTTGGACACCCCTGCAATAGACTCTGGTATTAAAATAGCCAGCTTCAGTTTTGCAAATGACATGTTTACAGTCTGGTACAAAAACTGTTTTGATTTTATAGCTCATTTTATTACAGTTGTGCAAATGCTGATTTTTTTTCCCCAGATTTAATTATTTTAGCTACTGTTAAGACAAAGTGATGCTACAGTGTATATAAAAGTTAGACACCGCCACCCTGATGTCACCAACCAAATTGTGTATTATGGGATTTGAAGGTAAGGATCTGTACCTGTCTGTGTGCGTAGGCCAAGGGAATCAAACATAAAACCCAGAGGGCAGAATCAGCGTAACAAACGCTCTAATGTGGCCCACTGCATGGCTTTGGAAAATGTGAAAAAAAGGCATGAAGTTTAGACTTTTAATTGTTTTTTTCTTTAAGTTTGACAGCTTTTCCTACATTAATGCTATGTTAGGATAATTAAGCAATAGAAAAACGACTAAAAGTTCCTGTTTTTTCATTATTTACCGTGGCAATTTCAGGGGATATTTCAGGAAGGAAAAAAACGTTTTAAGTCAACAAAATCTTTGTTTTTTAATTGTAAGATATTTGATTCAGTGAGTTCCCAGAACTTTTGAGACACATATGATATGTTAGGAATAGTTAAACTTTTTTATACAGACAGAAAGGTCACACCGTGAGGTGGTAGTTGTTGTGATTTGGTGCTATATAAATAAAATTGAACTGAATTGATCCTGCTCCCTCGAGACCACAGCGGGCTTTATGTGGCCCACAATGTAAAATGAGGTTGACATCCCTGCTGTAGGCCTTTAATGTCCATTAGAGGAACTGCAGTTTTTGGCTCTCCTGGATTGGCCTTGTTTGTCGTCAACTGAGGATTTCACTCAGTAGTGACCTGCGTGTGGGCGGCTTCTGTTGCAGAGATGAATCATTATATAAATTCAAATGTAATCCTGTTATTTAACGTTGTGCGTTTTTGTATCATTTTGATGTTTTTGACCTGAAAGTTCAAGCTGCCGTTTGCAGTGGAGGGGAGTTAAAAGTGGTGCTCTGCAATGACTGCAGTGTTTTCCACAGTGACAAAGATGCTACTGGAGACAAAAAACTGCAAGTATAGTTGGAGTTTGGAAACAGGAGGGGATGAAAGAGAAAGTCAGGACTAAAGCAACAATAACACATAATCTGCAACTCTGCCACTTTTTTTCTTCTTCTGTTTTTTTTTTGCACTTTCCTTACTGGGAGACAGCTGCTCTACCTTAGCTATTCCCTGGTGGTTTTGATGGATTCTTCCCCTCAGAAGAGGCAACGACTCCTTGGCTTTAACACAGCGTGCAGCTAGCTCAGGCCCAGCAGCATTTACACAGGAATGAGTCTGGGAGATGTACCACAGAAAAAAAAATAATTCTGTGTAACTCGGCTGAGTTTGAGTTAATAAAAAGTGTGAATGGTGAAAAATATTTGAATTCATCTGAGATGCTGAACAATAACCGGCTCGTGACCTCATTATGCGGATGTATACATCACCAAGTAAAAACCTCAATCTGACGTTCATGCTCCAAAAGAAAAATCAAACCCAAACATATGTTCTGTGATTTTATGCAAATATTCAAAGACAAAATTAGACTTTGGTAACGCTCTGAACTTTTTTTTTTCTTTTTCTTGTCTTTCAAGTACTTGCCAACTTTGCAGAAAAAAGAAAAGAAAACAAACACGCAGAAAAAAACAGCAGATTTTTTTGTCTTTTTGGTTTCCACTCAGAGAGAGGGAAAGCACATTGTAAATTATTTAGGCCACCTATGCAATATTGTAGTAGAATTTGTGTAATTCAAAGGAATACAGTGAAGCAAACTGCGGTATTCCTCTAGAAGAAGTCTCAAGTATTTGTTGAATAATGCATGCTACAGCATAAGACAGGCAGCCTCTGATACACAGGGACTGAGACTTGAGATTACAGTGGATGATATGACCTTTCCTTTCATGAAAAATTAACTGGCCTGATATTGAGCAGATGAAGCTTTATCCAGTGCAATCCTCCAATGAGAGCTAAGAAGCAGATGTGAAACACAGGAACTGCATCATTATCAAAAGCTAGAGAAATACTTTTACTATTAAACAGTTGGTTAAGTCTTTTTCTATTGTGGGTATGATTATTAATATTTTAATCATTACACCTACGTTTTTATTGCGTGACCTACAGAGATAACTGTGAACTCTTATTTTGTTGAGAACAGATACCTTATAAGGGTTTCAATGTGCCATTGTGCTTTCAGTCTCCACTGAGAACTTATCCATAGATGTATAATACAAAAAAGGGAGGTTGGCGAGTAAACAGTCTGCCAGTGCTAGCCTTTAGGTGCCAATCTGCCTGGTAGTTTGATGTCGGAAAACCTAAGATGCTTTCCAGTGTATCAGAATACCGTATCACCACTGCAAATCCCAAATTCGCTCCACGTACTGTATGCTTGTTTTTCAAAGCCCACAACAGCTTTAAAAAAAATTCCCAAACTTTCCCAACTACTGCTGCTGCTCAGGCAGGTATAAAATAAGCAGCGCTTTGATGTCATAAAAAAAACTTAGTCCCTGCTCTCGCCGTCATTTTCCTTTGCCAAATGAGTCACAGATGAAAAATACCATATTATACAGCAGGACCGTCAAGCTGTCACTTAGGTAATGAAGTTGGTCCAAACCATTTGTCTTATTTTGTCACGCTTTTTCCCCATTAGTCATACCGCGCTAACCATTAGCTCCTCAGGAACCCCCTTCACCCAAGGACACTTAGGCTCTCACTCCAAGTGCGACCGAGGCCGACTGATGCACCGTGGAAGACGACACGGCGGGCGCGGCGGAGGGGGTTGAGACTGATACCCGAAGAAGAAAAGAGCTGCAGAGCGTGGCACTGAGACTCGAGCGCCATCCAAAAGCAGCTTCAGTGGAAATGGACGGGTGGATTAATTAGTCAGAACTGACTTGTCTTAAAGAAGCGCTCATATTTCCAAATCACAGATGCATGATGCTGAAGTTGGAGATGAGATGAGGAGGGAAAGGAGGAGCACACTGGATAAAGACAGCTTCAGGCAACAATGGCAAGGATAACAGACCATGTTACTCTGACCAAGATAATCTAAACTATAGTGTAGCGTATAAGTAATAGAAGGCGAGCTCAAAGAGAGTGAAATTGAGAGAAAGGGAAGAGTGGGAAGAGAGCGACGTATGGAGGCTTGACCAGCGCCAATTTCTTGAGTTATATCTTCGGGGTACGGCGGTGTTTGCTGAACGACATTGTTATTACTCAGCCAAGTGTGGTAAACACTAACTGCTTTGTGAAAGCCAGAGGCAGGGCTTTTGCAATAAAAGTAGAGTGCCTTTGTTGTCGTATAACATGTTTTTAAGATACAGCACATCCATATTGAAGCATTGAAGGTGCATAGCATCCTTTTCCATTTAGAGGACTTCTTAAAGCACTGCTGATAGATTGGGCTCGAGGGGAAAGCAGTTTTTCTTTGGATAAGTTCAGTATTGTGGCAGGAAGTGGCCAGTGCAAGCTCAGGCACTGATCGTTAGGGAATGCGCAGCTCGGTATGAACTGCATGGCACAAGGGACTCCTACAAGAAGTTTTCTTAATAAATGGATTTGAGACTTGAAGACCATGTCTCATGTGGCTCATCTTTAAAAACGTGGTCCAACTGCAAGACAAAGAAATACACGTCCCTCACATAACTTGACCAGGTGTATGTTTAAGTGCAGGTGTGTGTGATTAAATAAAGCCTGATGCTTCTAAGTGAACTGCGTCCTTAGAGCTGGATGAGGGCCACGCGCGCTGTTATTCGCTGCTCCGACAGATGCCAGGGGGCAAGCGCGAGGGAGGGCACTAATTACCGGACAGCTGCCCAGCAGACCCTCACCCTGCCCTGGGGACAGACAGTCTATCTCATCCTAGCCCACACCCTCCTCCAAGCCTGGACCTAAGACCTGGCACCATCGTGGCCAATTTAAGTCTGTCTCCATCACAGGGAGTTGGCAGGGGAGCCTCAGGGGAGATGTGGTGGATCGGGATAGGGTGAGGAGCGGGGCTTTAAAAGCTAATATGTTATCACTCAGACATCCCGTGACGAATAAACAGCTATGATTTTAGACAAAGCTTATACCAAGTCACAAGCTCGGGGGATTGAAAGCTGAAGTCAGGGCACAACTTCAGCAATTAAATATGTTACAGCCAGGTACAAAAACAGTTTTCCTTTTAATTTTCTCCTTTACAACAACTTTATAAGCAATTTATTTAAAAAAACTAAAAAAACTAAAAAGATTTCAGCAACTTGGGTTCATTATCTTGCACAAGGATACTTTGGCACGTAGAACAGAGCAGGGATTGAACCACAAACCTTGCGATTAGTTGATAAACTGCTCTACCTCTTGAAGCACAGCCACCTCAGTTAAAGCGAGCTAAGTTCCTCTCAAGTGCTTTTTGAGTTATTTAACAACATTAGCCTCGAGCCATAATGTTTTGCTAAGCAGTCAAAAACTCACAATAATGAAATCCATCAAGGAGCGCGGGCTGCACACTCCCCAAATGGTTGTCCATTTTTTGCCTTTCCATCAGCCATCAACTTAGCATGTGACCACTGCTAATTTCCACTATGGATATAAATAATTCATAGTTTGTTGCCACAGCAGACTAATAATATCTCAATTGATGCTTTGAGTAGACTGTGTCCTTCACCCTTCACTGGGATGGGTAGGAAAGGTATTTATAAGAAAATTGAGGTCACCACTGAGAGGAGGGCTGGCTCTTGGCCCAAAGAATATAGAGTGTTGGAGAGGTTCAGGCAGACTCATTTTGTTGGAATTGAGGGGCTAGCGAGCAGAATGCTCATCTTGCTGTTGGCATAAGCGTGAGAAGAGGAGCTAAAGGTTGAAATTATGCACCCAGAAAGCATTTGGCTCGGGTGAGGAAAAAGTGCAACGCAATAATTAAGCAGCACAATAAAAATGATTAGAACTGCTTTTGACATTCTCATTGCGAATAACTTGCGTTTAATTGCAATCACAAATTTTAAATGCCAGTTTTATGTTCCATGGCTATAAGCTGTTTAAAGTTCAATAGCTATACTCTTTAAATCTCCTTCCAATTTCTGCTGTGAGGCAGAAAAAAGGAATATACGCAGACAGAAGAGGAGACAAAAACTATGTGAAATTAGCCTCCGAAATAGAGAGGAAGTGGAGACGAAGGAGGGGAATGTCTTTCACTGGTAAGTACTGGACAGTGTGGCTTTGCTGGCCTGGAGGAGGACCCGTGTGGCTCAGCTCGAGGCTAGTTAGCTATTCAGCCACAGCATCTGCTGCAGGCTAATGGATGTTATAACCTCATAAACGTCATGAAATTGGACATTATCCCTTAATTAAAAGAACAGAGATGCATTACAATGATTAGAGTGGCACTCCAGCGAACCTGCCACACGCTCCAATAATGTTTCTAGAGGACGCAGAGCTCCTCGGCAAGGTGTTGGCGCAGGAGGGGGGTGTATAATATTTTTAATGAGCCCATTTCTGTTACGAGCTGCAAACTTTTGGTGCCCCGTCCAAACTTGGCGGGATCCTCGAAGTTCCTCCAAGCATCTTGACCTTTACCCCAATGCCTGTAGTGCTAAGAGAATAGCTCCAAGCTTGCTCTATTTTTCTCTTTTTTTTATTTGCATTTCAGGAGCTTTTGATAATGTGTCTTTGCAGTGATTATGTGCACGGCGCCAGCTCAGAGGAAACAGCTGTGCTATAAACCAGATATAAAAACAAGGCTTGATGCTTGTGTTCCACAGCACCTGGGCCATCAGTGCCCAATAAATACCAGCGGCCAATCAATCTCAAAGCCTTTCCCCGCTAAGGAGCTTCATGAAATCTTGGACAGAAAACTGCGACTAGATAATACAGCCTGGTGTGGGAAGTATTAACCCTCATTTTGGCCTTTACTCAGCGACAATTCAAAGCACTACAGTTGAAATTCCTGGACCGAGTCTGTGAATGTGCTGTAAAGGTCACAAGAGGCCTGCACTCACATATCTGTCATTGCTTGTCAAGTGCTCCGTGCATGAAAATGTCACATTGTCTGAGGAAGTTGTATGTCGCACAGGTGTCTGGTGACCTCTTTGGTACACATTGGTATCACATGATGTCATATCCATTTAAAGTGACCAGTCCTCAGTGTACTATAAATGCCTTTCTGTGTTATTTGCTTTTATGAGCAATGTGCATTGTGTCAGTAACCCTGTGTTATGCAAAACTGGGAGGAATAACACAACCTGCACGATATCGCTGCATGCGTTTGGTTGAACCAATTACATGCCAACATTCACAAGATGTGTCACCGGTACTGCGCGAGCTACGCGAGAGCGATCGCGGTGCCACTCTCGGCTCTGCAGGAATCCATGTGAAAAGTAATTGTGCATTTCTCATTTATGTATTAGGCAGTCTGTCTCCTCTATGATCTATTTTCTATCGAGACAGACACAATAATATAACACCGAGCACACGGCTTGATAAAGAGTCTATTTTTGCTCAAAGCTCCTTCCTCTGAATGAAAATGAATGAAGGCGTGTTGCAGTGGTAATGTATCAACATAAAATATTGAAATAGCCCAACCAAGGGCAAACTGCATGTAATTGAAACTCTCTCTCTGTACTGAGAACAAGGAACTGGTGTCCCCCGCATCTGAGATTTGGCAGAAGGGCTTTCAGAAGGCATTTGTTTCAGGTTTCGCTTCTTCTTCTCTTCCTCCCCAGAGTTAATTGCTTTTTTTTTTTGAGAAATTTGTATCCCAAGCATTAGGTTTCTGCTGCCTTTTTATTTTTTCCCCCTAACCTTTATTTTCGGACATTAAAGGGTACTTCCACCCCCATGCACGAGCTAAGATGATTGATTGATCTGTTCCGTTTAACCTTGATAAGGGAGAAAATGGAAAAACAAATTACAGTATCGACACTGCTGTGATGGCATGTCGTTTGCTCGGGTGACCCAGAGGTGAGTCAGCGGTGACTCTAAGGAAAAAGAGAGGCGCCGCTGTCCGGTACGGAGAGCCTCCTATCTATTTCCAGTCTCCCTCTAAATTGTGTGGTATTTGGGCCTTTAACGAATCCACTTATGCATAAAGCAAGCCGCGGACAATGCTAGGCTTCTTCTTCTACTTCCCTCACATTCAGCCTGTGTTAGAGAGCTTTAGTGAAATGAGGTGTGGGATAGAAGTCAATCTTTTTTAAATATATTTTGCATAACTGGAAAGGTGTCATCAATGCAAGGTGATTCATTATTTAAGGATTATTGTGTGTATTCAAGAGATTTAGGCACAGCTTTTAAGGTACCACTGCCAGTAAAAATAAAAAAAAATAAAAATCCACAATTATTAGAATCTTTATGCGCCTTCAGCTTGTCATCTCTTAGCTTATGTAGTCATATATTCTACATGTAGCGATGAATCAACACCTCCCATGCTTCTCTGATGGCTGCTTTGTCCTCTCCAGCATGGTGAAGAGCACCATGGGCTGGTCACCCCCTCTCCAGATTCCCTACATCTGGCAGCACCATTAATCTTCCACAGCAGCTGTGCCCCTTGTACCTGTCTCTCTTTGTGTAAGGGAGATGGAAAGTCATTTTTAGTCATTATCTTCCCCCTGGCATATGCTCATTCTGCTTATCGCTTTTAACCTGCACTTTGACGGTGAAACTAAACCCCTCCTGCCGATTCACTTGGACGGCAGCTGACCGGCAAGATGCTCTGCACAAAGGCTTCATCGTCAAAGAGGCGACTCGTTCGTTTTGACTGAACTTGTAAAAGTTAGCGAGAGAGACAGGAAGACTCGCTCAGTCCTCAGCAGGTCTGCAAGAATTCCAAAAAGGGGGACAGCTGGCGGACCACAAAGGAGAAAGAGGGCAGTCTAAGTGGTGACAGACTGCCCTCTATGTGGTATCAAGTTTACAGGGTGTAGCCACTGGAGGATAAACACATGGAAACCAAAGTAGCCATTTTGCTGGACTGCCCCTTTTGATGTGCACTCATCTGTCTCTGGGCAGACTGTGCGTGTTAAACTGCTAATTAATGGCTGACACCGAGGAGTGAAAAATGGTGCTTGTGAAGTTTTACAAAGACTGCTAGACGTTTGATGGAGCTTGGGTTGAAAAATGATTAAACTGTGGCTGGAAGCACGCTAGCTCTTATTGGCAGCTCACCCGCACAATTTTAACTGCATATTGAATCGACTATAGAGATTTAACAACCTCCTCCTTGGAGAAATGTGGAGGCTCACATCTTAAAGCATCTTCATTCAACTGCTAACGGCCAGCGAGATTTGGCCTCTGCTACTGCTGCACTGAAGCTTTGGCACTGCTTACTCAGTCCCGCCTATAGGTTTTTACCATATGCAAGCGGGCCTCAGAAAGATGTAGACCAGAAGCACAATCTGCCACAAATTCACGGGGGAGAAGCTGTAATCAGTGTAGAAAGTTTAGGTGGCAGCTCACCTTATGGCCTCTGCCCAGCTGGCTGCTGTTGGTGGTTTGAGTGGTCAGTGGGGTTGCCCGGGTTGAGTTAGCTTAGGCGGCAGCTAATTAGATCAGGGAATGGAAAGCTTCCTGTGGCTCGCCTTCACAGCCTGAAAGGTTATTGACATGGCCACAACAGCAATATCTAACGTCAATCCAATCTTAGTATCTACAAACATGAACACAGCGGCAGCCTTGGCTGACAGTCTTGAATTGATGGAGTCGAAATGTGAAGACTTCACTATAGGGTTCCTCAGACTAGTATACTTAATGCTAATAAATGTTTTTGAGTAGCGCTTTACTGGATAATGGTATAAAATTTTGGCAACAAAAAATAAGTTACTCCAGTAGGGGTTGTAGGGGTTGGTTTTTTTTTTGGGGGGGGGAGGGGGTTGGATAATTGTTAGGACTTAGGCTAAAAATCTTTGCAACTAAGTGCTTTCATGAAATTTTCACATGCATATGTGACTACTGATGTGCTATAGACGATTTGATTTCCTTATTTGAGCCCTTACTACTTCACCACAACTCAATGTGCTTTTTTTGTTAGTATAATCTCCATGTATACACTTGGTGTGAATTTAGTAAAGAAATGTGTTTTCTTCAAAAATTTGAATTCTAAAAGCTGATCTTTAATGAGCGTGGTCTTAACTCAGATCTTAGAAAAAAAGGCCAGTCATTAGAATGGACTTCACATCTGCTCCACCAGCGTTACTGCTGCATGTTCATGCTAATGAATTTTTTTTTTCTTGCAGCATGTGTCGTGCTGATTTGGTTTTTGTGATTTGCTGCAACTTCGCAGGATCAAAGCCAAGAAAAGCCGATTTCATTAACAATGAAACAAGAAAATTAGTTGAGCTGTACAGTGAACAGGAAATAACATACTGGTTGCCAGGCAGTCCAACTTGATGTCAGTCAAGCATGCTGACCTGTTCGTGGGTAATGACCACAAACCAGACACAAACTGCAAGACTATATCTTAGAATAGATAGTTCTTAGTGAAAACCCCTCACTAAACTCCTCCTCATTATATATATATATATCAACAGATTTCTGGCCCTCTCTTATTGTTTGGGCTTTTGCTTTCAATAGATAGTGTTGTAGTAGTACAGAGTAGGCAGGAAAGTGTGAGAAGACACGCAGTGAAATACCTCAGGTCAGACTTGAACCCAGGCTGCTGGATTTAAGCTCTGGGGCAAATGGTGCTCAAAAGAGCTTTAAAATCAACACATAATGTGTGGCATGCAACTGCTCTCATAGGCATAAGTCTTACTCTGAGGTATTGGCCGAGAAGAATATTTACACCTGGATGTTTTGTTCCATTGTGCACCACTTGCACTGACGGAAACCCATGCAATCCTTTTGGCACCTTTATATTCACAACATCAGCTTTTTCCACAGTGAGAGATTAAATAAAGATCTATGTCTGTGAAAAACTAAGGCTATCACTGTTTGGAAGTTGGCTAACAGTTTCAGTAGAATGATCACATGATGTTGAGTCATCTCACTAAGAGCACAGGTAACAGTAATGTACTATTTTTAATTGAAGGCAAAACAACAGTTGAGGAGTAAAGGCACCTTTGTTGCTTTTTAAAGTTTAGGACCTGATTTCTGTGGGGAACCTGTTTTGGACATCTGCAGAGCAAGCAATCAAAGATCACAGGTGTGGAGCCCAATTTAGAAACCCACATCATAAGAAGAGTTATTTATCTCTTCAAGAATCCCTTTCGCAGAACAGCTCCACCTAAAGCCCTCATGTTTTTGGAGATGATCAGCAATTTTACTTGTTGTCTGTTAGAGATAACCAGATTTGCCGTTTTGATAAAGGACAGACGACACTGTGTCACACGCATTTGACAGATTTCAACAATCAAGCAAATCATCTGGTAAACAAAACACTGGTAACCCGAGTGATGAGTTCAGAGGGTTCACTCCCGTAGTGGCCTATGGGAGTGAACCACTCAGCCACAAGGAGTCAGCAGGTTATGTAGCTGTCACCTGTCCTGTCAGGTGATACTACCTGAGAGCATCTAATGAGAAAAACAATGTATCCATTTATGTATGTATGTATGTATGTATGTATGTATGTATGTATCCATGTATCCATGTATCCACTGTATCCATTCACATTGTTCCCAAGGCGTCCACCAAGCGTGCAATCTGATCATGTTGTCTGACCAGTTGGATCCTGATGGCCCCCCTACTTGAGTCAGACAATACCATTATCAGAGAGCAGCGTAGATTGTAGTATATGCTCATGTTAGTGTGACAATCCAAGCTACTAGCCTTGTCTATGTTTTTATGTGGGTTTTTTTTAATGTTTACATTAGAAAAGTTAGACTTGGCAGTTGTTTAAGTGCTATTAGTCTAAAAAATCCCATCTTATTAATATCACAGTTATCATCATCTAATTTCATATATAATTATATAACACGATAGTTTGCTTAAAGAATATTTATACTAATTATACTTTTAAGAAGCAAAGTGTATCCTTCTTGTAAGCCAGCGCGTCTGTCCTACAAAGGTACACAACAAAGGGCATCCTTTCTGTCCTCATAGAGATGGTGCTCACACGTCCACTTGATAAAGAGAGGCTCGGAAACACATAATCCCCATCAATCCCCTTACTTCCTCAAGGTTCCCATTATTATAATCGCACCTCTGAAGGAGACCCAGAACCCAGCCAAACTTGTTTTCACCCTTTCAAGTCGATAAATCAGACGGGGCTTCTTGGCGAGTGGTCACTCAAAAGTGGAGAAAAAAGGAAGCAGCGCGGTGTGGCTTCTCCTTGAAGCTGTTAAACCAGAGTGCAGTGCCTGAACCGCGCACTATGGCTGCCAAGTGATACGGTTGAGGTGGAGCTCCAGCTGGAGCTTTTGCCACACTCGATTCATAAAGGTTTCGAACGGCGCTCCTGAATGCCGATTACTCGGTCGAAAAAAGGATACTGTAACTGAATTAAATTTTTGATGGGGTACACGCAAGTTTAGAGAGGGGTTGCGCAACATTGTTTACAGAAGCCTTGAGGGTAATTCGAGCTTTTGTGTATCTGCCTGCTGTCAAAAGGAGGAGGTTTGTTTTGCTCCATCGAGAGACCTTTTAGAAGCTGCGGTTAGAGGTTAGGCTGTTACACAGCATGCATCTGCTTTGTCTGTGCTCCGTCTCCCCATAAGCACAAATACAGATGAAGTTGTTTTATGAGCTCGCCAAGTGAGAGGCACCCATTGTCTCTGTGTGAGGCTGATTCAAAATGGCCGCCCTCAGCACTCAAATTGATCATAATTGTATTCCCAAACTCCTGCTCAGCGGGGCATTACATTTTGTGTTATTGACTTTAAAAACACATTCAGCGATTCTACTTGCAATTTCATTACACCGCTGTCAATTACCACTCTGTGAACAAAACATGCCCGCAAATAAAATGTATGAGGTAATTTTCCAAATGCCACTTAGGAGGTACCGCTGTCTGAGCGATGGGCATGCTTAATTTGTGCACTTGCTTACTGCAAATCTGGTTATGCATAGGCAGCCGTGCACATTTCATTACCAAAACACTGGAGAATTGGGGTGATTGCCCTGGTGTTTTCACATCAATACATAAGAGGGCCGGCCAAGCCCAGGTAATTAGGCATTACAAATGTTTGAAAAAAAGGGAAATTTGGTGGTCGCCCCCCTTTTGTTTTTTTGTTCAAAGGAAACGCAAGGTGAGTGGAGAAATTATTGATCATAAATCCTGCTAACTAGACCAATTACCTACACATCCTTTTCCTTACTTCTGCTTAGTGTTTTCTAGGTCTTCCCTCTTGCGTGTGTCCTCTTTTCTGCCATAAACAGGAAATAAACGGAGCACCAGCAGCTAATTTGGCAACCTCTCCGTCACCAATTTTAAACCATAGCCTTCCCTGCTTCCGCTCGCTTGTTTAAATCACTTGGGACTGAATATATCTATATATGTCAGTATGTGTGTTTCTTTTTCTTTTAATCTTACAGCGAGGTTTCCTCATATCGTCTGTCTGTTGGCAACAAAAAATGAAGAGGTCGTGTGTGTTGATGACCAGGTTAGAGGGCACTGAGTTGCTGGGGGCAGTGATAAGCACTTCAGAAACATATATAAAGAATAACAGCCCCCCCACCCCACACCCTAAACCTTAAGCACTGCTACTGCCAACATTTTCCCGCCCCAACCAATTACAGAAACTTTAAAGAAACTGTTGGACATGTAAGAGGATCTGAGACAGAAGCATGTGACATTTTCTATAAATTCACTGGCAGTCGCCGAGTTTGTTTGCGTCCGTCTGCCCATTTTGATGAATTTGAAGGATACTGTGTGCCTGAGTGCACTCTTCATAAAGAAGAGTGGAGCGACAAGGGCTTTCTGTTTCTGAGCCGGGCAAAAAAAGGAAAAAAAAAGTGCTGAAATGGGCTATATTGATCATCAGCAGAGGGGAGTCAGAACAATCACCATGAATTAAACTCCTCAAGGTCTTAGGCAAAGGGGATTAACAAAATTATCTGGCCTCTATTCTGGCCATTTATTGTCGGTGCTGCTGTTGACAAAAGCTTGGAAAGGCAGCAAACGGAGTCGCGGGTGAGGCAGAGCGAGGGTGGAGGGAGGGAGGGCGGTAATGAGGGAAGCATTCTTGATGAGAAACTAACAACAATGTAAACACAGCAGATAAGTGCTTTCTTGGCCCGGCAGTATTGATCATGAATAGGCTTGGTGCTCAACTTTACAGGGTGAATTGTATTTTCCTGCTGGGTTTTGATAGCCAGCTGTTAACACACTGCGCAATTACTGGCTGTGAAGATGTTTTGGTTTTTTTTCTTTCTGTTTTTTTTGGTGTTGTTTGTTGTGATGAGAGGAGGGAGGCTACGGTTAAATGTGTAGCCTCATTACAAAAATGCGTGTAAGTGGATGTGAGGCGCAATTAAAAAGTGAAACAAAGCCTTTGTTTCAAATCATCGGCAATGAAACCCGAAATTATCATTAGCACCACGGGTATGTTTGGTTGCACAATGTTCTTGAATCAAATGGCTTGCTTCTGCCTTTGGTGGTGTGGCCTCTCTTTTTTTTTTCTTTCTAATATTTCCTCTCCCCCACCCCTTCTTTCTCTCCTTTTACCGGTGGACTTGACTTGCAGCTAATTAATTTGCAAATTTTATTCTCAATAAAGTGCTTACAAAAAGATAATTGTGACTTTATTAACAGTTTCTTGGGCAGCAGATGGTGTTCTGCAGGCCTGCCATGTTGAATTAGTGATGACGCTGTCGTTTTATGCGCTCTCTACTGTGGCAACCCATAAAACTCCTAATTAAGGCTACAAATTAATACTACTTCTTCCCAACATTATACCCAGCCATTTCACCCAAAATTAGGGTAAACAAATACAAACACATACAGGTAAGTCTCCCATTAGTATGCACCCATTCTCTGTGTACAGTTGCTGCATTTATGTAAGGAATCTCTGTTATTATAATCATTTGTTCTATATTAAGAGCAATTAAATGCCTATTAAAGATGCCAGAACATTTGTTGGCTTGTTTGTGTTCGGCATTTACAAGACATCGGGTTCCTTGGAGCCAAATCTCGGTAAACTCCATCGACTTAATCCCTCCGATGTTTTATGAAAAACAAATTATGTCCGACTTCACCGCCGGTAATCCAGCGCATCAAGTATTGGTAACCGCCTGAAGGAGAAGTGCTTGCATTTTAATTAAGAGCCCAAGTAACGAGGCAGCAAAGTGCGCGGATTAGTGTGTTTACTTAGGAAGAGCAGAAGGAGAGAAAAAAAAAGATCTTCATTTCATTTTTTAATCTGGTCTTGGATCAGCTCCAAGCGTACAGTGACTTGACATATTTTGGGAATTGAGACACTGATCTTGTTTGGCAGAGAATACAAACCTGCCAGTGTTGGAACATCTTCAACATTTATTAATTTTTAGGTTCCAGGTGTTTGTCTGGTTTTTGTGTTTGTGTTTTTGGATGTGAATATATTTTCGCTAATGCTTTGTAAAAGTTACTTTTAACTTGACAAGTTAGAAACCTTTCTGTTTTCCTTACACGTATTATCTTCGGCTCTGTGGCCTTGCGACACTTGTGTCTGTTGGAATTTGAAACAGTTCTGTGGCAATTACTCTCTGAGGTGTTTTAAACTGCTTGCCACGAGGGTTTGCCAAAATTAACACATTAAAAATGAAATATCTCAAAATGGCAAAACTCACTATAAACTCGTGAAGGGGCAGCCGTACTTGCACTGTACTTACTCTGACAAAATTCCCTTAATACAAAGTCCAATATCTGTCTTTTTCTAGAGCTCTGACCCATGACTTAAAGTTTTAATGCAATCTAAACTTTAAGCTACAAATTTTAAGAATGGAAATACCTCAAAAAACTGCACTGCAGGTCCTATCATCAGTGGCGTGTCTAGAAAATTTTTGTTGGGGGGGGCAGGTAGGGGCACAGATTTGGAGAAGGGTGGCAGATGTAATTGGCAGCTAATGTTTAAAAAAAAATTCTACCAACCGTTAACCATAATTCAATAATCCTATAAACCTAATAACCGAATGCGCTTTTAACTCTTATTAGAATGAGATTTTAACCACTATGGTGCAAAGTTTTTAGATACTGCGTTGATAAAGTACAAGAGATACAATCAGTGCTTTGTCAGTGTTTACTCAGCAGTCAAGGACATCAATATTTGCATAGTATTTTTACTGACATATAGTGCACATACGTATGTTTTGGGCAAAAACATTTTTGAATATTAAAATACGAACATTTGTAACAAACAATTGACAAATTAGCCAATTCCAATGTAAAACTTTATCTGCCTATTAAAAAAAGAAGATAATCTTCTCACAAACTGGTGTTTGATTTTGAAACAGGAAAAAAGTGGGGAAACAACTGAAAAGACTAACATTTGAATAAAACCTGAAAGCAAGTAAATACTTTCTATGCTGCCTTATGGTAAACTTTGGTAATATTGATCAAGAACAACACTGGCTGATGATAAAATACAGTCAGCTGGCATGGTGACACTGCCAGTATTAACCTGCAGGGCTGGACTGGGACAGAAAATCGGGCATTTTGACTAGAGACCGGCCCCCCAGGTATTAAAGCCATAAAGCCTTTGACTGAAAATAAATGCTGTTGTGACAGTGATGTACACTGTCTTGTTGGTTTATGTATGATTTCTATACATTTTACATCAGATAAAAACTTTGGTTGTAAGATTTAAATAATTATTTAATAAAAGCGAGATATTTTAAATGAGAATAAGAAAGAAAAGTATTTCTTTGTGCCCCCCTCTCCCTGTTAATGCCCTACCTGGCCCCCTGGCAAAACTTTGCTAGACCCGCCCCTGCACAGTTACCAACTGTCAGCTACATAAAAAAGGATCCTGGTGTTATTAGTCTCTCAGAAACAGTTCATAACTTCCCTTCAACTCATTCATGTCACCTAAAAGGTAAACCTGTTTCTCCATCACCTGTTCAGCTCTGATGATCCAGTAAGGACATCTCCTGGTTTCATCCTCATGTTTCCCTCTCACCACATATACAAACCGACATCATGACCAGCAGCTTTACAGCTGTGGCTCCAGCAAACATCAGCTGATACTGGAAATTAATATTAAATAAATTCTAACAACAGCTGATCAAGCTTAAACGTGCTGTTGTTGTTTAGCGCGACATCCGCTGGTTTCCTCTTTCTGGCACAAAGTGGGCGATAAACAAACAAGAGAGAAAAGCCGATCAGCTGATCACTGATCAGTTTCATGATTGAAGTAGCAACAGAAGAGGGAGGGGGAGATGAGAGAAGAGGCAGCTGTGCAGCGTAAACACACAGAATAAATCCAGCTTTGTCTTTTTCCATTCTAGCTAAAGTACGGGACAAACTGCGTCTCTTCTCAGCTCAATACCAAACGCGTAATATTTTCTCTGAATGAGGGACCATTCCATTTTTAAGGAGCCGTTGGCAACTCTACTAACTAACCTTATGAATAAAATAAAGTTCACTATCAGTAACATCATAGCAACTGAACAGCTGTACAGAAACTCCGTCATGCTAGCTCAGGCAGTATGAGTTATTGCAACTGACAGTAAAAAGTGTCACGGACCCGGCTCTGGAGGACTCGGGGGTCCGTGACCAGTTTTGACTGTTGTTATTGTTGTTAGTATTATTATTATTTGGTGATGTGTGTTTTCTCCACAATGCTGTGTTAGTCTGTGTCCCACTCGTATGTATAGGCAGGGTGTGGGTGTATACGTGTGTACGTCTGCGGGTGTGGCTGGAGGATGGAGCACAGCCACCTGCAGGCCTGATAGGTGTGGCCCTGCGAAGGACTGGCCACACCTGAAGTTCCTGCCACACCTGTTGGTGATCAGGGCTCGTCGGGGGAGCTACTTAGGAGAGTGTTGGAGCTCCCACCGGCGCGGGATCATTGAGTTATCGTACCAAGTTAGTGTGTCAGCATATGTCTGTGTTGTTCGTATATGCCCGCCGAGGGTTAGTGTTGACGGCTGCCTCTATGGTTTCCCTGCAGGAGGAAGAGTGGTCCAGAAAGGCAGCACGCACGGGGTGTGCGGAAACACAACAGCGGGGAGCACGAGCACGAGCACAGACGTCGGAGGGAAGCACGCACACGGGGTTCAAGGGAGCAACGGGGAGTTATTGTGTTTACAGTTTTTCACTGTGAATAAAGAGCACTGTTTGCATCGCAGAGTCTGCGTTTTGGGTCCTCCTTTCCCCACATCCCCACAGTCTGCCAGCCAGACCGTGACAAAAAGTCAGCACAACGAAAATGAACTCCACCTAAACTTGGTTCATATCTGACCCAGATAGACTGCAGGTCATAACTTCTTACCTGAAGTTCAGTTCACCTGACACTCGGACTGGTGGCTGCCTCGGGGCTCTCCTCCTGCCTCCCCTTTCCCTCATCCACCTGCTGGCCTCTGTGGAAGCCCCGCCATAGCCACCACCAAACAACTGAGTTATTTTTACACATCGACCTGCATCTGGCCAATCCACCACCTCTCATTGTTCATGCCCGTGTGCATATGCCCGGTATGCCCGATGGCCAGTCCAGCTATGTTAACCTGCAACCAAATCTGCAGCTCCATACAGCAATGTTACGACTTAGATTATATCTTATAACGCATAATTCTTATGTTAGCTGCCCTCAGTAGCATACTGTCTGAAATATTCCACAGCTGCAATAATTCTTTAAGTGTTATTTTTTCCTTGGGATTCTAATTTCACTGAAGTTTACTAAACTCAACAAACTTAATATTACTTACCGGGACATTTATTCTGTCCTCATTTTCTTTCACCGAAAAATTGTTTCCTGCAGTGCCGTCTTTCGTGCTTGGCTCTCCTACCTTTGCTAACGTGATGCGCATAGCGCGGAAGCCGATGCTGCATTCACTTACACTCGGATATCTGAGCTTCACCGTGAAAACATAATCGGATATTTGATTGAATTTTATTGTTTTGCCTTTGGGGTGGCACCTGGGGTGGCCAGTCTGGTTGGGGGGGTGGCCTGTGCCCCCCCAGGCCACCCCGCTGGACACGCCACTGCCCATCATTGAATTCCTGTAGAGTCTTTTCAAATTAAAAGCCATCTAAACTGTCTCACGTTGTTTTGAGGAAAAAATGACTGAGTTCCAGACTGAGTGGACTTCGTAGGTGGTTACCGCCAAACTTGGTCACTTGTGAAGCACTCATATAATGAATGGATAAACATACAGTTGGTAACTAGCAGCTTTTACCTCCAAAATAAGGAAGATGGTCACGACTTAATGGTAAAGTGAAGGCTTTTGAAATAGACTTCACAACCAAGTGGTAACTTTTGTTACAACTTGTGATCATTACCACTGTATGCTGTTAGTGTTAAGGTGGAATTTTTGGAATACAGACAACCGACCTATTTTTAGCTAAGATCTACGGAGCTGCAGAGATTGGCAGATCCTACCCTTGAGTAACTCTACATACATACTATAATTGACACACTCAGACATAATCCGTTGTGGGACTTCCGCACTGTTCCCAGACTTCAGTGGGAGACTGCTGCCTCTCGAAGAAGTCATGACCACTGTTTGATCAAAGGGGCTCTGCTTCTAACGCCCACTGCTTTCTGCCAGTGCTTGATCTGGATCGATGCAGGGGTTAGTGTACAAAATCCCCAGATTCCTATAGCTGTGCAAACCCACTTCTGGTGTTCGGAAAGGAAAGTCATATTAAGTTCATGTTTGCACTCAGTCACATGTATTTCTTTTGGCCATGTGGCGTTTAAGTACAGGGGGCACCCTTAGCAGCAGGGCAGATTTGTTCCAGAAAGCCTCCGGGAGCTCCCGGGACAAATGTGTTTTATAGCAAAGCAAGACTCTGTTTCAAATGTAAAATATTTACAACAACTGAGAGTTAATAAAAAATATTGGCCTAATGAATCAATCATGTTTCTTCATGAATGCAGCAGTTTATTTCGCCTCCAGCTGTGGGTTGTTTGATACCACCGTATATGAGCTTCTGCCTGAAATTACAAACCGAAAGAGTTCTAACAGACATTTTTATTGTTTGTCTTAACTTTTCTAATAACAGGCACAAAGGCAGGCTTTGAGTTCGTATAAATGCTTCCTATTACTGTTAAAAATCTGTCTTTAGCCCAAGAACGCCAAACCAGCTCAGCTTGTTCCTTTATCAGCTTACAACCAGAGTTCTCTGGGTGCTTATAAATCCACTGAATATTGTTCATTGTGAGTTTCCCGTCTTACCAAACAAGAATAACAAGAAAAGGCCCATAATTACTGAATTTACTGCAGTTTGAGAACTCACCAGAAACTTTTCTGTTCCCATTAATGGAAAATATGGTAATTAGTTTTTCATATTCCCTCATACATTGGAGGTTGATATAACTTATTCATGACAGCAAAAACAAGAATTGCTGTTGTCTGTCCATTTTCTTTTCTGCACTGCTAGATGGAAGCAGGGGGCTTCACTGATTTCAGCAGCAACTGAGCCTTTGCCTCACTCTCTCCCTCCCTTTCAGTGTAATACCCACTGGATAAGAATCAACAGCATCATTAAACGGGGAACTGTTTCATCAAAGTGGGAATCAAGCCAAAAAGATTCCAATGGGAATGTAATCAGTTTGAGGGACGAAGGTTTATTTATTCCAGACAAAATGAAATTACACTCCCCCTTGAGTGGCATTTACGGGTGTGCTACCTGCAGTGCTGACATGTTTACAGAGTGACTTAAAAAATGCGTCTTCTTGTTTATTCAGGTGTTGCTGCACAGCACAACTCCTGACCCTGAAGTCTGTTTTAATAGATTTGTGCTTGTAACAGCAGAGAGAAATATATTAACCGCCTAGCACTTTTTTGAATAATTAAAAAGATATCAAGTTAGGTTTTAAAATTTGTGTATTAAAGAAAAGAAATAAACGAACGACATACTCTCTGCTTAGAAATGCTGTGGGCATATCCTTCGAAGGTTTTTACACCAATCCACATGAATCATACTAACGAGGCAAAATTAGCCGAGCTTGTTTTAACTGAACTTAGTTGTGAAACATGGTCTCTTAAACTCATCTGTGGGCACATACTGTATATACCAGGATGAATGCCCTGGAAAAGGAAGCGTCAGTACATCCTGTTCACCAGTAACTGTGAATTGTAAGTGAATCCAGTGAAAATCCAGTGAACACCAATGAAAGTTTGACAATCTACCCAAATTGTCACCGAGTTGGGTGTAAATGGTAATCCTCAGCTATCCATTTTTGTAGTTCTTCATAAAATCAAGACTCCTCTTTTTTGTAATTCTCTGGAAAAATTAAATGAGATGAAGCTGTTTTCTATGTTTCATATGGGGAAATTTTGGGTTGAAGGCAAAGCTAGCCAGCAAAGTGCTTAATTGCAGCATTTACTTGGAAGAATTATATCTGCTAATGCTAATATGTTGTAAAAGGGATCATTTTAAGGAGTTCCAATGTGTCTTTCCTGAGCACAAGGAGATGGAAAAACTGAAACAAAAAAGACCAAAATGTGGTACCAAAACCACTATTTGGATAACATTTGGGCTGAAAATGTGAAAATGTATTCAGTATAGTTAGGGCTGGATCAGGTGACGCTGAATCCTGCCTTAGTTACGCTGGAGTAGGCCTGGACTGCTCAGTGTCTTCCCATGATGCAGGTGCATGATGCATGATGAGTGTTTCTTCTTCACTCTCTCCATGTGTTTACACACCACTCCGCATTTAATACTTAGTTATTATTAATCTCTGGTTCTCTTCCACAGTCTGTCTTTTGCATGTCTTCCTCCCCTCACCCCCAACCGGTCACGGCAGACAGCTCCCCCTCCCTGAGCCTGGTTCTGCCTGAGGTTTCTTCCTGTTAAAGGGGAGTTTTTCCTTCCCACTGTCGCCAAGTGCTTGCTCATTGGTGGGTTCAGTAGGCTAAAAATAATGCTCAAAAAATAACTTTATAGTTTGAATTGGAGGCTATCCACATGAAAATAAAAGACTAAGGAAGTTTTATAAGGTGAACATTGCTCGGACCATCTCACAACTAATTATCTTAATTGGCAAGAAGTAAGTTGCTTCATCAGTTCAAAAATTATTTTTTGAAGTAACGGTGGTGAACGTCTAACTACTTTGTTAAAGACTTCTTGGCTAAATAGTTTAGGCATTTAAGAATATCACTATGAAATTGAAAATAATAAAGCTATTATGTTTTACATAGTGATCCGACTTTTTTGAGAGCAGTGTAGCATATCGTACATGTTGTTTTTATATTTCTTATATTATTTTTTTTAATTTGTTTTCCATCCACACACTTTAATAGACAAAACTGATAAGGTAGAAAATTGATCCAGGAAAAAAAAACATTAAAAATATTATGCACACCATTCTTTCAGTGACTTATGGGTATTTAAAGAACACAGAATTTACTTTAGTTTAAAGCTAGAACTTACATACATTTCCTTATATTGACTTCTGCATAAATTACACATTTTCCCCTCTGCTGTTTGCTGAAAATGAAGATTGTAAACCTTGTAAGTGGAGGCTGAGAGTGCTTCATAAATTAATTCTTCATCTCGATTAAATGACTTTGAAAAACAGCAGAACATTTTTGATAATAGCATGTATTTATGACCTGTTTACACTGGAAAAGTAATAAGTGGGCTTTGGTCAGAGGCAACAAATGCATCGAATTGATTTTAGTCTTCAAATGGGATTTGTTACTCAAAAAAACCCAAAACACTTAAACTATTCTTACTCCTTTAAAGACACATACATAAATTCAGCTGCTCCACAGTGGTCCACTATTTGGATTTATATGCACTTGCATTTGGTCTCATTAATCTGCTTCTGCTCGCCTACATCCGCTTCTGTCATCTTGATGTCTCAGCTCCAAGTAAATTGTCTCATGTTGTTAACAGACAATTGCTCATTATCTACCACTCCCCGATCCAATTCTCAGGGATTATGCCTCAATTAAAGGTTATTTCGCCTCATGCTCATGGTGGCGTGGCCCTGATTTGAACCTGCTTGAGCACCAGAGGATAAGTGAATGACCCTAGAAAGAAGAATAAATCCCTCTGTTTGGCCTCAGCATGAAAAACAAAAAATGCTATGTGAAAACACCCATGCAGGAATCCTATAAATTACTGTTAAATACAGTGACTCTATTGGCATCGTGGAAGCATCTTCAGTAGCGTCTCGTCATTGTAGAACTTTATGGGCAAATGTGGGAGCTTCCCTATTAATGAAGAAGTGGTTAGGAGCCGGACACGGGCAGCGTAGCTCAGCGAACAATGCTCCATTGTTGCCGCTGAGGCTGGGCTGTCACACGGTGCTCTGATCATTACTTACCCACAGACGTCCAATGTCACGCACAATATCCCCAGGTTTGCCCTTCATAGGTTGTTGTGCATCCTCCGGTCACTCTAGCTTGCTTAATGATAACAGGCAGCAATCACACTCACATGCGTGCACACAAACAAGCCCGCGCACGGTACTGTAGTGCCAGAAAACAAACACATCTCTCACCCACCTGCTCGCCTTCTCCCTTGGCCTTTTTGTTTAGGAAGGAAGATAAATATCCCCATAATAGAAAAAGCCTGCTCCTGATGCATTTTCAACAGTCCACTGCTTCAATTACATGTATTTACTTACAAGTCTGGATTTATTTTCTGCCGACTGCAGTCTGATTTGTTTTGAATGGATAATGAAAAGGTCTTTGCTGCTATTGTGGCAATATTTTAATGCTCTGCATGCCAGCACACCTAGCAATGAACTTTATGCTTGTGAATAGTTTAATAAATCAAATAAGGGGTGAGGTTGTACGTCAGGCGGTTTGGGTGTGCTGCTCGTACGCTACGGTGAAAAGAACAGTTTATAAATTGCAGCCTCGTTGGTATGAAAGACCCCTACGATGCAATCCTGAGTGAGCGGGGGGGAAACTGGAGGAGAGGCCAGGATATTATTCACCTAGGGTTCTATGAGTTTACACAGCACTGCAGGAGCGTGCGAAGCAAGTCACACGATTGCTTTCCCAACTGGAAATGTTGGCAGTATGCAAAGCCATCTCTTCGGCTGCAGTTAGATTTCATGGGGCTGTACGCATATGATGTCACAGTATGGATATCAGGGGACACAACCGAGCTGGTTTGCTGGTAGGGTGTTACGCTTATTGAGATCATGATTATAACTGTGTCTAAACTCCAGTCCCTTTGTGACAGAGCCATTAGCAGGCTGTCACACTCTTCGGCGCGCTGTATGTATGTGACGGCTACTGCTAATACACTGACTGCAGCTCACATTCACACAATAAATTAGAGCCAACACCGTGGCATTGACCCTGGGTGCTTGGATACTTTAAGAAGAACTGGAAATAGCTTCAGTTCAATTTTTTTGCCTTTAATTAGTTGCCTTTTTTTGTTGTTGTTGCTGCATAGTGATGCATCAGTTGTCACACATATCCACTTCTGTTTCCTATGTGCCTCTGCAAGGTTGCTATTACCATACATCAGTGGTTTATACAACCATGCCTGAGCATTACCAGGGCTGCAAAGTCACATTGCCAAATTGATTGCCCATTTAAAAGGATTGTGGCTTTTACAAGGTTTGGCCTCCTTCAGTTGAGTGCAAAACAAGTGCCACTATATTAAGTAGTAAGACTAGAGTGCTGATAGATTACCTTTGGCCACTCTGTTTAATTGTTGGACTTTGGTGGCAAACCTGTTAAAAAAGGGGAAAAAAAGGGGGGGGGGGGGGGTGGACTAAATTGAGAATGTTAAATATTGAAGTGGTTGCTGGAGGGCTAATGAAATTAACAATGCAAGTAAACAGCCTCCTGCGAGTGCCACATCCTCCTCCTCCTTCCTCGCTTTGTCCCTTTATCTCATTGGCTTGTTGCGAGGAGAGCTTCGGGGCTGCGTGGAGGGAGGTGGTGTCACAGGTACCCATGCATGGAGGGTTTAGAGGGGCTGATCCAAGGTCAGAAACCACAGTATTAACACCATTTCCATCCCACCAGACCCTCCTCCACAACGAACTCTATCTCCACCCTGCTGCATCAGCTCTATAATAACGTCAACCATAATCCGCTTCTCTGCCTTTACCTCTGGCCAAACAGCACAACTGAGCTTTGAGGCTTTGTAACAAAACTAGAATGATAATCTTTTTCATTTTAATACTAGTTTTCATTGTTTTTTGGATTTTATATTATTGAAAAGCATTGAGTCTACACATTAAACAGTTTTGTTTTTTTGGGGGGGGATCTTTGTTTTCCCTAAAAAGATGTATTTTTCTTACATATAGTTGTAGTAGAAGAATGAGGCACAGCCTTGCTTCCATATCTTTGTAGAGACTGAGCGACGGGGGAGCTTTGGCGATTGTGTTTCAACTTGAAATGGCCCAGTATGACATAATTATGTCAGTGCAGACTTACTGCTGCAGTTTTCTCAGATGCAGATGGTTTTAGCTATTGGACAGTTTGCTAGGAGCTTGGCTGTATTGCATTTGTTTTTAAGTTTAACTCGGGCCACACACATGCTCCTAATGTCCCTGCACGTACACAAGCACACAAACAAACACACACACCTGGAACACATCTGCAGTAAAGCTGGTCGAAGCCAGGAGAAAGAGCTTATCCCCATTACACATTCTTCCTGAGGGCAGCAGTGGACAGCTGGCACGCATACTGTACTAGTGCACGTGAACACACATGCACACGCAATAGCCACATGTACATAGTAGGTAAATAATGCGGTCAGCACATGCACGCTCACACTGTGCACACTTTTTGTTCTGGTAATCCAGATGAAAACAAAGGCCATAAATAATCACACATGCACACACATACACAGGTATACAGATGAAGTAGGTTTACCACATGGTAAAGCTGTCCAGTTGGTGGGTAGCTGGCTTCAGAAGACACCCACTGGAGCATGACTTGGAGAGTCACTTCCATCCTGAAGGGGACTTGGTCTGAGCAGATGTGCATCTCAGGGGCATATTCTCAAATCCTATTCAACTGTAGCACCCACGAAAATGAAGAAGCTTAGTCCTCCCACTTTAATCTGCTTTCAGATTCTATTGTCATTTTCATTCTTTTCTTGGCTACCACAATCACGACAAGTTACCAGTGAATAAGAGTAAATAAACTGTTAACTTCTAACAAGTAGTTTCTAAATAACGACCAAATGGTAGAGTTAATTTAGCTTTCAAAAACATGAATTTCTTTTAAACAACAAAAGAGCTTGGCTTTGTTAAAAAGATGCTTTTAAATATCTGGATTTCACATTTAACATAGAAATAATACTTGATTTATTACACAGACAGTGTTCTGTCAGGTGCTTGAAGTGATACTGAAAACTCGCCGAGAAGACACAAGACACAGTGTAGCTGCAGAGTGGTCTTACTGTATGTGGAAGTGTAAGACACCTTGTTCTTGGAAACATTCCTCAGAGATTTTGGTCCATGTTGGCATGATGACATCACACAGTGTTTATAGATTTGTGAGCTCAACATTCATGACCCAAAGGTGCCTTCGTGGATTGGCTGTGGAGGCCATTCCATGAAGCACCAAATCACAACAGTCACATCAAGGTGCTTTATACTGTAAGGTAAAGCCCCTACAATAATAGAATGTCACTGGCTGATTATGTATTTGCATTACCAAGTAGTTTAGTTGTCAATGAGTGTAACTGTAGAGAGTTACACACCTTGTGAAACTTAAATCAGTCCTCCATCAGACTCCAAGTAACCCTTCGAACTTGCTGAACTTACTATAGCAAATATGTTTTCAAATAACATCCCAATGTTAAAATCTTTGTAATATTAATATTAATAATATGCATAAAACCACACCGTTAACTAGACCAGTGGTCTAATTCTTTTAAAGTTTTCACCTTGCATTTGACTTCAACATGCTAACACATCGATCTAAAAAAAAAAGCATAAAATACACGCACGCACGCACGCACTAGTACTGTTTTCACCCATGAGTCTGTGTGTGTTCGTCATGGCGAACTGTGGTCAAGGAAGCCTACGCATCTACCCGGAACTCCTACAAAGCCAGGTTTGAGTGCTCTGACTAGTGTTTATTTGTCTTTCCGTTGACTTTCTTCCCCCAGTTAGATTAGTATCACGCTTGTAGAAACTACACTTTTACATGTGTGTAGCAGAAATTAAAATCAACCCCCAGCTTGAGGGTGGTTGTGAACTGACCCCTGAGCAGATCCCTACACCAGCTGGAATGCCTGTGGGTTCTGTAATGACACCTATCTTCTAACTTGGCTTTCCATTTTGGTCTCAGTTGCACTAATGTTTAGATTTGTTACTCCAGCTTGCACAGTTGTTTTCATGTTGACAAAATCTGTCCACAGACAAAAATATAACAACCATCCAAGGGATCAAACCTGTCTTTGCAGTAGCTCCTGCTGCAGTAGGTGTCTCCAGAATCACATTTTGCCATAGTGACACATACACACACACAGATGGGGAGACTCCCAAGGTGAGAACAATGCCAGCTGTGCCATCACGGCTGCTAATCAAGGACTGATCTCGGATTCAGAGGTATGTAGGAACTAGTTGCATTAACTACTTGTGCTGCCATCATTAATCGGAAGTTATTTCATCATCTCTTAGTGACTTGTAGACATTTTAGTATCTTATAGCCTGTAAAGTCTGACATAAACTGAGAGATTTATATCTTTAGATCTCTTTTTTTCTGTTTCCTTCACACTTAAGGATATTAAATTCACACTAGGGACATTAAATTTATCACTTCAGTGCCTCAGTTAATGGTTGCCAGAGATGGTGCCGTTTACTGACCCATGTTGGTGCTTGAGCATGGGGCCTAGTTGATGTTTGCCAGGGAGGTAAACAACATTTCAGCCATACTGTTTCTTTGACGCCAGCCTTTTTAGCATCATTCACCACCACTGGTGGCAGCCATCTTAGCAGGCTGGAATCCAAGCCCCCTCCGGAGAGTATAGTCTTTTCCTGAACATGAGCCGGGGATTTGGTTTCACTAACAAAGCCATTTTCACAGTTTGTTGTGGTGCACATGAATATTCATGCGCTATTGCTTAGCTCAGTGTGTCCTCCATAAAAAACACTATGTTTATCCCCCCTCCTCCTATCTGTGTTGCATTGTTTCAGTTACAGCGGTTAGGCTGGTGGTTATACATGTGAAAGGGTAAAAGCATTTGGGTTTTAGTTTTCTATTATTATTATTTTGCTTATTTTTCTAAGCTAGAAGAGGAAATGTCCCAGTGGTTGATGGTGAGCATCATATACATTTTAGCTGGTTTAGTTGTATTTTAAGAGATAGAAACAATTGTCTTCCAAAATTATGAACAGAGGTCTCACATCCCATAACTTGAACAGCTTTGATCTCGATGTGTTTTCATATAGTCATTTACTTCTCATTTCAGCACTTTCACTCTACCTAGCGACCATTTCTCTTAATATAATACATGAAATCTCCGCCTGTTTGTTTGTTTGTTTGTCTGTGAACTCGTCCCACACAGTCAGGAGTTGAGCAACTAGTTTTGGCACACAGGTACATCTCAGGCCCCTGAAGGTTCCTATCTATATCAGTTATTGTGATGTCATCTTGATGCCCCCCTTAAAAAACACCTTATATAGCAAAAGCATTGTATAATTTTAATTTTACAAAAACATGTAATTTATATCCACAAAACTTGAATATTGAGATATATATGGTGCCATCACGTTGCCTGGTAACCACCTAACAAGTACTAAAATGGCATTTATATAGTAGAGCAGGGCCTGAGCATTGCAGGGGACACACAAAAATAGGCTAATTACTATACTTAATCACATTGAGAAAATGTGATTAAGTATATCAGTTTGCCAACAGCACCAACAGACCAGACAGTGCTGCAGCACGGGCATGTACTAGTCAAGAGGAAATTTGCAGGAGCATTTTACTTTTTCAATTTTGGTTGTTTTCTAAATACGTTTTGAGACCTTAACCTGGACAAAATGATTGGACTCTATTGTTACACTGTTTGCATATGTCTGCTAAATTTCTTATATGACTGGAACAATCTAAATCTTGATTGAAGGCTATTAAATATAACTGTTTGATGCTTTGAAGAACACTGACACGAAATATTATTTATTAAAATAGATTTAAAATATTTTGGGTTTTCAAAGCCGAACTAAAAACCTTGACTTCTTATCTGGTTGGGGGAAACAAAAAACTGTGTCTGGCTGATGCACCTTAAAGGCTGTGTCTCCGGTCCTCCCCTTATTTACATTATTTTGAAGGTAGTTGAGAATGCTGGTTGAAGGTGTTGAATACATTTTTCAGGCCTTTTCTTTGCAAAACATTTTTTTTATTCACCTGACAGTGTTGAGAAAGGCAACACAGCCTGAATCAGTGACCTTGTATGTTTATCCACTCTATAAATGAATAATGAACAAAAGGCATTTGCGTGCACCACTTTATAACCCACATTCTGCAATAATGCCATCAGTGTTAGGACATCTTCAGGACGTTACGCAAACAAAATAGTGGTAATATCAGTAATATGCTTTTTTTAATCATCAACTTCCTCTTTTACACCTGCTTTTAAGAAAGGTGTTGTTCAATGAAAATGTGTTATCCTGACAGAACTCAACAGATTAACCTTTGCAGTAATAAAACTATGTGTTTAGTTAAGAGTCCTTTTTTATCAGCTGGTCGATATAATGCTTTAAGGGTTTGTTCTGTTTGAAACCGTTATTCTTTTTTTTTTTTTAGATTACTTAACACATTGTCTCATTTGAACTTCTTAAGTCAGGAGTGTCCAACTCCAGGCCTTAACGGCCGGTGTCCTGCAGGTTTTAGATATGACCCTGGGTCAACACACCTGAATCAAATGATTGATTCATTAGCAGGCCTCTGGAGAACTTGTTGAGGAGGTCATTTAGCCATTTAAATCAGCTGTGTTGGATCAAAGACACATCTAAAACCTGCAGTACACCGGCTGTTAAGGCCTGGAGTTGGACACCCCTGACTTAAGTGTTTCTTTAGCATTTATTGAGGAGGAGAAAACTCGTTAGTCAGTATTCTGTTGCTTTTTTTTGGGGTGGGGGGTTTGTGCTTATGTTTGGACTGAGAGTCCGTGTCCAGCAGTGTTGGTCAAGTTACTTAAAAATGAATTACTAATTACTGATTACTTCTCCAAGAAAGTAATCCCATTACTTTACTTTATATGATGGATTATGCAGAAAATGGAACTTCAGTACTTAATTTTCAAAAGTAATTAGTTACTTAGTTACTTTATAAAAACATGATACACAACCTGAATACGTTATAAAGCAATAGACCCTTTAGCCCAGTTCCATTTTCTGCATAATCCAAAGTTTCTTTTAAAAATTTTTTTATTAGTTTTAATGTTTTAACTTTATGCACATTGCATCACGCAAAAATGAAATTATATGCAACATTCTCTGACTGGAAGAAATTTGTATAACACTTAAACCAATTTTCTTCATATTCCAGCATATAAAATAAAATAATGTTCTGTGTTTACACACACTCTTTCAAATAGATGCAAGTAAAACACAGCAAAATTAAATACAATCAAAGATTGAGCAGCACTACGTCCTGTCGTTCTTAAATCTGTTTTCACCTGTTTAGCAGGAGTGAGGCTGGTGGAGGTTTGCCCGGTGCCACAGCAGTCATGTCAGTGGGGGGATCTGGGATTTTTTCTGTGAATTTCACATTCCCGTGGCAGCGTGCTACGTGCTTGCTCAGATTTGAATTTTCACTATAGAAAGAACTTACTTGAAAAAAGTAATTGGATTACAGTAACGTGTTACTTTTAACACGTTATTGCTCATCTCTGGTGGCCAGGCCAACGACCCAGTCTCACAGCCATGCAATAATTTATCAGCTCCACGACTGTATATGTAAGGCTCTAACGTAAAAGTAAAGACAACATTGTTATGTTCAGATTATTATTATTAATTAGTACGTGCAATTTTGCTATAATGTTGCACAACTGGGCCCATGACCACAACTAAGACATAGAAACAGACAGTAAATTTAGACATAGATTTAGGCCCATCTTTTACTTGATTTATTTTGATTGTGTGAATTATACGGTAACAATTGCAAAGCAATAAACTGACCGTTTGACCAACGCTGTTTGTTTTTGCTTTGTTTTTGCTTTCTTTTTTTTCCTCTCATGGCTTTGTGTGGTGACACAGTTTAAAAGGCATGACGTCTTGATAGATTTATAATTATTCCAGAACATATTCCATTAACACGTTAAGACTTTCGGATGATGTTTCTTCCTCCCGTGTACTCTTTCTCACTCACCTCTCCTGTTAGCTATCTAGCTCTGCATTACCTTCAGCTGTTTTAGTCGGGGGATTAACATAGCATTAACAGCTTACACCGTTTTCCTCTGTTGGTCTCCTACTCTGTTATCCCCCCTTCTCCCCAAACCTTTTACTTTTTCTGAGTTAAAATGGAGGATTTGATTTTTTTTTTTAATGCAACATCAGAGCAAAGCCAAAATGAAGATGCCAGTTACATTAAGAGATATTCCACAGGGGGCTGGAGGAAAAGCGCACTGCTTTGACTAAGAAACAGTGAGGCACTGCAAGGCGCCCCCAGAGGACCAGCCTAGCGTCTGATGTTGATTTAACTGCAGAATGCTGGTTATTCCCGCACGCCACCAAATCTAGTTATAACTGTGCTGAATTAATTTGGCAGGCCTCTAAAGAGAACCAAACTGACAGAGGAAGTGAAAAAATACATTTTCTTCTTTTATTTTCGGATTTACGTAGAAGAGTAAAGGAAAAAAGCTCGAGTTTGTTGCAATCCAATTTGAGCTCAAGAAGTGTACACATGTTAAGCAAAGTAGTAGACTTACATGCCATCGGTCCTTTAACAAATTACTCTTTTTAAGTGATCCAAAGTGTAGCCTTGTCCGGCCCGCAGCAAGGTAGACCAACCTGGACTTTAAACTCCACGCTGCATATTAATGAGAAACAATTAGCATTTTTTGATTAAATGTGCACCGAAACTAAACCTTATTTTCCTACTGTTGTTAATAATACTTAGATGAATGCTAATGCCTTGCATAATATTAGCAAAGAAAGGGACAGTTATACTGTCCATTGATTTTACTGTTTATACCCATGACAGGCTTTGCAGTACCTGCTGTGTTCTCATATGCAGACCTGCTGTAGGTATTTATATCTAGTTTGTTTTATGATTCTTTTGTACATTTGTAGGGCCAGCAGGTAAGCAGCTGTAAGACTGTTAAAGGAGCAGCTTAAGAATAGTGCAGATTAGGTCAAAGCCTGCAGGGAGAGGCATGTGTTGCCATCAGATGCTTAATACTGTTACTGGAAATGTGCTTCACTTTTCTCCATGACAAATTGTTGGATTATTTTTGTTCTCTGGATTCAGTACAACTTTTGCCTGTGGCGCTGTACTTCTCCCTATCCGCCCTGTCCTTTAAGGCTGCTTGCGCGTGCGTAACGCATATTTTTTCAGCCTGTTTCCATCCGTGAACTGCAGCACGAGTTGTGTTTAATTGCATAGATGCATAGTGGGTAGAGATCCCTCGGGCCAAGCCTGCACGCATGGCCGCCCAGAGAAGACATCTGCCCCACCAACCACCTCGATGCCACCTAACGCTCATCCATCCCCTCCTCTTCAGCTGCACAGAGAGCTCTTGTGAACTGACATTACATGTGTAAGAGTTCCCCACAGAGTCCCACTTCATTGCCACTTTCACACTCGAGGCAAACACTTTATACACATGTGTGCATTACTCAATGAGGTTTTGTATTGATCAAGTGCAATTACAAGGTGTAATTAATGGCGTTCAGTTGTTAACCACTTTCATGCCATTACAATAACCCTTGTTTTATATGATGATATTGTCGTCTTGTGTGGAGGGAGCAGAAAACAATGGGTAACTTATTGGAATGGATAAGCTGCCACATCTAGTTATTTGTACCAAAATACATTTGTACCTGTAATGTGGTAATTAAAGTCACAATAGAAGTGTGTGCATGCAAACAGAGGTGCACACAAACCTTCTTATAAAAAACTATTAAATTACATGCTTATTAGGTGTTCCTCTACAAAAATCCAAGTATGTATTAATGAATAAATAATGGATCAACAGAACCACCTGTTTCTCCTCCTGCAGGTGCTGAGTGTTCTAGTTTAATAAAACTACATTTAAAAATAAACTAATTCTAACTCGAGATGACCCCAGTTTCACTTACAAAACTAAAATAAGTCTAACCCTAATAAACAAGTAATGCAGTAACTGCACACTTTGTTAGGTACACCTTATTAGTATTATTATTTATCCTTCAGAGCGGCCTTACTTCTTTGTGGCATTGATTCAACAAGGTTTTTCAAGATTTTGGTTCATATTGACATGATAGCATCACTCGGTTGTTGCTGATTTGTTGGGTTCACATCCATGATGCAAATTTCCCACTGGAATGTGCTGGAATTTTAGCATTTGCATGTTGTGTTCAAAGATGCTCTTCTGCATGTTGTACTAATTGGTTATTTGAGTTACTGTTGTCTTTCTGGCCATTCTCATCTGACCTCTGGTACCAAGAAGACATTTTTACCCAGAGAACTGCCGCTCAATGGATATTTTCTCCTTTTCAGACCATTCTCTGTAAGCCCTAGAGATAGTTATGTGGGAAAATACTAGATCAGCAGTTTCTAAAAAAGCCAGACCAGCTTGTCCGGCATCAACAAAAATGCCACGTTCACCTTTCTACCTCATTGTGATGCCCAGTTTGAACTTTAGCAGGTCATCTTTACCGTATTTACATGCCATGTGCCATGTGAGCTGCTGCCATGTGTTTGGCATTATTTGCATGGTGGTGCTGGAACTGTTGGATAGCAGAAGTACACATTCACTATAGAAGAACTAAGCGAGCCGGTAGGAAAAAACAGGACAGGAAGAGACAGGTCAATCTGGTTAGCACGAACTGACCTCACTAAATAAGAGGCAATCTTAAGTGACTCCACCCATCCTGCATCTCACATGTTCAACCTCTAGGAAACACTACAGGCCCATTCAAACCAGTACCAACAGACTCAGAAACAGTTTCTTTCCACAAACCATCATGATACTGAACACACACACACACATACCATACCAAAACTCACATACAGCAACACACACTCACGCATAAACATGCACATCACCACCACACAAGAAAAGTGCAGTGCTTCAGAGCAACTTTGCATATCTGTATAACGGTATGGTTAGTATTTTTAGATCTGTTCTTATTTTTAGCTATTTATTTGTTTGTATGGTTATTTATTCTAAATAACCATAAAAGGGAGGGCAGAGTGTCCTAAAATTAGTTCCCAAGTATTCTTGGGCAGGCTTTGCTCTATTTGGGGGACAAAGTCTATGTGTGGGTAACCCTCTTATTGAAACTTAGTCACTGCCACAGCAGGGGTCAGAGGTCAGCAGCCCTTGTAGTCCTTGACAAGCAGAAGCTGATTGGTCTTGTTTCCCTGAGGAAAGTTGAATGCCACAAACAAAGCATCCCTTGAGAAAACAAATTGGCCACCTAATGACTCCTGTCATTTTGAAGACTCCTTATAAGCCCAAATCACTGGTTGAACCTTTATGGACACCAGGTTCCCTGATCTGAAGGGCCATTCTGCACAAGAACTGAAGTGAGATTCATTTATCATTCAGGACTGAGTGGAGGGTTTTAAGATATGCAATATTTGTGTGTTGTGTGTGTGTGTGTGCGTTAGAGTTTGAAAACATGGCATGAAATGAAACATCTGTCTCTGTCCCTGCATTGCTCCAGGCCCTAAAGAGACGTTTATAGCAAGCAGCAAAGTAACAGTTTTGTTTGTCTTGTAAGTTACAAGAATCACACGATAAAGTCATTACTTCAAGGCAGCCCCCACCCCCATCTTGTCAAAAACTACATGGTATCCCTGTAAGCACACTTGTACTTTATGGCATATACAGGGAATAAACCGCAATCACAACACCGACAGGAATAGATTCCAGATTCATTATGACAAGATGAAGCCACATGCTCCCCCCCACACACCCCCCCCCCACCCTCCCCTCCTACATCTTCGTGCTCAAATAGTAAGTCAATTTGTTGGCTTTGTCAGTCCCAGGGGACCTTTTTCAATGTGTCACATAAGCATTAATTGCCATAGACATATGAAACTGCACCCCTCTCCTCGCTTCTCTAGCGCTCGACAACCCCCTCCCCAGCGGCAATGACACTAAGTGCACCCCTGTGTTCCTCTCTGCATGGCTCCTCTGAGGATGTATTCTAAACAGGCTTTGACAAGGTAACTTACATTATAGAGCATGGTGATAGGTTCCTTCCCTGCTCGACAAGAAAGACATTTTGTCAGTAAACAACTTGGGAAGTGAAAGTCTCCTTGTATAATCTTGTGGAGTTTCTTATATTACAGGGAAACTGAAAGATGGAGCGATAATACGGAAGGTCAAGAAAAGTTTCGGGCTTAGGAAAATAGCCTAAAGTGAAAGGACGTGCGTACGCTCAAGCCTGGGGCTGGAGACATGAGAGAGGGGTTTTTGGACTGGCAGTGAAAGAATCATGTACTCAAGCCATCATCACAAGACAGAAGACTTTCTTCACCTTTTAATTAAACATGGAGGAAACAGAGTGGCGCCAGAGGCCCAATGCCCTTAATCAAGCATTGTAAGGTCAATGGAGAATGTTGGACTACCGCAAAAATGGAGTCTGTCAAGACGGTAGACAAAGTGATAATGAATGAGTGAGGGTGGAATGTACGGGGCTTTTAAGAGCTCGGATTACTGCGGGTTGCTTGTAGAAACCACTGCATCTAGCTAACATCAGGGACGGTGTGGAGAAACCAAGATGCAGAGTAACAAGCTGCATATTTAAGTAAACAGGGTGGAGAAAAATAGTCTAAAGGTTTCATTTATGTAAAAGTAAAAAGAGGTTTTCCTAAGATAGGTGGCATTAATGATAATTGCAAGGAGAGTTTTGTTTCCACTGTTTCTCTAGAGCAGTCCAAGTGTCATTAACTCTGGGCTAACAGAGCAAAGCATCGTTGTAAACAAGGCAGAAGTAATTTCTCTGTATAAAATAAAAGAGAAAAAGCAAACTCTCAGATAAAACATAGCAAGTTGGTGTTCCAGAAAAGGCACGCGGCCCTGAGCGTGTGTAATTGTACGTATATGTGTGGGAGGGGTCTGCTGTGATTTATCGCCATTGCAGGGCTCAGCAACAAGTCAGCTGTTAGTATTTTGACCAGGTGGCCGGGGAGAAAAAGGGCAATCCCCCCCTCCAGAATAAGCTGGGACTCAAACTGTGCGTGTATTGTGCGTTTGCATGCAAATCTGTCCAATTTAGCCGTCTCCACAAGGACACGTGGAATCAAGCTGCTCTTCCGCAGCCTTCAGCGACAATTGCACCGCAGCGCTGTGCATACGTAGAGAACGGCATGCAGTGGCCGTTTCTTCTAAATGTGTCAACAGGATGCCGCTCTCACACTGTGCCTCCCAGAAGATTGATAATGAACGATTGGCTCATTAACAGAGACTATTAGCCATGTCCACATGTGCTGTCCCATGAGTGGGTAGAACACTCGCTGAATGGACACACTACAATATGAAGACTAATTGCCTTTGAAGACTGAGTCTGTATTTTCTCCTCTAATTCTCCTAGGGCCCAGAAGTGGACCTTAAGTTGGCAATAATTGCTGCAATTTTCAGTATCATTTACTCATTTCCAGAATGACATGAGCATTTGAGGACTTCTTCACTCACACCGTGACAGGCCGCAACTTCCCTGTGAATAAGTCTAGAGAACAGTGACTATGGTTCTCTGTCTCAGCTTGAGATCTACAACACACCAAAAGAATTGTGCTGTTTTCAGAGGGCTTCTCTTGCCTTTATTAGATTTTGGGCTTTTCATAATTTATTTGAACTGTTTGTACAGCTATGACTTTAGAATTTTCTCAAATCCATACGGAGTCAAAAGTGTACTAACATTTGTTTAAATGTCGCTTAGCAAGTTGTATCTCTGCAGGAAGCTATTGGTAGTGATCAACAAGCTTCTGGTGCAAGTCCCGGTTCAGACCAGGCTTTTAAGTATAGTCTACAAACTTTTGGGGCTTTGTGAAGACCATTCCAGAAGCTTATTGTTAGCCTGCTAAGTGAATTCTCATAGTCGCTCAATGCATTGTCCAATAGCGACTGAAATAAACACAAAAAAGGCTGAACTAGGCATTGCTCACAGACCCTGTTGGAGGTTCTTATCATATGATTATTGAATGTAGGCCTATTGAGGCCTGTATCATGTTTCATATTAAGCGCTCTATGAAAACAAAGCACCAGTGTGGGAGGCTCCGAAGTCTCCAGAGTTTTACCAGCAGCCCCATGCGTTACCTTGATTACTATCATTTACTAGCATATCACTTTCACTTTCTTCCACTATGCTGCATTACCTTGTCACCAATCTCACATCAAATTTTACCTGGAACACCGTGCGTGACCTTGATGTTTTCCAAGAAGGCCAAAACTTATTTTGTGTTTGTGTTAATTTCGGTCCATTTGACAACCTACTCACCTGACCTCTAGGAGTCAGAAAGCGAAACGCTGACACATGAGGAGCACTAAGAGATTAGAAAGAACAACAGAGAAGGAAAAAACAAAACAAAAACAGGATTGCTGTGCTACATGTTTTGTTTGTGGGTAGCCACTATTGCCATAACAACATATGGCCACCAAGCTGTAGATTCACTGAGCTCAGTTGTGCATTTGTTTGGGCAATATTCCCTCAAATGACATTGGCAGGTTTATTGTGTGAGGAATTAACCAATTTGTAAAGCTGAAAATCAGGCTGTTGCACAGTTGTTTGCAGTGATGTATCGGTGCAGAATCAGTTTGAGAGATTTGAACAGGTGCTCTGTGCTGGAATGTTTCATTCTGGACTATGCTGGGGCAAGATGGAATAGCTTTATTATGAACACACATGCACATAATTTCAAGTTAAGGGAAGATTTATACCCACTGCTCCAGTGTGACAGTAACAACAAGAAGGATAGGATATTACAAAATATTACCTCAGTGGGAAGAATTTTGTGAGATTTCTTACTTAGAGTTAAAAGCAGCCATAATAATTTGACTACCTAAGCAGGAAATGCTTCGATTTTTATATGAAAAGATTATAAATTCTCAGGTTTAAGACTACATAGTCCTTTGTGTCTGCACATTCAAACGATACAACAGGCATTCAGTGTCCAACATTAACCCACTAGTTGGCTAAAATTGCTGAGTAAATGTTTGTGGCATGTGCTTGGTCTGGTTTACTGTTAGCTGAAAAGACTCCAAATGTGGGTGGGTTGTTTTTTTAAATGGGTTTTGTCCCCTTTATGACAGTGTTCACTCTCAGAAAAATGGAGAGAGAGTCTGTAACCATAATAGCACAGAAGCTGTACAAAAAGAAAAACTTATGAACTTATTTCATTAGTAATACATCAAATATTATGGCTGTCATCATTACTGTTAGGCAATATACTGACACCCCTAAGCATTGAAATTTGTCCACTGTGATCATCTGACAGGAAGGCTGTTCACATAACAAGAGATAAGCTTGTCTAAATTCTGGGTTTTCAACTTTTCTGACCGAGTCTGACACACATTCAAGTGCTTTATTGCGTTTTCCCCCAAAACCAGGTACAATGCTGTCTGGTTATAAACAAATGGCACAATATTTGCATGACTTCAGCATTACTTCCACTAAATTCCTGTGTACACTGTGATTATCATGATTGTCCCTGACATAGAAAACATTTAAAAGTGTCATTACCAGCATCTACTCAGACTTTTAGTTTTGAATTCAACATGATTCCATATTACCTCAATGATTCTTAATAAAGCTAATGTATAAGTCACATAAAACATGTATTTTCATCACTAAAGGTGTGCTCGATTGATGCATTTTGTTTTTTATTATTTCATATTTTTGGCTAGTGAGTCAAAAACCGTCACACTCCTTCAGTATGTCCCAAGGAAAACGCTTCATGAGTTCAGAATTTGGAGTGTAATTTTGAGCTATAATGGTGATTAATTCCAGGAAGGACTTCCTGGAAGAGTATAATTTTATCGCCATACACAAATCATTATTGCATTTTGTCCTTTTTTGGCTTTAGATTAGTTTCAACACAGCATATTCTTACCTTTTAATCTTGGAATACACTCCCCTGTTCAAAGCTTAATAATAAAAATTGTACTACCGTTTATTGCAGTTAGAAACAGCTAGACAGAAGTTATATTGTATGGCCCTCCCCTTCCACCTGAAAGCATGAAGGAGAACTTTTGACCATGTAATTTATTTGTTTGTTAAATTTCAAGAGATAAAGAGAGATTTAAAGAGCCTCTCTTTTATTCCAGAGCAATCTTAAAGCTAAACTTTCTAAACCTATTAGTGCTAGAAACGTATACATACCTTTGTTGGTAGTGAATCATCTCTTCTTCATTTGTCCAGGATCCATGGGCACAGTTTGTGTTTAAATTCATAAACAGTCCTGTACTTGCGTATAAGGAAAATATGCTGCATCCTGATAATCTCTTTAGACCCTTACGTTCTGCTTCCCAGTTACTCTTGACCATCCCACGGATCATGCTGTTGCACTTATTGCACCGAGACCCTGGCCTAATTTCCCATGTGGCCTCAGAAATGCATCAACTGTTCAGTTGAAGATGTACATTTCCATCAAGCGTTTGGCAGCTGCTGATCTGCATGACTGTGGGTGGAATACAGTTTGTTGTTGTGTTACTGTATTTTATGTAAGTAGTCTGAATATGTGTAGAGAGAGTCCAGGAACCCTGTTTTTCTTTTTCTCTCATTTTTCAATTGTAAAGCACTTACATAAATTCAATTTAGTTACTTATGGTAGCTTTACAGAAGGCTCTTTTTGAATCCACAAGTTGTCACTGGAACCCAGACAACTCGATGGAGAGGAAGCTACCCAGATCAGATCATCTTTAAAACGTATGTGTGGTTATGGATGACTGTTCTCGAGCAACCCTCGCTACCCCCACCCTCCTATCTCGGTCCCAAGAAAATAAAGTGTAGAAAACCGGACTCGTGCTTGCTTCTCTCTCCCCCTCTCTTTTTCTTCTTCTCGTAAAGTGACAGGTATGATGAATAACAAGTCATGTCTTGCCAGTATGATATCAAGTCTTTAGAGAAAAAAGGGCATTTCCCTCTTTTCTTGTCGGGAAATGACTAAGAGTTAGAAAAGGCAATTCTGATTTTCTGTCCAAATTCCCAGTGACGGTTTGGACACATGAAAAGACATCTTGCTGCGTGAGTGCAGGAGTGAGACGAGACCTTGTCGTCTTGAAGCCCCCCTGTGGTAATTTATGATGTCCGTTCCGGGCCTGTCATTACCTCTCCACCAACGCTTTCTTCCCGCGTCCATGAAGAGAGACGCGAGATAATTAATGCGTTTGTGAGTCCTCGCACTTCCCTGACACACTTGACTCTGTTTAATAAATGATGTCCCATATTTTCCCATTCATTATAATGTCATTAAGACATATTAATTCCCCCCGCTGCTTTAACCTTTTAGCCCGTGTTACCGCGCTAGCCCCTCTCTATGGATAGCCCCAGTTCCTTGTTCTACAGCGCTTTCATGTTGTACCATTTAAATTACATTGTCCTCCATGGGCTGTTATACAATAAGCCCATTTAGAAATAAACGAGGACAACACTTGGTGGCAAAGGCGAGCGCGCACACGGAACGAGAGTATTTTCAGACGCTTTACGGTGTGGATAAAAGTCAAACTTCAGAGAACGTGTTAAGCACATTCAGCCTGCAGGTATAAGGAGTGACTTCTCGAGAAGGAAAAGAAGCAGCGACAGTCTGTTGACCCAATTTGGAGCCCACACTTTCATGGCGCAGATGCAAGAGATGCTCTTTTTAAACACTAAAATGTACGGTGTTACAGTGCCGGTGGCGACACTGGGTCTGGTGGTTATGAAAAACATGCAGATTTGTGATTCATTGCCTTGGATGAGGATGAGGATGAGTCTCTGGTTTAAAAAAAAAAGTAATTTTAAAGAGTAATTTATTACCACTTACAGATTCAGCCCAGTCAGTCTGGTTGTACATGCAGTAGAGCAGATCTGTTCATTTCCCCACAGTGATAAATGTCCTTTTTGAGATTCTCTTTTGGACTGCCTTGCCACACAGAAGGAAGCCGTGGACCATCCGCTGGCCCGGCGACTTGCAGTGCGTGCAGCAGCACCTTGCACGCACTCGCAGCGACGATAGTGTGGGGAAACCTAAAAAGCGGTACGGTCGCTAGACAAGAAAGAGGTGGAGAGCTGAGAGTTTGTGTGTAGCTGCCTCATGCCCTTGAATTGGCCTGGGACCACCAATGCTTGACTCATTTAACTGCTCATTTATAACAGGTGGGCAGCATTAAACACTGCAGGTCCAAAGTCTGATCTCCCATTCCCTATTCATGCCTTAATCATAGCCGACTAAAAACCTAATCTGTCTCCAGATCAGTGGCCAGGGACCCATTTTATCTAGCCCCGCTAAACATATTGTGCAAAAGCCCATTTGCTGTAAATTGCAGCTATTAATCGTCAACTCAAACGGGCACCTGCACGGAATTTGGACATAGGAATTCATGGAAAGTTGGCCAGGCATGGTTATAAAGCATTTACTGCTGAAGGAGGCTGGTGCAGTTCGTTTAAAAAAAACAAAACAAGGAAAAAACACAGTTTGCCCATGACTCTTCAGCTTCATAAGGTGGCAATAAACAATTAATCATCCATCTGAGACCGTGTATAGCCAGAGGCAAAACATTCCCTCAGCTGAGGCTTTTATCTCGCGCATATCTTCAACTTTTGTGCTCACGTCTCTACCCCCACGTCCCGAAACATTCTCTGCTGCACTCAAGGACTGTAGTTACTACAGCATGCAAACTCTGACAAACCAAAGTAAAGCTGGAGCCTCCTTTACCTTGAGACTGTGACATTCACAATGCTAGCCCGGTAAAAGATATTACCCGTTTTCCATCGCTGCTGCGAGGACAGAGAGAGAGGGGGAAAAAAACCTGCTCTTGGACACCTTCAATTAGAATCTAGCTATAATAGTTCTCCAACTCATAACTCATTCTGTGTTAGATATAGTGCCAAATCTCATTTTACACTGTCTGATAGAGTGGTGCGGGATTTGAATCTCATCTGTCCCCTGTGTTCTGGCTCTACCTCAGCTTTCTCCAAAGGCACTAACATGAATTTTCATTTGCAGTCTTTGCCCTAAATAGACACACTGTACGCCTTCCTTGTTGGTTTTGTTTCAGTTCCATATATCGCAGTCTAACCACGAGTGTTTTTCTGTAAGTTTCAAAGCGTTCTCTTTGAAGTTTTTCATTCTGCTTGTTTGAGGAGTTAATGGTTGAATTGACGTAATTGTTATCTCTGCACTGAGTGAAATTGCTTAAAAGTTTTAAAGGGGATGGGAAGTTGCTCAGACTGAAAGTAAAAGATTTCAGATCCACAATGTTTAGACTGTGCAAACCAGGCTGTTATCAAAATCGCTGAAAAGGTAACTTCACATACACTGCAGATTAACATTTTAAGTGGTACTTAGAGTCCATAAGCTCACTTTGTGAAGTCTATCAACAAATCAACAAGCATGCTTGGCAGAAGTTGACCTAATAAAAATGTACACATCAAGTAAACTACATTTGTCTGCTTCTTGCGCCCCAGCAAACTTTAAACGCATCATTTATTCCATTGTTTTTCATTCTCCAGACACTTGTTGTACATTAGCGTTTTCTGAAATGTTTAAACTTCCCATTTCTGCAGCAAAAAGCCGTAAATGTAGGACGGCGTCGCCTGAGAAACATTAAAAGGTTTTTCTTCCTTGAATAGAAATGTGCTTTATGTTTCTCGCAATGCTTTTCACTCAGGCTTTTGACAAACTGGCATCCCTTGTGACCTAGTTTCAATAGACCCTCTTCGTCAGAGTATACATATCACATCAAAACACCTCAGCAGCTCCAAATCTGTCTCGCTTCCTCAGAATAACCCCAGATGTCAGTTGCATTGTGCGGACTGCCAAGGTGGCATTTGGGTTCCCCTGTTTTTGGCCGTGTTCAGTAAATTTACTCCAGCCAGATTACAAAGAGGCTGTATATTACCCACTATCAGCTTGGCAGAGGTGTCTCCCTGCATTTTTATTCCCCACCGTCCATATGGGTGGGTGACGTACTATTTGGTTTAGCCCAACTATATAATTTATCTAAAGCGAACGTGCGACATACATCACCACATGTATTATTCATGGCTAATATGTTTCCAGTAAGTGACACTAAATATACTGGAGGTTGTGAAGAATGGTTTGGCAAACTGCCTCACCCTCGCCACTGTCGCCACTCGCCTCCCCTCAATCGTTAGGTTGTGTTATTTTGTGCCTGTTGCCTTGTAGACAGCTGGGCAATCCCTGGATTTTCCGTCACTCAGCAGACGTCGCAGTGTTTTTTTGCCTAAAGCGTATTAACCCAAGCGTCACCTCCCTCCTTTCCCGCTTCCACCCACCCACCCTCCCTGTCTTCCTAACAGCGACTGCGACATCAAACTACATGTGCTGCATTCTCAAATTACATTTGACTCAGACGTGAGCGAGCCGTGGTTCCTTTTGGTATCCAGCACAAAAAGCTTTGTGCCACCCTAACCCCCCGAATGTTTCCTGTGCATGTGCCTGTATGCACACGCTGCATCCAGTTTCAGAGGATCCTTGACAGTATCACGCAGCCAATAAAAGACCACCTGTTCCAGTGTGCTAATCTAATCCGGCCTTGCACAGACTTGACGGTATTTCTTCCAGTGTCACGTTCCACAAGGGGCCCCCTCCGCCACTCTGTGGCAAAAGCCGGGCCGAGTTGTTAACAGAGCACCCCTGACACACTGTGTGACAATTTCACGCCCAGCCCGTAATCCAGCTGACACGGCTATCGACGCTCCTTTAATTGCCCTGTAGGTTTTTTGCTTTTTCGAAGATGTTGAGGAATAGAAAGCAGCGTCAAATCTGTTCCCGTGCCTCTGCTTGTCTGTCAGGCTGGCTGTCACCTTGTTATGATTAATGTATTCCCTGGCATGCACGTTTTTATTCTGGGAAAGCACACCTTTCTCCAGACGAAAGGACTGCTGTGAAGTCCTATCACGTTTTGCCTCGCTGAGAAGCCCGATATTGCACATGGCAAATACATATTTCAGAAACAACTACTTAAATTCATTTTTCAGGGTGTTGAATCAGCTTGTCTCAGTTTAATTCAGTTTTCTCTCAGGGCACTTTTGGAGCGGAGTTGAAGTGTACCAAATTGAGATATAGATTTTTCTGTCTCTTTGAGCTAGAAATAAGATCACTTGAGGAGTTTGTGAGAGGTGGGTTAGGGCTCATATGTTTTAAGTTGGAGATTGAATTTTGTCTGTCTTTTTTCACAGTCAAACATGCACATAGTAGTCGTTGAATGCACTTCATTACTAATGCGTACTTTGAAGGGAATTGAATTCTAATCCCACATAATGGCTTTCCTCAGCAAAAGAAACTTCATTTTTTGCATTAGATGCCGAACTCTAATCGGAATGTTAAATTTTGTTTTGCATCACAAGGGAATCCGCTATATTACAAAGAATCACTCTATACTATTGATTGAAGAAAGAAACTATACGAATTGTAGATATTATGTGGAAAATCTGTTGCTTTTTCTTTTTTCTTCTGGCGTTACAAAATGCACATTCCTGTATTGCCACCAACAGCCACATTGTCGCAGGTAAGTATGATCGCAAGATGGAAAATATTGTGTATGTCGGACCATTACAGCAGCATTCATTTCACATCCGCTCAGAGGGAAAAAAAACAGCCATTTGAAATAAAGCCTGTACGGAGTGAAACAAGAAACAGAACCTCAGATGGCTTCACCTATCTCATTCTCACTGGGGGTCTTACAGGGACGACGAGCCGCTTCTCCTCCAGCCCAGTAGCAGATCAATACCAGGAATCAGGCCATTACGCTCCTTTGAAAGCGCTACGTGCACAATCGATATGTTATTATTTTTCATCTGTTGGCTGTATTTAATACCCTCATTATTTCCCCTCACTGAACAGAGAGGAAGCTATTCCCGTCCCAACTCGAATCTTTGTTTTTTTTGCATTCTGGGATTGGTTCTCATTTACATTGTTGTGGAGGTATGTGTGGCAGTTCACTCCTTGTGCTTATTTGTGTGAGCTTTGTTTGGAGTCCTTCAGGACTGTGTGTTGTTAGCGAAAGCGCGTGGTCTCCTTAGATCTAGCTGGATGTTTTGCTTCTGCTGCGAGTACGTTCAGGAGGAACATGTGCAGTTTGCTTATTTTCATGAACTACTTTTGTCACACGTGTTATCCGGTTATTCAAATTTGCTTTATCCAACGCGTCGTGATTGCCCTTGACTGGTGAGGATGACTGACGTCCCAGAGCGGAGGTTAACCGAGAAAATGAGATTCAGCATAAACAGCTCTTTAGTGGTCTTTGCTTAATTCAGTGGATAATGTCTAATGTCCTCTTTGACATATAAATCATGATATATGCGTTACGCTGCATGTTTTTATGGGGAATCGCAGCGAGATCAAATGCGCATTAGCTCTTCTGCAATAAAGCACTTGATGTATGCCGAAGTGGCCGCGAACCAGGTGCGATCCGAAGCTCATGCATGGCACACGCTGTGTCCAAAATGTATGGGGCGAATTAACTGGTAATACTCATTTTAATATAAATGAGCTCGCTCATAATGATGTGAAGGTCTCCTCAACGCAGCAGGAGCGTGGCGTGGGGAGAGAGAACGGAAGGGCCCAGTTACCAAATGACAGTTTGGTGATAAATCATCTGTAATTAAACACTTTAGAAATATACGGACCACATCAGAGGGTGTGTGTATGTGGTGGTGGTGGTGGTGGGGGGTATTAGATGGTAGGTGGCATGATAGCCGCATACATGGTGGCGTGTTAATGAACAACAAAGGAGGCGATTGGAGGAGTTGTGCTGTTGAGTCTTTGTGATCAGATAGCCTGGAGCTAAGCCTTTGTGTTCATTAGTCAGAAGCTTGTTCTGATTCATCTCCGCCGTTGTACCTGTTAAAACATCTTTTCTACATCTTTAAAATTTGACTGTGCCCAAGCCTGGCCTTTACCGTGTTTCTTACTCCTGGATAAAGATTAATTGCTCGTGATCTAAGTCATCAAGCAGAAGCTGCAGCGGGCGTAATAGACTCAGAGGAGAATGGCTTTCTCTATATGGGGGTGGAGGGAGCTTCAGGCTCCTATTATCTTGTCCTTCTTGTTCTTGGTGCGGGAAATTTAATTCTTTACCGTGCTTGTTATTTTCCACCGGTTTGGAGAACAAGCCTTCAATGTCAAGTTGCGGTGCGGACGAAGGCTGAACATGGAACGCTATCACAAAGTAGCAATTGAAGTGGAGGCCGTAGACTGGCTTATTGGGAAAGAGTATAAATCAGAGAGGACAAGTGACAGAGATTAATGCCAGCCAACCCCACAAAATAACCCCTCCAACCCACTCCAGCTTCACCCTACAACAACTTCCTGATAAAGCCACCAATGTGACACTACGCAAGGTACAATAATAGAAATGCATTACTCAAAAGCCCTTTGAGACATGTAGATAGGAGAACAGTGCCAAAGGAGAGACGTAGAAGACTACCTGGGCAAAAAATTATTTTCATGTCCTTCATAGGACAAATGGTTTCTTCAGACAGTACGAATGAGTTGAGAGGGTTTATGGCCCCTATCACAGTCACTCTCAGAGCAGATGTTCATTATGTGGTCATATTTATGATGTCCCACAGTAGAGGCTAATTTCTTTGATATATTTTTAAGTATCTGAGGTAGTTAAGCTTTTGCTGCATTCTTCTAAAGGGTCAGTCATTCTGTATTAGACTTTATTCCCTCGACTTTATTCAGATTTAATTAAAAGGGTTTAAATAACACTACTCTTTGATGTCCCCACTGTGACCAACAAGTATTTATTATAGGATTTGTTATGTAGTTTGATTCTGATGTTTTGCTTCTGGTCATAGGACCTTTCAGATCTCATTTAAAGCACCAACATGCCTTCATCTCTAATTTTTATGTTGATTTTTTTGTTTTTTAATGTGCGATTAACACATTTTCCACTTCTGGAGATAGATTTAGTCAAAAGTTTATTGCTTACTGCCTAATAAAAATGCAAGGTATAGTTGAAGTTCTCTATTCTACTCATTGCTTTTGTGATTCAGCTTCAAAGTCTCTGCAGCTCCATTTAAAAAAAAAAATCATTCCCATGAGTGACTATCTGATTTTCCTGTGATTGATTTGGAGCAGAACAGGCTAATATGGTTTGGAAAATTTAAAAACAAAGTAACTGTAAATCAATTCAACTCTTTACCATTTAAAATTAAGCGTAAATACAGCATGTTGACAAATGTTACATTTTATGGTTTACTTTGAAAAATATCAACTGAGAAAACCAGTTGCTGTAGTTTTTTGAAAGCAAAGTGTCACTTCAGTTTGCCTCATGTACAATAAGCTATTAAAGGTGGAAAAGTAAGTGCCTCCTTTATTGTATTTTTAACTTTATAAAGCTCCAATATTTTCACCTCGGATTTGCACCATTCAGTTATTCTTTCTCCAGAATGTTGTTTAGCATTACATTGCTAACATAAGTGGGGCCTTCCCTGAAAAAGACACAATCTAGCTGCAAGCATTGCTCTGAAACCTGCACCGTAAATTCTAAATAATTAATGTTACTAAGAAAACACACCTAAACGTATTACCTTAGAAATAAAAAACAAGTAGGGTGCAATAGGAAATGTGTGTTTTCTAACAAAGGGTTTTTAATGTAGTTTAATTGCTTATTTAATTACTTAATATTTCAAGTAGCTGCACTTGTGACTAGGTGCAGCGATTTATAGAAACACGCACAAACATAGATAGAGATATGGCATATAAGGCAAACATATTCTAGAGAATAGTTCTCCAGGCTTCTTGAAGGACATGTAAAACTGTTCTTTGGGTGTTGGCTTCCTTTTGTTCCATTCTCTGAAAAGATGATCCCACACTGTCTTGATGCATGCTCAATCAATCAGCTAAGTAAATCCCAAAAGACTTAGAAGTCACTTGGATGAGCGATGAAACATTTCTCCCACTGAAAATGCTACGTCCAGATGAACAGAATCAGCCTTTTGGGTGGATCCCACACGGTTTCAATAATGTTGAGGCTCAGTCACCTCATGACTTATAGTGTTTTTCTATCCAGGTATGCTTTTACTGCATTGGCGGTGTGTTCGGGATCATTGTCATGCCTAAAAACAAAGTCTTTCCAGATGGTAATGCATGGTGGATCAAAATCTGACACTACTCTTCTGTATTCATAATTCCATCAATTCTGACGAGATCCCCATCACCACAGGCTGAAATGCAGCCCTAAAACACGACAGAGCCTCCACCCTGTTTGGTTGTGGCTGAAGACACTCACTGTTGCACCTCTCTCTACCCTTTCCATACATACTAATGATGATTTGAGCCAACATTTTCAAATTTGGATTCATCACTCAATAATACCTGTTGATTTTCAGTCTAGTTCTTATGTAAGTTGGCATACCTCAGCCTTTTCCCTTTTCCTTCCTTTCCTTCCTGACAGCCACCCTTTCAGTGAGAGTATTTCTGATGAGGCTTTGGTGAACAGTAGATGGATCAACTGAAGGGCCAGATGGATGTCAGGTCTTTGCTGGATTTTCCCCCCGTTTCTTAAGGACATGACTTTCAGATGCTGTTGATCTGCTGCACATAGTTTTGTTTTTTTTGGCCTGCCACTTCTTCCTTTACCTTGTTGTCAGAAAAGTAATATTTTATGCCTGTCAAACTGTGTTATCTTTGGCATTTTTTTTTGCTTCAACTAAAGAAATAGGAACAAATTGTGTTTTTTGCGACAGGCTGTCAGCAACAAATTGCAAAAGCCAGACTTTAAAATTGGTTCTTTGCTAAGTTGTCTGTTATATCTAGAGACAACACTGGTTCATCCCTTGAGTTGAGTTAGATGCCTTTGTTATACTCGAATGATATAGGTCAGTTTTAAGTGGCTTAACAATGCAAAACATTAAAACACTGCATTCTTTTTCTTTCTTTTCTTTTTTTTTTTTTAACGGTTTTACAACGTGACTGAACTTTTTTGGGAAACTGGGGGAGAGCCTCTACTTTCTCTACACCCAGTTCACATGAACGCACACAAACTCTTCCCCAGCGACATAACACAATACTGCAATTTGATCCAGCAAACCTCTGAGCATACCTTCTCTTTCAGCTCTCTTCCCATTTCCTTTCATTTACAGGGCTTCTCTCGCCCCCCAGACAATCCAGATCCATCCATTATGTTCTTCCGCTCTTTAATTCAGTGGGCAAATTTAATTTTCAAATGAATAGCGTGCTGTTTTAATGCAAGCCACTGAAGATAAATGTGCTTTTGTGCTGTGGGTGTTTGATTGCTGACTTTGAAGAAGCAGCCTCTTTGTGTTTTGAGTCTCAGAGATTGACCCAGTAGTCCAGAGCTGCCGTAAGATGCTGGGTATCATACGTGTTACTGCTCACAATCATAAATCCGAGACAACGTGTACTTCTACTTCAGCAACTTTAATGTGTTTTGTGTGTCCCGGAGTCATGGTCGTAAGCAATGAAATACCTGTCAGAATTGTCAGGGATGTTGTTGTTGTTGGTGGTTTTTTTGGGGGGGGTTTTAACCGTTCCTGTCAAGCGGTCCGACGAATCAAAATGGCACATGCAGGTCAGGAAGGCAGTCATCCAATGCATCTCCCTGGTGCTGATTGTAAATGAGTAGAAGGTGGGTGCTGAGCTGAATGTTAAGGTCACTGTATTGTATCTTCAGATAATATTTACTGTAGATTACTGTCATTTCTAGTCACTGGATACTATACAACAAACAAGACTTTAATGTTAAGTTTTAAGCATCGATCGTCATTTTCTTGAATGATTTTTCTCTTAACTGTGACCTGCCACTGCTGATTTTTGCGATATGTCGATGGTTGCATCTCTTATTTCATGCCATTATCAGTAATTGAACAGATGATGACTCGTCAACGAAAAGTAACATATACCTGTATGTGGGCACTGCTTTAGACAGGATTTCTAGTCCCCTTGAGTTACCTGGGCTCGCTGCCAGAGTGCCAGAGAGATTAATTTATCTTGTTTGATGAACTGTAATTGTTGATAGAGTGGAGAATGAAAATGAAAATTAAAAAGATCTCCAAGGTGCAACTTTCTAGGAGTGCTCTAACAAAACTGGGGGAACGGAGACACGTGGGAGGCTCAGCGTGCTCTGATCATGTCGGAGTCGGCAGGATTGTGAAAAGGCATTAATTGAGGAGCATCAGGTTATCAGGCTGAAGAAAAAAATCTTCACAGAAGTAATCAAACCTTGATGAATTAAAGGAACGTGCTAAGCCCCTGTGTCCAGCCGTGATAGAACTGACCCTCAAGCTTAGCTGATAGCTTTATCTTCAGGATAAAGCTATCAGAATTAAAACACACACACACACGTACACAAATTCAGGCTTTATTAGCATCAGCATATTATGCATTTTCGAAAGAGGGCAAAAATACAGATGGTGCCAAAAATGGAACATGAAACTTGAGTGGAATGAAAATGTAATCACTCAAACACTCAAAAGGCTTTGGAGAGGATGCTTATGTAGCCCACATGCTGATCTTCTTTGGTAAATTACATTTGTCAGACTTTAAACATCTTAGTGGTTGATTTGATAGCTTGATTGACTTGATGAAAACAGTGCAATCTTGGGTAATGGGAATCAGCAATATTTTTGGCAAATACATGCCCTACTGAAGAAAATATTCATCTAAAATAGTCTGTGTCGATGCTGCTGCTGTTGACTTTCTGCACATGCCTTGACGGACATTCTAGTCAACATTAAATTGGATTTAAGAATAATGAATGTAAAGTTCTCGTGTTTGGATTTGCCGCCTCCTCCTTTTTCTTTATCAGTTTCTTTGCTCTTCGGTACATATCATAAGTAGCTTATGGGGTGTAAGAGCACATATGTTTTTCCAGAACTGTTTGACACACATGGCATTGTGTGGTTTGAAACACAATGTGATTGGATTGGGATGCCCTTTAAACCCACCTAGTCAATAAAGTTGCGCTCTCTGAAGTGCCAACAAAATTGTTTTGATAGTGCACCATTTGCTAGCTATAGGATGCTAGCAAGGTTAGCCTGTAAACAGAAGGGTTTTTTTCTACAATTTTAAAACTTAAACATAATGTAAACATTTTAATTGAGCAACAAAGATGAAACAACAAAGTTGGTATATTACTGGAGACTAGACAATTCTGTGTTTACCTAATATTCTTGAATGCAGAGTCTAATTTGGTACTGTTTTTGATGCTAAGCTAATACTCTTTCCGAGTTAATCAGCTATAAGTGCGTTGTTAGCCCAGTTTTATCTGCAGGAGAATGTGGAGGCTTCTGTAATGTGCTTTACTGTCAAAGAGGAAATTCATGATGAGCAGAGAGATGCATCAGCTGTCGCTGATAATGAGCTGTGTCCTTAGTGTTAACAAATAGAGTGAAATGCAGTCGTTTTTAATGGTGACGTTGCATTCCTGGCTTAAATGTGCCTTAATGGGTCTTTTTTTGGTTGACTGATTTTATACTTGGGAGTAAACAGCTAAGAGTCTATTTTCACTGTTTGTACTACACATTTACTTAAACTCTTAGACTATGACCAGTTACACATATTTCCGCTTTTTCTCTTTTCTCTCAACTCAAAAAAAGAGGTTTATATGAAAGGATACATTTTATGTATGTTACATCTGTGCTTCTGATTATAAAAATGTAACTTTTGCAGTATAGCGGCAGTCTTTCACCTGAAGCAAAGTGATTATTAAAGGAAAAAGCACTCAAAGAATCCAGAGTAGTAATCTATATGAGAACTCCATTACTGTAAAAATGGTGGTTGTCCCGCTCCTGTCTTCAAAGAGCCTGTTAACAACCAAACCGGGAAACGTATTAGCCAATCATATTTTTGCACTGCTGCATGTGCATAGTACAGGTTCATGACAGTTTCAGCTATGTCATGACAGGCATATCTATTCATTACTGTAGAAAAGATGAAATAAGTCTACTTTTCGATCCCCATGGCATTTGTTCCGCTGCTCTGGTAGGATACACTGGAAAAGGACTGAGCCAATACTGAAGCTGCTGTGTTTTGTAACTTTGCACATGCACAGTATAAATGCAACTTGCAATGGGGAAAGGCTTTAAAGCCTTATTTTGGGCTAAAAACTTCAAACTTTTGTAGCTGATTTAAAAAAAAAAAAATTGTTGATGCTCTGCATGGAGTTTTTACAGTAAATCCTGGTTTAAAGAATGTATTGATCTTTATATTTGAGGAATATGTGGAATCCAAAATATTACAGTGAGCCTGCTTTGTCCTATATAAAGTGCAGCGTAGTTTCCTCCTTCCTAATTTATTTATTTATTTGTTTGGCATATTTGTCACATTTACATGTTTCAGATTTTAAAGGATGATTTCACTTGACTTTAATTAGTAGCAGAATATAATGATCAAGGTTCAGAGGCCACATCTCAACAGGAGAAAAAAAAAAGAGCAGTTCCATAATCACTGCACTCATTTGTTGTGACCTTTCCCAATTGCAGAAATTCAATTATTCAGTCAATCCTTTCTTGTAGTTTTTCTCAAGTATACACTCGAGCTGCACAGCTCAAATAACTCAACCTGACAATACATCCATATCTGATTTTACATCTTAAATATATTTGAAAACCTCAGGATTTGTATTTTTATTTTTTATTCCTTTTTGTGGCAACAGTAGCACCAGCATGTGTTAAAAGGCATGTCTTTCTCTCTAGCTTTACCTTCTCATCAGACATCACTGAACATTTAAACATGAAAAAAGGAAGAGAAGAACGTCAAGCAAAAAATAAATAAATAATCTTTTGGTATTTTTAATCTAATCTTTCCATCAAATCTGCCTCCGAGGAGTGCCACGATCACTCAAGGCAGCATTTTTAAGTTTTAAAAATAAAACATTTGAATTTAATTTCAGTCTCTTGTTCAGATGATGCACTAGTGCTATTTGTGTCAAATCCTATGGCGTTTATGTGCTCAATAATTGAACTGGTATGTCCATTCCCTGTAACAATCCTGAACAGGTTGAAGGGAGGCGATGTTTCAAGAGGGATGAGGGAGGGAGGAAATAAAAGAGTTAGCAAGTGGGTGCTGGTGTGCTTGCTGCGCGGGGCTGATATCATTAAGGACTCTCCATGCGTTCTGCCTTTACTCAGCTCAAAGGGCATGTTAGCCCCAGGTTCATCAGCTAGCTATTGTGTAGCGCTGGCTGAGAAAAGGCTGTGCAAGTGGCTCTGAACGGCCGAGGAGGAGGGTGCACGGGCGCTGGCTGTGTTTCCCATTTACCAACAGGGAGGGGGGTAAACAAACAGTTCGGCTTGCTTTCCCACACATATGCATGCAAACCTTTCTCCTGCACTGCCTCATTCTCTCTTTCCTGCTCTGCCTCACACTTTCGCTGGCAGTTTATGTTTCTGTCACCCACTCAGTAACTCCCTTCTTCTCTTTCCCACTGTTCTTCCCTCGGCCTCTGCTGTCTCTGTTTACCTCTCCTAAACCACCCCCACTTTTCTTTCACTTCCATTTCTTCCTCTGCCGTCTCTGTGCCTCTTGTGCTGTGTCTTCGTCCCCTAATTAGATTTGGCCTCAGTGCTATCTCATTTGGGCCCGTCTGTGGCGGTGTGCTGCCATGCCTCGCCGAGTATCCTGAGAAGGCTCTTCGTCTGTGTCGCTGCAGCCGTAACCATGTTAGCCGTGCTTAGGATGTCACCGATGGTTTGCCTTACAGACGTGCATCCGCCTGGGACCGTTGTCCGTTCCATAAAGTCTAATGGCAACAACAAAAACATGACTGAATATGAAAAGATGTTTGTGTATATCCATGAAGAATAACATTATCATTGTACTTTCTTTTTTCATTTCCATATCTAGTCTGTGTTTACGTTATTATATATGCAAGTAAAGCTAATTATAGCTGTGTGTAAGTTATAAGTAATTAGTGATTTTTAGAACTGTTAAACCTCCAAGCAGAGCTACATTTGCTCCAGTTTCAGCTTGATGCTGGCTCCAAAAGAGGCTCAGTTCTCATAGACAGTTTCAGTTTTTAAAGTTTTATTTTCATATGCAGAGTAAAGAAACATATTTCCCTGTACAATGAAGATCTTTCTTTGCTGTCTACAACAAGCACAACCACATAGAATAGATAACTTGAGTAAAACAGAACAAGAAATGCAGCTAATATGTAAAGAATCATTATGTTTTATACCTTGATCTGAGCCTCTTAGTTCCAGTGATAATCATAGGTAATCATAGCCATTTTGGGCAATGCTCTGCAACCAAATTTGTTGGAACAGTTTGGGGATGGTCCCCTTCTGTTCCAGCATGACTGTGTCGCAGTGCACAAAGCAAGTTTCGTAAAAGCATGGTCAGATGAGTTTGGTGTGGAGAACTTGACTGGCACGCATAAAGCCCTGACCTCAGCCCCATCGAAAACCTTAGGGATGAGGCAGAACAGAGATTGCAAGCATCCAACATCAATGTCTGACCTTACAAATGCTTTTCTGAATGGATGAATGAACAAAAATACCCACAGACACATTCTGAAATCTTGCGGAAAGTCTTCCCAGAAGAGTGGAAGCTGTTATACTGGAGCTGCAAAGAGGGGGATCAGTTTAGAAGGGATCATGGTCACAAAAGCTCCTGATAGTGTTTTGTGTAGGTGACTCAGTATTTTTGTCTAGACCCAAATAAAAGACTAATAAAATACTGAAATTGTACTCACAAAAAAAATAATGCGAGTTTGGGTTTGACTTTTAGAACCAGCCTCAAGGAGCTGTTGAAGAACTGCAGTTTTTGGCACTTGTGTGTAGGCTTTATTTTTCAGTCCCAGAGGTTGCCACTTGGTCAGTCCTCAGTTCTTCTGTGTAAAAATGCCCAGATATATAGGGATGGAGATGCTTTGAGTGACAGCTCGGTGTTAGCTAGGTGACTAGGCCACTAGTTGTAAGCTAGGCTAACCTCAGGTAATTTGTGTCACTGAAGTGGGCCTTTGGACATCGTTGGTGGTGCTGGGGCCCAATGGACCATTTTTAATGCAGTTGAATGAAATAATATAGTTGAGATTAAATAACCAGAAAACTGGGTTCCATTTTTAGTGGGTGAAACTCCAGTGGAGGCACATGCAAATTAGTGTTGACTTAGCATGTAACTCTCTAATACATATTTGTTGACTTCTGTTTTCAAAAACCCAAACTAGCTGTGTCCATTTTTATGCAGTTTATAGCATATAGTGTTTGGGTTTGGTATAAAAAGCAAACAGTGCAGCAAAATCAAAATCACAGGAGAAGTGAGCCAAAAGTGTAAAAAATACAAAGTAAAAGAACCTAATTTTACTTCTTACTTCATGTATCAATTTCACTGTCCGTTTACTGCTTCATGATCAGTCATTTAATTATAAAACATAAACATTTTCAGGTCCTGAATCTAAAGTGAACACAAAACAACACAAAATGAAGAAATACTATTAAAAGACAACCCAAATAGACGTCAGTAATCTTTTTTCTTTTCTCCTAGTTTTTTTTTCCAAATTTAATTGCATTTTCTAATTTTTTAATCTCATCAGTTGTGCTCATTTGTGTGTTTGAATGTGGTGGAATTAGCAGAAACGTGTTTTGTCTGCTACCTGGACTTAAGATTGAGTAATTAAAGCGCCACCTGAGGAGGCAGAGTGCTGATTTGATGAGGGTTGCCAAAGATGAAGAGAATGGGCTTGATACAGCAAAAAAAAAGGCCATTATATCACCAGCTTATTGCACTATTGTGCATTCCTCCTATGGGAGCTTGCCTTGTGTTTTTTCTACTTTATCACACACTCTCTTTGCTATCTCTCCCTCCCTTTCTCTTGCAAGCGTGTTCCCTCCCTTACTTTGTGTTATACCCCCTTCACAACCTGTACTCCTTCAATAGAGCCTGTCAGCGCTTTTTGCACTTTCCTTAGTTGTCCCTTTGGTTTCTTTCAGTTGATACACCTTTATATTTCTTTTCTTTTTCCATAGCACAATGAAAGCGTACTGGAACCTTCCAACAGTTAGCTGGAGCTAATTTATGTGTTTTCTGTCTTGGCTGAAATGCAGTGAGGAGAACATTTTGTTTGTGTTCCTGCTCTTGTCTTATTTAATCTATCCAGGATTTTAATGTAGCAACAATGTCAGCGTGCTAGCTGTGTTCTGTTATCTGTACAGTTAAATATGAATTACTGCCTAATGAGGAATGTATCTTTGTAGATGTAATGCCTATTTCATGTAATGTACTGCTCACTTGAATTTTAACCAACCTTTGTCTTTTGGGTTTTTCTTTTCAGTTTCTGTTTCTCTATCATTGATTTATTCACTGCATATCTGTCTCTTTTCTTATGCCCGTAACTGTCCTGTTTGCTCTGTACTCTCCCTCCCCTGTCGGCTACACACCTTTGGCAAACCCATCATTTCTGTCTCTTCCTTCTCTCCTCCTTCTTTTGCGCTCCCTTTCCTGTAAGCTGTGTTTGCCTCTCTAATGCTCTCTCTCCTTTTCTGTCCTTGTTTCCATCCAGCTGTCTGTTTCCCTTCTCACTTTTTCTCCATCTCTCTCTCTCTCTCTCTTACTCTGCGCCTGGCTCGCCCCGTCTGTCCATGGTGGTGTGTATGTCTTGGCTCTGGCTTCTATGGATATTAAGCTGTAACAGGCAAATGCACTGCGTTGGTCTCTGATGTATGTGTGACCTGCTTTCTGCCAGACCCAATCTCCAGCAGCCAGCCTGCCTGCCTGCTTGCCTTTTCTGGGTTAGTCCCTTCCAAGAGTAGCAGTAGTCATAGTCTGCATCCTGCAGCCAGCCTCATGGTGTAATAGCAGTACAGCTTTTATTTAGGCACTCGAACAGACTGTTTTAAAAGCAAGGGCAAACTCTGCATATATTTCTAAGCAATTACGTATGCAAAGGAAATTACACTGCCATGATATCACTTGTATTATTTGCAGTATGATAATACAAATGAGTAAAGACTTAAAGAAAATCATCTGGTTACGAAAAGAGCAAAAGTGCACAAATTGTGGTTTTTGAAGCACTCTCTTTAATCAGTGTCTAATTGATCTTTTTTACTCTACTGCCCTCTTTCACTTTCTTTGTTTTACATCCTCGGCTTGTATAGTTAAATAAAACAGAAGAAAGGGCTTTCTTTTCCAGTTCCCAGCATTTCTGCAGCTGCTTTTAGCCCTCATAACGGCCAGCCACTTGATAGTGCACAGAAAGTGATAGAGACCCGAGCATGTATATAAACATGCACCTGATCAGCGCCGTTGCATCATTGTTTTCGACTGAGTACATTTGCCTTCAGCACATCTAGAGATACAAAAGGTTCCTGTCATGCTCTCGCTGGCTCGTGGTGAGCCGTAGGAGGTACTGTGACCTATTATTACCTTATACCAGTAGGGGGCATACCATGTGGATGCCCTGCATCTACCTCAGCTGAGGGTCAACTGCTGTAGCATGAATCCCCATGGGACCCTGTATGGAGTTCTTCTTCTTCTTTTTTCTTTTTTTGCTGTCGCTGACAGGGCGACTAGAATCTGCCCATGATTTCACCTCTCTGTTGTTCTTCCTGTATCCCACCCAGCTTGCATTGTTGTGCTGCGAAAAACACGCCATCACCTAGGGTGATGATGCACAGCTTTGCTGAATAATGAGGCACAGTGGACTTTTAAAAGCAGGAATGCTGCATTCCTCGATTGCTTAGTGGGTTGGGGATTGGGGACTGTGTGTCATTGTATAGAAGCTTATAGAACACCATTTGAAAATCATACATCGTGCACCACAATGTTAATGTATTTGCATGCTTTCAGGAAGGTTTTATTTAAAAGTGAGTAAATCTGCAGGAAAGCATTTGATGTTCCACCAGCTTAATTTGGTTTCCTCCTGGAATATATAAATGCACACTGTAAATTGTGCTCTCAATTAACCCTGCACTACAGACCTACCTACAGCTGTGCATCGACTAACCTCACCCACAGTAAGGGTCAACAGGCACTTGTTTTTTTTTTTTTATAAGTAGGCCTTTCCATCATAAACTAACAGAGATCTCCAAAAACAATCTTTTTTTTTTCTTTTTTTTTTTATATTCTTTAATCCTGGAACCAACAAACCAAAGGAAGCAAATGGAGATGAAAACCTAGAGGGGGCAGCCCTCTCATAGCGTTGTGGATCCACAGCAGATGTTTGTCACGCTGTTTTTAATTTACAATTGTTCTTCATGTTGTAAACATATTACGTCATTCTGTAGTGGAAGACAGGAGTTCCTTTCCATAAATTCTGCAGCAGTTGTCATATTATCCATTATTATTGTTGCTTCCCAGTGTTGCCTGACCAGATGTGATGTATGAATGGTGAGAAATCTGTGTAAACGACAGAAATACTATTGTTTGGGGAGGTTATTTGTTTTTTTTTCTTTAGAAGATCTTCATTTTGTCAGGAATGCTCACAATTAAGTGAGCGAAACTGACACTCTTTACATTTTCGGGTCTTTAGATGCCAGTCCCAGTTCGTGTTCAGCACCTGGCAGTGGCGTAAACGTGCATCTGAGATGCTCATCTGGCAGTCTAAACACGCCTCCGCTGTGTTTTTCATATGACAGCCGTGACTCATAGCTCCAATGACCTCTCTCCCTGGGGGGTAGCTAACATGATCTGTTCATCCCAACGCAGTCCTGATGGATTTCTTGCAAAGTTGCTCAGCGGCACAGGTGGGTGTTGGCGGGTGGGGGGGTTGTCCTAACGGATGCTCGCTTGCCTATAAGGAGGAGGGCTAAGCTGCTTTATAACAAATCCAGAGCAGTAAGGACGAGATGGAAGCAACACATCAGTTTTATTTATGGTGTACAGGAAGATCATTACGACCACTTCAATCTAAGCCTGATGGATGTCTCTAAGTGCCTCCTCTCTTGATCTTTAATGGTACCTTGTAATCAATGGAATACCTGACCACCACTGCCCCCCTTAACTTAATCCTACTGCCATCTTATTTTATAATTTTTTTTCTAAAGAGAGGTCCACGTGGATTGAGTTTTAAAAGGAGGTAATTAAACCAGTGGCAGCTGAGAACTTATTATGCCGGTGAAAGAGGAGCTGCCTATATGTTGGCCTGCTGATCGTTCAGAAGTTATCTTTAATCCCCCATAACATTAAAGGCTGGCCATTCATCAAGTCACAGGGCAGCTTTGTGCACTGAAAGGCTCCTGTTGTTGTCGCTTTTTTTTTTCTCCCCAGCAACATAATTGAAAATTTTTCCCCCCTCTTTCAGTAATACTCCCCAAAGCACTTCACCCCAAAATCGAAAACAAACCGGTATCAATAAATTAAGGCCGTATCTCAGGATACCGTGAGTTAACTCTTGCTTCAGGGTCCTTTCCTCTCCCCTTACAAAATAAAATTGTGAATATCACAGCTCATTGTGTTTTTTTGGTAACTTGTAATCCCAGTAGACACATTTACCCAACTAACCGTAATTATAATTTTGTAATTAAAACAGCGGTCAAGTTAGGAGATCATGCAGAGGTTGTTAAGCTGCATTTCTGCTGGCACGCAATCATAGCTGAACTGCCATCGGCCACTAAAAGGATGTTTTTATGCTTTAAATTAGAATATTCATAAGGAGTGTAAATGGGTGAGATTGAGTATTGTGCTCTCTCAAATGAGGATAAAGGGCATTGTTTATTGGTTTATTTTTTGCCATGGAGCCTCCACCCCCCATAAAACTGTATATGCTAGCTATTTAAATTGTTTTCAGGGACTCGATGATGACTTAAAAGTGCCAGATTTGGCCCTTAGCCTTTCTTTTTTCTTTCTTGGCTAATAAGTTTTGAAATTTCTGTCTTCCAGCTTATGTTCGTTGAGCATACTTTTTCACGCTTGGGAGTTTTGTGACCTGGCAGACCACCATCTCCCATTAAACATGCAGTACAATATTACCGTCACCGCAGTTATTTATTCACATGAGAATGCTAATGTGGGAGACGAATCTGGTTCAGGCGAGGTCTGAGAGAGAGCATGACTACCCCGGAGCTATATATCCAGTCTGATGGGGTTTGGGACTAGGGACTGCTGCCATGTTCCCTTTGTAGTGAGGAACAAATGTTTCTGCTGCTGATGTGGTAAAAGCTTTTCCTCTTTTGTCACCTTCGCTCTTGGTTGAGCCCTGGCATCCCAGTGCTCTGTCACGATACAGTTTGGCCTGGGAACCGGTGACCCATGTTATTGGTTGGCAAGCCTACTTCTCACGGATGGTGGTGGGCTCTTTTCCAGCCTCCTCCTCTAATCCGCCAGCCTTTTTTGTGTTTATCAGAGACTTGTGATAAAAAAGACTCATAGGTATCGGCGAACACTAGGTGCTAAAGAAGAGAGAGCTTGATGTATTGTGAAAGCTGCCTCTTTCTCTCAGTCTTTCTTTTTTTTTTGTATTCTCACCACTTGCCAAAAAGTTTTAAACAACATGCTCTTTCACTCTTCATCAAAGCAAAGTTAGGCCGGAGAGGAAGAGAGAGAGAGAGAGTGAATGCGGAAAGGAGAAGTTTGGCGGCTGAACAGCCATGAAATACAGCCCTCCAACAGTTATTGCTGCAGTAAAGGCAGATACATAAAATACAAAACAGAGACTGGCGTGTCTATTTATGGACCAGATTATCGGTGCATTAATCAGACTTGCTATTTGGCACACGCTGTACCAAGTCTGGGGCTGCTTTATGGGCTGCCTCAGATCAATGGGTGATCCATTCACACACCAACAACATCCAAATTACTTCTGGATAAACTTCACAGAACTCTAACTGTATTGCTTATTATTTAGTCAAGCATAAATCCACTTTAACATAATATTTCTGGGTTATTACAACTTTGGGCTTTTCGGGTAGTTCTAGCAAATACTGTCTCTTTCTGTCTCGTACATAATGTTCAAAGCATTGGTGGGATCCAGGAACATGGAGTCTAGACTCTTCTGTACACCTTTAACAATCAAGACATTCAAGAAGCAGTGCAGACTTTCAACTCAAATTCAAGGCATTTAACTAAAGTATTTCTTTAGCTGTTCAGGCATTACAGCCACGTTTTCAGAGGTGCAAAGGTAACTGGACAAGCGAACAGAATTTTAGATATATGAATTGTTTTTACTACTCAAATTAAAATCTATTGTTGTCAGTGACTGTATGAGGTCTTAACATGCTCTGCTAGGCCTTTGAAGCAGCTGCCTTCAGTTGCTGCTTGTTTGTTTGTGAAGCGCTGTCTGATTGGTTTTACAGCTTTTGAGTTAATCTGAGGAGAGTACAGCCCTGTATACTTGAGAGTCATCCTGACACTTCTATAAGGAATCAAATCATCAATAGATATTAGTGACCTGAATCCACTGGCAGCCCTACATCCAATATATTGAGTTGAATCTATAAAGAATACCAAAGGTAAAATAGCTTGACAGACATCATAATACCAAATGAGCTATTAGATGAAATCTCGGTGCGGTGTGCAGAGAGTCCTTAAATTTTTTTGATGAAGCTTCAGTGAATGGTAGCTGGATGAACTGAGTGGTCAGGTGTATCTCTCAGGTGCTCTGTCAGGTCTTTGCTGTGTTTTTCCCCCCGTTTGTTAAGGACACGACTTCCAGATACAGTGCATCTGCTGTAGATAGTTTATTTAGCCCTGTCACTTCTTCTTTTGTCGTTGACTCTTTCATGGCTTAGGGATATGCCACGTTTTCTGCTAATGGTTTATGCCTGTCAAACTGTGTTATCTTTAGCATTTTTCATAGATTCAGCTAAATAAATTGAAACAGATTATGTTTCTGCAACAGGTTGCTAGTAACATAGTGCCGAATGTACACTTTAAAATGGATTTCTTACTAAGGTGACTGTTTACTGTAGACACAACATTGGTTCATCCTTTGTTTATGCTTAAATGATTTATTGCTTGCTATGAAAATGGTCAGATACAAAAGACTGGACTGAAAATGAGTGAAAAAGGAAAGTGTAAAGAAAAACTGAGAGACCTTCAGAAAGTCTCTTTCTGAACTTTAAAATATGACAAGAAAGTCAAAAATAGAAGATAAAGACTTTTGCAAACTACTTCACTCCTGGTTGTTTGTAATATGTTATAACTCAGCTGGCTGGGTGATTCAACCAAAAAAAGTCACATTTCTCAGAATTCCTACCCAAATATGATTTCTCTTTAGTGATGTCCCACGTCACTAATAATTAACGAAAATAAACTGAAACCATTTCCACAAATAACAGAGCTGTGAGTCGATGGTCCTTAAAAATTGAAAGGGTTAATGTTCCCAAACTAGCTCAGAGGCCTTCTCTATTATGTAGCATTGTTGACGCTCCGTCAGTCTTGCTCCAGTCTTCTCTGTCTCCCTCTTCCTTTTCTCAGCTCTCTGCCAGCCTCTACAATATTATCTCTCTCTGTGAGGCTTTAGGCTCTATCTCGACTAATTAGAATTTAATGGACCAAAAGTGATTGGTGTACTTCCAGAAATAAAGTGGGCTATTCATATGTAAAGCAAACAAACAGTACTTGGTATAGAAGTATTGTTTGGGTGCGTCTCGTGCCAGCGTCACAATGACACAGAGACTAGGGAAACATACGGGCTAAGAAGCATATTTAAATGCATGAGTTTTTTCTGTTCTTTTATCACACTTATTAGGGAGGAAACACATAATCTCTGCAATTGAATGTCTTGTAATTTTTCTTCAGCATATATTTTACTTCCTGCCATGTTTTCTTGACTTTGCTCTTTTTTTTTTTCTCGATGTGGCCCCTGAGTGGGTGCTCATTCCACAGACCCTGAGTAATCATCATTATAAAATGATAAGAACCGTACCCTGACTGCTCCCTGTGGAATTAAACATTAGAGACATTTCTTTAGGTCTGCCTCACACAGTGGTCTCACTGTCTTACACACTCATTAACACTGTCTTTTTTTATTTTCGCTCCTCTTTTCTCTCTCTGCAGTTTGTCTAATTTTCTCCCCGTGACTCTCACACTGTTCTCTGCTTCAGTAACGTTCCCTCATTGCTTCCCTCTACTTGTTTCTCATACTAGCATAACTGATGGCTCCAATTTGTGTACTTTAAAGGGCCAATTCATAAAAGGTACTTAGGCTTGATAAGGAAATTGAAATGAATGACGACAGCCTTATCAAAACTCTCTCCCTCCTTGCACTCATCCCTGGGCAAGTGAGAGGTTGCATTGCTTTAGAAGAACACCATCGCAGTGAGAATTTAAATGCAAATCTAAATGCCTTGACGCTATTGAAGGGCCCCTCTTTTCAGAATCAATAATCATATGCGGGCACGGGGCACAGAGAACAAGAATTACTACGGGGAATTGATATACGCAAGGTTGTTTACATGTCGCTGTTAGGAGAGTGTGTGCGAAGGGACCGAAGAAAGGGATCGCAAACACACTGAAGTACCTAAAGACGCACAAGAACATAATTTTGCAAAAGCTTTCCAGGAAATATAGATTGTCACTTGCTTTAATTTAGCTGTAAACAAGACAGAGCTATTTCGTTCTCAAGGTGTAAATGATGCTGCCCAATTTTCCTTGGGGTTTAAATGAAACAAGATACATGCACAGGAAAGTTTATGACACACGGACGTATTCTTTCTCATTATACAGCAAAAATGTTTCACACAAACTGGGGGGAAACTAGACACAGTTGTAAGATATTTTACGTGGGACAAGATTTGTTGATTAGCTAATTCCTTCCTTGTTTAGGACCCTGGTACTTTATTGGAACTTATTCTGTCACATGCTGTTCTTAAAGCTCAGCTTGTTTGACCAGCCATCCATATGATGAAGGGCAGACTTTGAGCTCTGACTGAATCTGGATTCCTTGGGCATTACCAAGGATTGTTTTTCCTCATTTGTAATGCTTTGCAAGGCCTTTGTTGCAGCTCTCTTTAGTTGTTGTCTTTTAGTTGTTCTTTCCGCCTTTATGTTTGGTCTCGGCAGGTAAAATGCTGGAGACTGATGTTCTCTTGAAGGGTTTTTTCATTTAATGGAAAGCATCCTGTGATCATCCACCACTGCATGTCTACAGTGGATGTCAGTACCTTTTCACTTTGACAACCCGGTGTGTTGTCTTTTCTAGAATGTGCCAGAATTTTGATTTTATCAGTCCTAATATTCCTTTTGTCTCTCTAATGGAATTTTCCCCTACATAAGCACGGCCTATTTCACTTCCATAATTAACTACTTTAACCAGATGTTGTTGGTTTAAATAGCAGCTTTCAAATATGACTAACATTTGGAATCACTTCATATTTTATATCTGCTTGATTTAAACAGAGAAACAGTCTAAAATGTCTAGTGAATGAATTATCTCAGGAATATCAAACTAATTTTATGGCGCGGGCCACATACAGTCTGCTTTGATCCTGACCAGTGAAACTCCCGTTTCTATCAGTATGCTGTAAAACTTTAGTTTAAGTCTAAAATTTATGTCCACCTTTACATTGTCCATAGCTGCCCAGGTGGCCAGATTAGACTCTTTGCTGGGCTGATTTTGGCCCCTGGGCCTTATGTTTGACACTCCTGGATCATCTCCTCAGTGGTTAATGCATTATTGTCATTCTAGTCCTGCAGTTCAAGACTAGTCAGCATATAACTCGACTATGAGAAGATGTTCGACAGAAATTTGGATGTAAAGTAGGAATGTTTTTTTTTTTGTAAGTTAGTTCTGATTCTTGGAAATAAGAGGTTTCACATAATTCCCCTTCTAACCATATTAATATATTTTCTAATATATGCCCAAGTACTGTAAATTAAAAATGGATTATCTGAGAATACCTTACCAGGGCAGATCGAGATCAGTTACCTTGAAACGTAATAATTTAATGCAAAAGATGCTTGATGAGATTATCGCTGATGTGAAAAGACAAGATTTGATCTCTGTAAACAAACTTTATTGAATTGGTCCTTCTCAGTGTGTGTAACGTGTTTACATCTCTCTTCTTCAGGCGAAGAAACAAATAACGCATTATTGTTGTGCGTGTGGTTTTTCTAAATTTGCCATAACATTGCCAGAGCGTATAGGTCTCAGCTCATATCTTTATATAGCGGTGTCTAGTGAAGTGCAACGGCATGTTTTGACGCCCCAGCCCAGCTCAGCACGGCCCAGTGCCCAGTAATCACTCTGCGATTGGAGGGCTGGCATCAGCGGCTGCGCCCTCCTCACCCCCAACCACAGCCCAAACAACAGTCAGAGAGCTCTTGACAAATTGGAGCGAGTTAGCCACTCCTCAGTTCATTGCACAGCCCTGAACGCTAGCAAAACAACAACAAAATATAAAAGCACATAAAAGTAAGAGAGAGCATAGTCAGTTTCTGTCTCTACTGGCTATCTCCTCTCAACCGTCTTTTATTTCACTCTCTTGTTCTTGATCCCCCTAACCCTCAACTCTCGTCTGTTTCTTTGTACCACACACACACACACACACACACACACACACACACACACACACACACACACACACACACACACACACACACACACACACACAGAGTCATCTAAAGAAGTGTTTGTGCTACAACCGAGCTCTCTCCCTGCGTCATGCTCAGAAATCAATCAGGGGTTAAGCTCACACCTTCTAACGAGCTCTTCTTAGAGGTACGTCTCAGCCGTTTGCTCGGGGCAGCCTCAGCCAAAGGTACAAACGCCCGGGAAACACAGAGCAGAGCCAGGGAGACGTGTGATGAAGAAAGAAAAGCAGAGTGGAGAAATGAGGGGGCAGCCGAAGTCTGATGGAAATGGAAACAAAGACTGCTTGTTCAGGCAGAACAAAAAGGAAGGTGGGATGGAGACAGATGGGAAAAGAAGGAAGCGTAGGTGAGGGCATTAGTCAAGTTGCTGGGTCTCCCGCCTTCCTACCGCAGCACACAGGTGTGTGCTTCACCTGCTCCTCATTAGCTATGCACCTGGGCCCTAATGGGGAGAGGTTGTCACAATGAACTAGGGTAAGCATCACCCCAGAAAAGATGAACATCTTCCTTGACTCGTCCTCGTGCAGACCCAAAACAAGAGCACAATCTTCTGTGAGTTACGTCGAGCAGGAGCCATTTTGCTTTGCAAACGCTCCCCGTCCCCGAGAAAGTCAGAAGAGCCGCTTCTCTTACCTGGGGTTTATTTCCTTGTAATTCGTTTTATTGTTGTTGTTCTGCACCTCAGCCCAGCTGTTCTCATCGAGTCTGGCAATTAATGTAATTTATTCTTTTGTGAGTTTAATGGCCTTGGGTGAGACCGAGACACAACAACGGCAGAATGACAAATGTTTGACAAAAGGTTTTTCTGGGCTTGGGTTGAGGCCTGCGCAGGAGTTTTGACAAATACTGGAGCCCTTGGAGCCTTCGTCTCACAGTTGGAAAGGAATTCTTCCACTAAACAGACACAAGCCTTGTTCTTCCTTGAAAATAGGATAGGAAGGATTAAAGGTGAAACACAGGTAAAACCTGAGATATGAGAGCAGGAGTCTCCTGTTTTCTTCCGCTCGACCCTCCCTCCTTCCTCCCCTTTCTCGCGTGCTTCCTTTGTTTCTTTTATTTTATTTTTATCCGCAGACGAATGACTAAAGCTGTCAACGTGTAGACAGAGTTAAAACTTTGACAAAGAAAATCACTCACTCCGTACTCTTTTATCGCTAACAGCTTCTTCCTTGGCACCACGGTTGCCCCCTCAGTTTCACAAAGTTATTTAATCCTCTGTTGTGCGCTCTTTAAGCAGCGTGAGTATCGGTGTCAACTGAATAATAACGATAGCGAAGAACTGATATTGCATACAGCATGCGGTTTAACTGAACTGTCTAATTATTAACAGCGTATGACTGCTCACTGCCACATGATCGCCGAATCACTGTCACGCTCTCCAAAAGCTGTTGTGCTACGGTAATTGCTGCCCAGATGATAGCGGCACTGTCACCCAGAAAGAGACCCATCCTATCACCGACCAATTGCATCACGGGATGAAAGTGATTGCTCTGAATTGTAAGTGATTAGAGTTTGTCTAGACGTCTCAGGGAGTGATTGGATTGATTTGATGCCAGGGAGTAAATCGGACACTGTCACTGAATCACTTTTAAGTCTGTGTCATCAGGATTTCATACTACTGATATCATTTTTCTTATGGTAGCCTGTGTACTTAATCTATATGTAGTGATAGTTCCACTTTTTTCCTGTTTAAAGATCTTCAATTTGTACTCATCTTACTCTTTTCCTATTCTTCTCGTACACCGTGTCTTCCGCTCGTGTTCGTTTCCCTTCTCCTCATTCTTCTCCTTATTAGTCTGTCAGTTTTCTTCTTATTCTTATTCTTCTGTAGTGAAGCCAAAAAACCAAAAAGCACACAAGCAAATCATAAAAACAGAAAATTGAAACAGAAAAAAATCTCTGAAATATTTAAAAAATAAGATCTGTGCACCAACTGGTCTCACAGAAAAATACTCAGTGAGGGTATTTAAAAGCACAGGCTGCTCCATATTAAGATAAGAAATACTTTATTCATCCCAAAAGGTGGGAAATTACTGTGTTACGGCAGCCAAAGCATTAAAACCAACTTTTCTCGGTGAAATAAATAAAATATCACCGAATAAAATGGGTATAAAATTACACTGAAGGAAGAGCTCAATTGAATAGAAAATAAAAAAGTGGATAGCTCAATGATTCAAAAACTAAACAGGATAGAGTAAGCAGCTTAAAGTTAAAATGAATGGGGGTGTTATGGCTGTGTGGCAGCGGAGCTCAACCAGATACTGGAGAAAGTGTTCAGCTGCATGACCACTAAGCAGCTGCAGACGAAGGTTGGGATGCATTAATTAACCACAGACCTTCATAGTAATATTCCCAGGATTACACTGCTTTTCAATCACTGCTACTGCAATCCCTTCACATTTCTTCTCACTGCTCAGATTAACCTTCCCTTCTCTCTGTAAAGTCCCCAAACCAGATAGGGTAAGAATAGGTGTCGGGGAAGTGTTTTACCCTGTGGTGGGCAGGACAGTAACCCCACCTGTACTCTACTACTACCACAGGCGGTGTTGGGGAAAGCATTTTACAATGGATTAAATGTTCAAAAGAAACTTCTGGTTCATTTTCCTGTGGACAAATGCGACAAAAGTTTAACTTTTGTTTTAGAAAAAGGAAGGAACACCTGAATCTCATCCCATCTGTGAAACATGGCGGAGGGAGTATCAGGAACTGGCTAACATTAAAAAATTAAGGGAGTTGATACATTTATAATTGCATCAGAACATTTTTATAGGTGAATATCAGGGCAGCAGTCCATGACACGAAGCTTGGAAGAGGCTGGGTCATTAAAAATCAACAACAGAATGACTGAAGTGGAAGCAAGTTCTTGTTACAGGATGGCCGAGTGAACGTCTTCACTTTAACTCTTTTGAGATGCTGCATCACGACCTCAGAGTTGCCTGGAAATATTGATGAAGTCTCAAAAACACCTGCAGGAAATATCAAGAAAAGCTCCTACAAGTTGCAGAAATTAAGAGTTCACTTAGGTTTCTCAACCTGAAAACTGCGTGAATATGTTCAATAATAAAGATAAACAGGAGAAAGGTACAACTGTTTGTTTGTGTGTCTTTAGTTTAGTCGGTTTGTGTTTGGTTTCTGTTCAAAAAACATTTTTCTATATATGCATTTTGTTGTCGTTATAGTGCATGTAGTTTGTGTTTGTATCTCTTAACATTATTGTGCCTCGCAGTGCTTCTGTATCCAGGACAGGCTTGACAAAGTGCCCTTGGTATGTCCGAATTAATGGTTTGAGTGTCTATAAGATTGTCTGGTAGTGTCTGGAAAGGAGCGGAGAGCGCTGCCAAATGGCTCACGTCCAGCAGGTTGAAGAAGTCTGCTGCCATAAAGCGTACTCTACTATAATCGGAATTACTTGAAAACAGGTCGTTTAACTATTGCAGTTAACAATAAAATCATTCTCCCCCGTTCGTGACATCATATTCAGAAATGAAGTAGAATGTAGCTGACATCCTTTTACAGGTTAAAAGGGATAATTTACCTGATGCATACACCACAGCACTCTATTAGACCACTATTAAACCCATTCCTCTATTTGAGGATGAGCCATTTCCCTTAAACCACAACTCTCTTTACATGCCGGTCAAGCGTATGTTCCATTTAACTCGCCGTGGCTTTCTTTTTACTTATATTGCATTGTAAGATTGAGACCTGAGAAGAAAACCAGTCTGATTCTTCTCAATGTTCTGATCAGATTTGTCAGAATGCTTTTTATATTATGAGGGAATGATTACAGGAAAGCCAGTGAAACAAGGCAAAATCTGCATTGGGAAAAAAACCCCAAATGTTTTCTTCCACTTAGCTCATTTGTCATGCATGGAACAAAAGCTGAGAGAGGTTTCAAGGACGTCTGCTCTATTGATTGGTTAACGAGCCTGCATTCAGACCACTTCCACATCGAGGGGCGAGCGCCGCACAGACACAATGGAGCACATTTCCCCTGTTCACAATGCGGGCATGCAGCGGTCGGCTGCCTGCTGTGGAAACAGGCCCACAATCAGGCCCTCTGCCAGGGGGACACTGCCAGGGGTGAGGATGGAGAAAGGGAGAAGTGTCGAAAGGAACAGAGACAGAAAGATGTGGAAGAAGGTTGGATTCAAGGAGAGCAAAGGGCAGAAAGGAGAAAAGTTGAAGGGAGAATGATGTGCATGGTGTAGTGAAGAGAAATTGTAAAAAAGCTTAGAAAAGTGTGATCAATGTGTGGAAATGTATTTTAAACGTGGTGGACTGTAGGGTATAAAAGAAGTGCAATGAACAAGAAATGAGTTAGACTTGGAAGTGGTGGAGAAAATTTTCTTTTAAAAAGTAAGGGTGCACAGAAGAACTGCAGTGGAGTTTAAGTTAAAATAAGAAGAGGAATAAAATACTAATTATCTGATCTAGTCTAAAGAAACCACAGCTTATTTGTCTGTGTGGAGGAAAATAAAGGTGTTGGGAGGTTTAAAGTTTAAATGGATGCTACAGGCAAAATGGAGAGCTGCCTTAGGTGAAATATGATGCACCTAAAACTGGCTGTACACCAATTTCTGCAGTCCCAGACAAAATGTGACTTTCATGAAATAATGACGATGGCTTTGGTTGCGGCTCCATGGTGATCCTGCAGAGCGAGAGTTCAAAATTCACCTTTTTATATGGTCTTGTGGTCAGAGACAGCTTGAAGGAATTTTAGGATGGTTACTTCCCAATGTAAACGCTGTGGACTTCATCTACTGACCAACCAATAACTGTGATTAAACAACCACAAACAAAATAGCATTTCATTCTAACAAAGAACGAAATCCAGGTGAGTGCTGGCCTTAGCTGGTTTAGGGAGTCACAAAATACACAACAGTTGCAGTACAGACTCAAAGTTTTTCTACTATTTAAGTTCACTGCCACCACCTTGGATTGTTTGGTGGGGGAGCTCCGACTTTCCAAGTTGGAAATTGTAGTATTTGCGACTTAACTTGGAACGTGCCAATAGTTAGGAGTTGGCAGTATAGAGTTAGAGCTTATTCGAGGGTTAAGATTTAAATGCAGTCAATTGAATCATTATTTTAGTGATTCACATCACTAAAAGTTAAACTAAAAGCTGGTGAATTGATCCATTTTGAGAAATTGTTCAATTCAAGTTTTAAGGCTGTCAGATATGAAGTTTTTGTTGACATATTTGTTAGGTCATGGCTTTTATTAGCTTAACTTTTCCAGTTATTTGCTTGCATTTGCAGACATTTTTTTGCAGGCTTTAAAGATGTATATTTTTAAAGCGCATACAGTTTATTTATAATTTTGACAAAGTTTTTTGCTGGAAAATCACATTTAATCACATTTAGGATACAAGAGGTCTTTCAGTTTTAATAAAGATGATTATGTTTTCTCAGATTATATTATAAATATTCAAATGAGCTGTTATCTCATTAAATAGGCACAGATTGGCGTGAACCTCAGAGACAGAACATTAAACAGCTAAATGTGTATTTTGGACATTCTCTTGCTCACAGAAGCAAACTAGCCTTAAATTTCAAAACTGTCCAGTTGATGATTATATGTTTTTTATGATCTGTCCTGTGTTGGCTCACTTCAATAATTAGTTGGATCTCTAAACATTTTCTTTATCCACGCCTCATCTTCTGACACATCAACATGTAAATACATTTTAATCTAGCCGGTTGTCGGCTGGGTAGTTTATTATAAAACTGTATTTATTAACTAATCGTATGTTTTTGTTCTGTTTCTGTTCTTTAGGAAACTATACTGACATTAGCCATTAAAATATTTATAAGTACAGTGGAGCAGAAACAACGCAAAACTCTAAAGCAGAGGTACGCCTGAAAATGCTGCTCGACTGAAAGAAAATGGTAAAAGTTTAATAGAAATATTTTGTAGGTTGCACAACCTCCCTCACTGCCTACTGTCCTCTCAAGTCTTTAAAAATACAGTCCGTCTTGTGCGCTTGACTTCATTGCATGTGACACGCTCCTGTTTCTAGCTCTCGCTGGTTAGCTGCGCTGTGTCCTCCCTGGGCTTCATCTGCCTTCCTGCCTGCTCGTCTTTCTGTCTGTCTGTCCGGGTTTCAGCTTGTCTCACCTGTCTTTATCTGTATGTATCATTGTCTTTTTCTCCAGTCTTCCCTTTATCTGCCTGTCTCTGCTTATTTTCCTCTTCCCGAATGTCTGTTTTTATTTTGTGTCACCAGCTGTCTTGTCTCATTCCTTTGACTTTCCTGATTGTTCTTTTCTTCTTCTTGTTTTATTTTTTGATTTATCGCAGGTGGAATCAAGGACCGATTCCCATCAGTACTGCTTTAGTCATTTGAGGTGAAAAGTGTTAATGTTTTATTAGAGTAAGCCAGACTAGAGGAGCGCACGCATACCTGCCAACACACATATGCAGCGGTAGCTTTGGTTGAGTGTCGAATGAATGAATGAGATGACTTGCTGAACACAAAAATTAAATTATTTGCAGATTAAGAGGAAAAAAAGCAGACAATCTGGAAAACAGCAAACACATATGTGGCAGACGCTGAGGAGAGATGGAGAAGCAGTGAGGGTGAAAAAGAGAAACCAGGGAGCACTACAGGACTTGATTTGTTGTTCCCGCTCCCTCCTACGCTTCTGGCTCGCTCCGGCGGTGGTGTACTTTAGTCCTGGGGAAGGGGTCATGAGCTCAACTCAACACTCAGTGGCTGACCTCTTTTTCTTTTTTCCTTTTTTTTGTCCGACAGCTTTTGTGCTTGTGTGTAGGGGAACACATAGAGCTCTCAAAATCCCCCTTTCCCCCCCTACCCAACCCCAACCTACTCCTATACTCAGATCTCATTTTCGTGGGCCGTAAAACATTGAGTTGTTAAATTTCTTTATGCGTCCTGCTCCCCTCGTGCCCCAAGGGCTCCTGGTGCGTTTTAAATTGAATGATTGCCTGCAGCTCTCAGATTGTTTAACCTCTGCAGTGGCACCAACTGCTCTGTAGGGCTGTATTTTTAGAAGTTTTGCTCGTGTTTCCCCCTCCCCTCCACCTGTGGTTTAAGAAAAAAAGAAAAAGAAATGAAGAGCGAGAGAGAGTGATGGCCATTCCTGGGGAGGTCCTCAGCCGAAGCGTGCTCGGCTTTGTGCGCTCGGGTGTGTTGTGTGTCTGTCTGCTTACAGTGAGGAGGAAGCAGAAGCGCCTCGAGGTGTGCACGCATGTGAGACAGCCAGCGCAGGCGTGCATGCATTACCGTGTGAGGCGCGTGTGAGGGCGACTACCGTTTTTTCCCTTATTTATGACCCTCACCTCTGTCCAGGATGCCAGTTTGTCTGAGGAGCAGCGGGAGGGGGAGACATAAGGGGGGAAAGAAGGGGAGAAAAAAAAAGCAATTGGGCGATTCCGAGGTGAGCGCTGTTCGGGGCCCGTTAGCTTTTATGGCCCACTAAAGAAGAAGAGAGAGAGAATGAACATCCTTCCTGCCTTGATTGACTTCTCCTTCGCTTCCCCGGCCCTGCTACAAGCTCCTTTTCTCTACTCTCTTAAGTAGCAATAATGGACATTCTCATATCTACTCTGGAAGCATTTCTCCAGGCTATAGGAAACCAGCAAAAATAAGTACGACAAATTACCTCCCATAATCATACCTTGGCTGTGGGGTTATTATTGTAGATTTAAACAGCTATACTTTGATGTCACACACAGGGAGTCAGCCCCTTAGGGCTTACCGGGTAAGCCAGATATGTAATAAAGAGCAAGTAAGCTGTAATTACACTCCGATAACTTTGTCAAGGGCACAAAGAAGTGTTTTTCATGTTAAGTTGTAAATCTGACACAACGGTCGTGTCCTGCAGCACTGGTGGCTGCTGCTCCTCCATCTCTTGGCTGGCTTTGTTTGGACACACTTTACCCCCCTCATTAAGTCTACCTGCGATATGACGAAGACCTCTTTAGTGGGAATGTGACTTTGATCCTGCTTCTGTGTATTTTCCTGCCTTTTTTTTCCAGTCCCACAACTCTTTTGTTATTGGGTGTGTTTTATGCGATGTATGCACAACTCACAGCCGCTGTTTATTTGTGTTTGTCTGCAGTTTTTGACAGCGTCTTGTGGGTTTGTGCCTTTATATTAGTTAACCATACCCTCCGTTCCTACACTATGCAATATATGAGAGAGCAGGGGAGAGTGAGTCCAGGCCATACTTGTGATTCAATATGCACACCCCCATGGACCAAGGCTTAGGGGAGGGCATGTGCTGATGAAAAAGTAATGTAGTGTGTCTGCAAGGTACGGCTGGCTTTTCCCTCTCGCTTCTTCGACTACAAAACCTTGCCTTCCATACCAACCTGGGACCTATTCAGCTAAAAACAGCTCCCCAAAATGCTTCCCTGTTAGTTTGTCTTTGTCTTTTTTACTGTATTTCTGAGGGAGAGACATGTTTAAGATATGATTATATATACAGCAGATAAGCTATAAAAAGCATTTGTATGAGTTAGTGGAATATTTAAATAGCAACCAAAGAAAATCAACAATTAAATTTGGGAATTATATTGTACTGTTTGGCTAGTATAGTAGTTTTGCAAAATAAGAGTCTCGGGTTTCTCCTTTTCTAATCTCTAAATATGAATGTTAATACCCGGACAGATTTGGGGGTCTATAAGTAATCTGTCACCTCAGAATTAAAAGGATCTTGGTTGTGAATAATAGAACTGCTTCATGCTGGAGGAGGATCAATACCACAATATGATTTCAGAGATTTCACAATATGGCAACCTGAAAGAGTTTGCAGTTTGAGAAGTACAGTAGAGCCTCTTCTTCCCCTTCTTGTATACAGTCTCTGTGTTGGGGTTGTGCTTCAGCCTTTCGTCAGTGTTGACAATCAGGTACTGATACCCCTCTACCCGCATCGGGTCAAAATGGTTCATGTCCTCATCTGTCTGAAGCAAGTCAGCATCTTTCTGGTCTATTTCACATTCAGAAGCAGATGATTACCAGACCACTTCCCAAAGTCATCTCTACTACTTGCCAATCACTTGTACATCTCAATACTGCTGAATCATTGGAATCAGAATATTTATGTACAGTTTCTGCATGACCCAGAGTAGAGCTGAAGGCTACGTTGTACTAGGTGAATAGAAATGGAGACAGCACAGTCTGTTATGGAGGTCCTGTATTGCACATATCAGACAGAGCTCTGCTCAATCTTTCATACCATGGCTTGTCCATCAGGAAGTCAGTAATCTACAAGATTGTGGGAGTGTTTATTGACATTTCCTGTAGCTTCTCAATCAGTAGCAACAAAGAAGATGAATGCCACCCTGCAGACGTCACTATCTATGCAGGAGCAGAGATGGGCAGTAACGCGTTACTTGTAACGCGTTACTGTAATCTGATTACTTTTTTCAAGTAACGAGTAAAGTAAGGGATTACTATTGCAAAATCGGTAATTAGAATACCGTTACTTTCCCGTAGGAACGCTGCGTTACTGCGTTACTAAAACCGTGATTTTTTTGCGAGAATGTCTCATGACAGTGACGTAAGCGAGTGCGCCGTTAGTGACAACAGCTGTGTGCAGATCAACAGTGGATCATATATCGAGTGCAAGAGAGAGTATGAGCGTGCAGCGTTTAAAGTGTGGAAGTACTGACCTTACTTTGAGTTTGATTCCATAAAAAGTGACAAAAACATTAGTGTCCGTTGTGCGTGGGAAGAAAACTTCTTTTTATAGCGAAAAAAACCCCCTAAACTTCCAAGCAAGCACAGAGTGTGCAACGACGTAATGGGAAATTCACAGAGAAACTCGCGGATTCTTCAACTGACCGCGGCACACCTGCACCAGGGTAAACCTCCGCCTACTCTACTCCTGCTTTACAGGTGAAAATAGAGCAACAGGACCACTGAGTCTTTGACTTCATTTTCTGCTGTGTTTTATTTGCATCTATTTGAAAGAGTGAGTGTAAACACAAAAAAAATATTTTATTTTATGTGCTGGAATGTGCAGAAAATAGGTTTAAATGTTAAACTAATTTATTCAAGTCAGAATGTTGCATATAATTAAATTTTTGCTTGATGCATAAAGTTAAAAGATTAAAACTAATAAAACAAGTTAAAAAGAGACGTTTCCATTTGATTACATTTTGTATGATGGATTATGTAGAAAAAGTAGAATTGGGCTGAAAGATCTATCGCTTTATCACCTCTTCAGGTTGTAAATCGTGTTTTTAAAAAGTAACTAAGTAACTAAGTAATTAATTACTTTTGAAAATAAGTAATCAGTAAAGTAACGGGATTACTTTTTTGGGGAAGTAATCAGTAATTAGTTACTGATTACTTTTTTCAAGTAACTTGACCAACACTGTGCAGGAGTAATATCTGTGTAGCATATAGAGGACTGTCTCATGCATTCCCATATTTGCTCAGGGTCTGTCTGCAAGCTGCAAAGAGTTGAGAGATGTGGTCTTGGTCCGACTGAGACTGCCCACTCTGAGGTGCATTTGAAACATTCGCACACAGCAAGAGTTGTCCTCTGCTGTCACTAGCGGTACAGTTACATGCTGTTGAAAGGCTGATAATGTTCTCTTCAGATAAACATCTCTATCTGCTTGCAAAGATCAGAAGCCAGATACTGTAGCAGTGTGGTCCAGGAATTTGATCTTCCATCTGGGTTTTAATTGACACTCCCAGCATTATCGTCGAAGGATTTCATATTCCCCATGGTGAAAACTGGAAGTGATGGTTTGGGATAACAGATCTTGTTCCACTAGCACTGGTGTACTTCCATTCATCCATCCATCAAGCCAGCTGCTTACTAACAGAAATGTCCTAATTAAATATCTCTTTCTTTACCAAGCTATAAAACATAAAATAATAAAGAATTAGCTATGGCTTACCACATTAATTCCAAGTGTCATTTGAAATCACAAAAAGTACCTCTCCTTTCTCTCTTAGTCTGTCTGGACCCCTCATTTATCTGGATCTACCTGTTAGAATTATATTATCAGCAGCTCTAATTTGTGTATTTTACGGGGTCAATTCACAGGAAGCACTTCAGGGTAAATTGAAAAAGTGAAATGAGTGCTGACAACCTCATCAGTACTGTTTGTCTTCCGCTTACATTCGCTTAAGCACACTTCCTCTGATGTCAAAGAGCCCTGGTGAAGAGAAACAGTAGCCACACCTTGGAGTGTGACAAGTGAGTCACTTAAAGTAACAGCATCCCTGTGATTGATGTCCTCTGTGCGTTTATGTTTGGCTTGCAGGTGGGAGGCGTGGAAGTGAATGGAGGGAAAACAGAGGGCAGACAAGGGATTGATATCCCACTAGAAAGTGGTGGGCCAGGTGAAAGAGGAGAGGAGCTGTGGGAGGTAGCAAGGGACTTGTCCCGCAGCAAGTTAAATCTATCTCCCTCACTACTTCTTCAACTATGGTCTCTCTGTCCTTGGGCAGGGAGTGCTGACGAGGCAGGGTTTGTCTTTGTCCCGCTAAAAAAAAGAAAGTACCAAGACTGCAGCCTTATTACAAAACTTTGCCCAAGGTCTCTGATTTCAAGAAACTTAAGAAAAAACTTTCAAAATTTGGATTGTTGAGAAAGTACCAAATTAAAAAATGCAGATCGAACAAGTTTGTCAACCCAGGGGGATACAGTATATACAGTAAAGCGCTGGACATAATGCTGCTGCACTGTTTTCTGTTTTCTCCATTTAATATCACCATCAGCTAATCTGCATTGTTCTGTAAACACGATCCATTCCCAACATTCATCTAACAAACCATTTCAATTCACTTCCCCAAGTCGCTTGCCAATTTCCTTAAGCATACAACAGAACGGAGCTGTCTGGAATTCATATGCTGCGCTATGTATATTCAGCGTAGCACTTTCTCCAAGGGGAGCCAAAGCCCATTTGCTGGCCAGGCTCGTTTGGCAGTCATGGCTCCGACACATACAGAACAGTACATTAGCATAAAATCGGGCACATCCGTGTGGCAAAGCTAGCCAAAAGAGACATAATTGCTATTGACAGAATTAACAAACACATTAAATCCCCACATTAATTAGAAAGTCAAATGTAAAAACTGTCAGGGGTGGCGGACAGCTGTCATCCATCATCTCTCTCATTGGAGTTTCATGGTAATTCATTTTCCGGCAGTTAATTTGCTTCATTTTTGCAGTGGACTTAAAGCACAGCATGTTTTAATTACGGTTGCCCTGAATGAAGTGGCCGCTCTCATAACCGCGCCTACTGAGGAGCGGAGATGTTGGTGCGGTCAGCTCCTGTGATGACCAACCAAATTAGGCTGTCAAGGCAGTTTAGCTTGCGGGCAGCTGATGGATTGATTATTTCTTCTTTAAATCGGACGATTGGTTTAATCATTAAGGATAAAACAGAAATCATGACCAAAACAAATAAATGTCTATTCAAATAAATGTTGATGACCACAGAGAAGCAACACACGATTTACTCATGTGTCAAGGGAATTAAGTCTTCGAGATAATAGATTAAATGTCTTTGTTTCTTTCTCATAAGTTGTCTATTTCTTATCAATTACTGATCATTTTTTCCTTCTCTCTTCTATGTGCCTCCGCTGGTGGCCTGGCTTGGTTTGGATACTGAAACACCTTCACTTCACTTCTCAGGTAGTTTGATTTAATGTCTTTATTCTTTTATTTTCAATCTGTAAGCATCTGTGCAAAACTATACAATACTGCTTAAATCAAACAAAAATGTAGAATTAGTTCTTTTTCTGAAATAAAAAATTATAAGATTAAAAGAAGATCTGGAAATGTTAGCTTATAACAATTAATCCCAAACATGTCATCCTGAGTCTATATTGTGTTTCACACTTGGCTCACATTTGTCAAGCAGTAGGCTGTAGTCAACAAGTGAAGCCCTTGCAATTGTTCTACATCATTACCCTCTATTCACCTTTGACCCCCTTTCCACACTCTCCTGCAATACCAATCAAACAGGCATTAATATTTCAAAGCATCCTCACAAGGTACGTGAAAGGAGTCATTACGAGAGAAAGCATTTGCACTTGCAAATCTGAGTATATCTCATCTTTTAATGTAGGCTAGCGGTTGTTGGGCGTCTGCTCACCCCGCCGACTTTCTAATGTTTCTCCTGCTCCTCTGCAGAATTCATGTATTCATCTCTGTGTAGTGACAGGAATGACAGCCTGCATGCTGACGCCTCTGCACACAGAGCGGCATGCCCGGCACGCTAGCGCACACACCCCCCTCCTGTCAAAGAGGTTAAGATCACATGTTTGTCGGGGCCGTACCCCGGTGCCAGACTCCATAGAGGAACACGTGCACGGCGACAGGGCTGACCTCGGACAACATGGTTGTTATCCCTCGAGGAAGCCCAGCTGTCAATCATCTGATTGTACATAAGGCATTCTGTTTGATGATAAAATACACAGTGCTGTTATAAATAGTCATGACATTGTACAGAAAACAGAATGGTAAAAAAAAATATGGTTCAAATCTTGCTCTTGACTTTTTTGATCTTTCTTGGCTTTGATCGCTTCTCAGCAAAACTGTTTCCGCAGAGCGCTTAAACGGAACCGTAATATTGACGAGACGGAAGATAAAACAGAAGTGACACGCTGACGTATTTATGCTGCAAGTGACCAAATAACATAAAGATAAGATAAGAAGAACTTTATTTATCCCGAGGGAAATTCTTTTGTCATCGAGGGAAATTCTTTCGTCATTGAGGAGGTTAAAACAAATGAGAAGGTTAAAGAAGCGTTATTAGACGGTGCAAATTTGCCTCTGTTCAAACATTTCCCACATTAAACTGGTGACTCTGATGATAAAGTGACATTTCTCAGTCAAAGATCCCACAGACACTCGCCCTTTGAAATGGTAGGAAAAACCAAAACTCACTCCCCCCAAAACCCCCAATCCCACCTTTTGAACTAACCCTCTCCTTTCATCCCTGCTCTCTCTTTACATGTCCAATCGTTTATCTGTCTACCACCACATTCATTTCAATTAGAGCCCGTGCCGACTCTCTCTCCCTCTCCTTATCGATTGATGCCCCTGGCAACATGGGGCACAGGCGCTTTAGGACCTCCGCCGTTATCTTCAGCACGCACGCACTCGCGACCGCGTGTGCGTTTGTGCTGTTTATGGGCTTCGCCCTGGTCTCAGACGCAGCGGGCACCTTCGCCACTATGATCAACAATAAATATGAGCAGTGGCAAACAATTACCCCCTTAACGAGGGATTAATTGTGTCAAGATGGAGTGAGGTCAGCGCAGAGGTCGGTTAACGTCGTACATTCCTAATGTGTTTATTTTCATTAGTTAGGAACATTAGTCTTTCCCCTAGCAGCACCACTGTCCATTGATTTTTCTTCCTTTGGTTTTTTTGTGTTGTTGGGTTTTTTTTTTTAGAGACAGTATGCAAGTGTGTGCGCACTACTGCATGTAGTTATGTGTGCACCGCTCAAAGTAATATTATGAGTGTCTGAGCATAGAGCTGGCTATTGACTCTTGCTAGATCAATATTATAAATGCCTTTAACGGTGGCAGTTAAACTCATTTGTCATTTATTGGTGGTGGTGGTGTGCGTGCGGAGGGGGGAGAGTCCTCAGAGAAGCGACAAATGTATCAATCTATCGAAGCGCTAACTTCCCTTGCCGGCCTCTAAGTGTGTCATCATCCAGGATCATAACTTGAGGCGAAGCTCTGTCATGTTCACTGACGACAAGTGATTAGGTGGGACAGCGTCGTGGCGGGGCAGGGAAATGAAAGGACTGGTCATTTGTTTCTGGGTGGTAAAAATGAGGCGGTGTGCATCGAGCTGCCACCACCTGTCCCCCGTGGCTGATGGAGACGCGCCGTCTGCATGTTTACATTCGATTTGTGCGGACGTGCGTCGTTGAGGGCGTTGGAGAGAGAGGGAGGCGACAGATTTTGAAGGCTCGCTGCGAGGGAACGCGAGCAAAGCGGGTCTTAAATTGAATCAGTTTCTGGTTGCTGCAGTTGACATTGTTTAGACTTTGTCATTGACAGCCAGCTGCAAAGCTACAGTGAAGAAGGATGGATGCCGGCCTTTCAGGCCTACGCCGCAAAGAGAAACCGTTCAAGGGAGGATTCTCGCTTTGCTTCGATTGTTCTTTGAACACATTTATCTACTGATTTAACTAGATAGATTTTTCAGAGCAGTAAAAAGCCTTTCCAGTCAAATATAAATTTACTTCGAGTTCCAGCAGTGATGAAAAAACATTTTTAAATCCAAGAAGAGTACATTCTTACGGATATCTACATATTTACATATTTAGGACTAAACCAAGGTTTGCTGTCATCTGTAAACATCTATAAGATGATAAAATACTATATTCAGCTGCATGTGGTTAACCGTGCTTTACAAGAATTCCAAAAAGTCGGCCCAGAGTTGGCCAAAGATGCACAATGAGACTCCCAGCTGTGCACAAACAGCCAAACAATCCAATCAAAAACAGCCACAGTTTCTAGTATTTCCAATCAGCATTAACTTGCAAATATCTGTCGCAGCAGTGTGCGAAAAATGTTTCTGATGTATGAACTGCAAATAAACATTTCAGTCACACATGCATAGGAGTCAGGCGGCCATATTTGCCCCCTTTCTGATGACGTCACATCCTCAGCCTGTGTCAATAACGGCGTGTGGACTGTGATTGATTGGCATTTTCTTGTAAACCTAGTTGATTTTTACCAGAACTTTAATCACTTATGAATGCTCTACAAGTAGGTGTTTATCTATTCGCATCATTACTAAACCACAGTCATTCAAAGAATGGGCACGGCAAATTTAAGACTTTAAACTTGTTTTGTGGCTACAACACAATTTGTAAAAAGTTGTACCAGAGAATCCTAAAATCCATCACAGCATAAAATAATGTAACCTGTCAATCAATATTATAATATGAACTAAAATAAGTTAAAAAATGAGTCAAATTTTCTATAGATAGCACCTTTCAAGATAAATATCAGGGCTTCACAACAAAATCCTAAGAACACACAGACAAAAAGTTACCCAAAAGCAATTTTTACAAAGATTAGTTTTTAGCTCCTTTTTAAGCTTTTGAGCTCAGCGGGAGAGCGTACTCTCTACAAAAAGGTTGCTTTGCATTATCTCTGGCAAATTACAAGTCCTTTCACTTAATCTCTGGAAACCGATACTTGCATATGAATATGGAGAATTTCTACGAAAGCTTTCGGGTTTCTGTTTGTAGCCTAAGTAGTACTGAGCACACAGGTTTGAACAGGCTTTGGTTGCATGCAGGTAAATAGTCCCTGCAAAGGCCAAATAAAGGAGTATATTTTCTGAAATTCAGTCTAACAACCACTGGCTATCATTTGACTGAGATTTAGCTTTTTATGTATCTATTGAAATCCATATACATTATTAAACAGTGACTGGCACACAGAATAGAAGTTCTTGGTTTGGACATTATTAGGTACACAGCTCGGAAACACTTTCTGTCATAATCAATGAATGTATTATGCTTTAAAAAAGCAGGTAGTGAACTGAAGTGCTAGCATGTGTTGATGATTATGGCTGCTGTTTGTCATATTACCCTCTTTGACACCTGTACTGTTCCATCTATACGGAGCCAAACCACAGAGAGGCACTCTGACTTCTCCACATCCAGACGTCAGTGCCTTATGTGTGCTGTTTTTTCTTTCCAGAAGGTAAACAATTTCTCGTCCTTGTCAGACATGAAAGACAGATTGCTGTATATGTTGTGTGTATACATGTGTGTACCTATTAGCACACAATATCATCCCCAGGGATCTTTCTTCCCTCGTTTTCCCTTTCTCCTCCTCTTGGCATTCTCTTCTTTTCCCCGAAGCTGTAGCAAGCTATTTATAGTGAGAAGAAAGGAAAGACTATCAAAGCTGGTTCCATATATCAAAGCCGATCCGATCGTTTCCACTTCTCTAACTCCACAATGTCCTCCTTCCCAGCTCTGCTGTTCTAAAACAGGAAGGCAGGGAAAGCCCCAGAAGAAATCCTGCTTCCTCTACCCACCAGACACCTACCAGTGGGGAGGGGGAAAAAACTGATGAGGAGTGGAGAAGAGTGGAGTGAAAGTGTGGGAATGTGTGTGAGAGAGTGCGAAAAGTACGCATCTACATTTATGCATGCATGTGCTCAAATGTGTTTCTTTCGTGTTTATGTGCCGCACGCACACGTTGGTGGCTCGAGGGTTTCGGCGGCCCAGGGGTTTGATGTGTTGATGCGACATGGCCCTCATTGTCGCTGCAGCAGCTAATGAAATTACAATGAGGTCTGAGAGGCCCACAGTGGGCAGGCCCGTAAGATGCCACTGCCTGAATCCATATTAAACAAACAGTTTCCCCTCCAGCAAGCACCGCCTTCCCTGTACTCACCCTCATGCAAACACGCAGCAGGGGGAAAAACAAGACCAACGGCGAGAATCTAACGCAGCTTTAATAGGAGTGCAGCTCGAGTTCATTCACAGATCTTATGGAGGTGAAAGCTTGTTGCTCTGAGTACTTGCTCCTTTCCAAGTGCAGCAGTCCAGATTGAATTACTCCTGGAACTTTAAATGTTTCAGTTTATGCCCGCTGAATCGCTTTTAAAGCAGAGTGCTCAATCCATTCATCTTTTATGCTTTTATTTTGGGGAAGACTCTGAGAGAGACACACACACACACAAATAAGCAGCTAATAAATTTCGAAAACCTCATGAAAATGTGTTTTTCTTTTGCCCACTGGGGAGGTGGGGATGATGGTGTATTTATTTGTTTTGTATTTTTGTTATCAGGAGATAATGGCGAGAACAATGAGGAATACCCTCGGAGAGGAAGAAAGTTAAAAACAAACATTAAAGCATCTGCTTCATCAAAACCTGTAGGACTTACAGTTGCTTTATGAATATTATAATTATCTGAGTAACTAACTAACTGTATTTAGACTTTTAATTACACATCCCAGCTTTCTGTATTTTCTTACAGTGATTTTGACTTCCACAGTAAAAATCCACACGTTTGTAAGGCTTTTTGTTCACATTAGCTTTAATTACAAACCTGCATTTAGCAAAAGCTTCATAAACTATAATAAAAAACTGGAGCAGTAATGGATCAACAAAGATTTAAGAACCAAAGTGGCCAAATGTATCCTTACACCTTATTAAACACCTCTCCCTTCCTCCCAGAAAGTGTTGAGATTCCAAGCTTTGTTTTATATTAGATATACAAGTCTTGCATACTTGCATGCCTTCAGATTAAACAAGAAATGAAAAGAGCTCATTAGACTTATTAAAGCATTTGAGACAAACTTAGTGAAACCTCTAAATGTCAGTTAGCTGTGTGGCAGGCTGGTTGTGGACCCAAATGAAGATCTCGTGATGCAGAAGTGGAACCCTTATTGTGTCCTATAATTTAGGGGGTAAGCTCAAACCAGGGAGAAAACACATAGAGGGTTTTTTTTAAAACATGTATAGGAACTACGTAAACAGGGAAAACGGGAAAGGGGAGCACAGGGTATTAAGGGAAGACACAACAAAGGGCAAGGGGGAGACTCAGACAAAATATACACAGGGTAATGAGGCCAGGGGAAGACAGGTGGAGAAGGCAGGTGGGAAACACAACAGGAACAAATCAAAGATAATGAGACAAGGGAAGGTAAACTCAATACAAGGCATGTGAGACAAGAGACTATCAAAGTAAAACAAGAAGTAACTAATAAACGAACACCTGAGGTTGAGAAGGGGAGGCGCAGGGAAACTCCATTAATCAAAATAAATAATCACTGTAAAACCAAGAATACAAAAGTAACTAAAACTGAACTCCAAGACATACAGTACAGAAGATGAGCTCTAGACCAAAGACTCAAAACATCTGAACATCAACTGTTTATAACCAAAACAGAGAACAATTCATATAAAGCTGGAATTTAGAGTTCAAAGACAAACTCTCATCAGAGACCAGCAGACTAGGAAGTGTTAACAAACAAGTGGATTGTAGTGCATTTCAAACAGGCTTTTTTCTTTAATTAGTACCATGTATGCCTTATTTTATCATTCAACCTGTTTAAATGGGCTTTCTGTGCTCTAAATCACCATGTGCGTACCAAGATAACTGTATAATCGCTTTTGTTTAAAAGCACTTTAGGAAACATAGTTACAAAACACTTGACAGTTGGAGTAATGCATTACATGCTATTTTGTTAGCAGCTTTGCCGCTGTGTGCTGGATTGAAGCTTGGCTAGGGCATATTGACGAATGTATGTGGAAAGCCAGTTATAATAACTAAGATCAGGAGAAATTAGACTGAATGTGGATAAAAAAACTTAAAAGAAGAAGAAAATAACTGGCAAAAAAAGTCTAGGTGAAGTCTATAATACCATATAACTTGTTCCCGTGATTCCAGCTGCTTGTAGTATTAGGTACTTTAAGGTAGGGGAGGGTTTGTTGATTGAATACGTCACTGGTTTATTTTTTTGTCAGCAAGTATTAATAATTTATTCGTGTGCATTTCACTTGCTAAACCTGTAAAGCACAGCTGGAATGTGGTCTAGGATGAGTGATACACCAACATCTTCCAACTGGTCATCATCCCGCATCCATTAGTTGATGGTATACAGCAGTCATGGACTTGTGAATGTTCATTCCTCTGGTTTGAAAATAATACAGAATCACTCATTTGGGGTATTATAATCTGTAAACAACACAATCCATGATCGGACTGCACGTCTTGTAAGGTCTAGTGATGCCACTGAAGAAAAAATGGCACCTATTATGACCTATTATAAATGTGTTGTACACAGGAATAGAGTTTTTCACAGTATTGCTTCACTCTACAATGTTTAACATCAACCATGAAAAGCCAGATCTCCATGGGACTACATCCACTAGTCAAAGTGTGTATCAGAGTCTGTGTACAACTCGAGCTCAATACAATAACAAGGAAGGAAGTATAACCTGTTGACTCTAATTGGCAATTCATTTTTACACGTTAACTATTTAGCATACTTGCCAACCTTGAGACCTCAGAATTAGGGAGACATTCAAAAGTTTATTTATCGGATAAAATAAGTTCAATGTCACTGTTGTTATTGTCTGGCGGACCCAGCCTTTGCGATCTAAGTGGGCCACGTCCTCCAAAAGCCAGATTGACCGGAAGTGAGCAACTGTGAAATGGGACGGTCTTGCCTTCAGAATTACGTCACGAGCTCCCTCGGTGGAGTGAAACTCGTCGTCTGTTCCTTGCTGTCTAAAATATAACCGGACGCTGGCGTAAATTCTCGACCATCTCACACTTCTGTTTAATCAGTTTTCTGTTCGACGTTTATTCAGCTGTGTGAAAACCCTCCCGAGGGATTAATAAAGTTTTATTTAATCTAATCTAATCTACTAACTTTAATCTCAGTCAAACCGATTTACTCATGAACAAATAAAACACCGAAAAAGTTATTTAAGTGACTTGTCATGTTTAACCTGAGTAGCGAAAGACCGGGGGGGTTTGAAAACGATGTGCCGGGAGTTTGCTGTTCTCGCCGGCTCAGATATTTGAAGTTGACACAGCTACATTCTCACCTGGAAATATGTTAAAAGTTTATTTTGTGACCCAGAAAGAGAAATAAGAGTAATATTAAAACTAAATAGCTGCAGTAGTAGTAGTCATTGCTCGAAACTGGAATTGGCTGGGCCATTCTGGGATATGGTTCTTCAATTTTGTTGTCCAGGTGGAAAATCGGGAGAAATTCGGGAGAATTGTGGCTCCGGGAGATTTTCGGGAGGGGCACTGAAATTTGGGATTCTCTCAGAAAAATCGGGAGGGTTGACATGTGTGCTATTTAGTGTGGTGAACTGAAAGAGGCTGACTGCTAGGAAAATATAGGAGCAAAAACCACACAAACTGTCTTCAAATTGTCCAACCATCACCTCTGCTAGCAGGAACTGGACTTGGGTCCTATTATGCATGTTCTTGTACTGATTTCCACACAAAGCAGGGCGCTTACCGAAAGTCATATTTGTAAACTTTACCAAAAAAAAGTGTTTGTGCTCCCAGATCATTAGCATATGCTACCACCAACTTAATTTTTTCTATTCTTCTTTTTCTTCTTGTTTTCGTTCTTGTTTAAGGAGGCGTCCTCCATCTGATTGCTTTGTTTAGTTCGTTTGACTTGCTGTACAGTTGAGTTTAAAGGCAAAATAATTCCACATGGGTATATTTCGTGTTCTTTGTTTGCTGCAAGCTCGTCCATGATTGCATTTGCTGAAAATGGTGTGTCTATGATTGGGGGACTCACCCACTCCCTTCCTCCATGCACACTGCATACAAAGCTCATTGAATGATTGCCTGTAGTTTTACAAACTCCCTGGGTAGGGAGGCAATGGATAACTGACCCCAGTTTAAACAGGACGATGGTTTGGATAGTGAAAAAAGAACAAAAGGGGGAAAATACAAACATGCAAATTTGTTTTCATTACAATAACAGCACACGTCTCTAAGTGGCGTCCAGCATAGATCTAGGATCATCAGGATACTTCTAATAAAACTAAATGTTGTTCACCAAAGTACGATTTTTATACATCACTTTGAAGTCCAGCGATAAAATTCAAATGAAGAAAAAGATCAAGCTAAAGAGATGAAAGTGTTCCTGATTGAAATAGAGAGCTTCATTTTAAGGAAAGGGCAAGAATGGACCAACTAGGTTATGTCGAGGTACCGTTTTATTTTCCCATTCATGTATCTTTTCATAATTCACTGTTAAAAATACTCTCTCTTTATGTTACGATGGGTCCAGCAACAGGCTGTTTTAGCACCTTTTCTTTTTATTAACCTTTATTTAACCAGGCAGGGAAATCTTATGATCGACAGCCTAGTTTATGAGAGCATCCTGGGCCCAAATAGACAGAACCAACCTGGCATGCTAACTTGTTTTCTGATTGGCTGCTCCTCACAAACAGAAGGTTTGAACAGCAGGTGGGTGCCCATGATTGTTAATCCATATGGTGCACCCGGCATTTCAGCAGCTATCACAAATATGTCAAAACTATTAAATATTTTTTAAATTTTGGAGTAAAGCATTACATACATGCATTAAATATGTCACACTGATGACACTCTTAACTCTTAAAATCTTAAAAGAGCACAGATTCAACCCAAATGATGGGCTGAGGAAGGCTGCTCTAAAGTTTAGGTACTACATATAACCTAAGAAGCATTGTATATTTGGTCGATTTCTGTGTGGAAACATATTTCTTATGTGAAGTGAGTCTTGTGTGCATATATAACATTGTTAACCTCATGCAAAAAAAATAAATAAACTCCACCGCTGAAGTTATGTAGAGGACCTTGTTGTAGAGAGAGGTGAAGGTCGCTGTGATTTGATTACTTACTGGTGGGGTTGCTCGTATGTGCATGCTGTAAACAAGGCTTGATAGACAAAGCAGGGCTGGTTGCATGATAATGTGCGTGTGTGTGTGCCTGTGAGTGTGAGTGTGCAGTTTGAATCAAAAGCCTTGAAATGTCTGGTTTATGTAACAGATAACTAAAAATCATTCAAATATATTTTTTAAATTAGCTACAAATGCAATTACAGCCACACTTTGTTATTTTTCCTCACAGCTTGATGTCATCATCATATTGAAACCAATGTTGTGCAGTTCTGGTTGGGAGTTATTAAATGACTTGCTAGCTCTAGAGCAGCAGCATCTGTTGGTTTGCAGAGAGGGAAGCTAACGGTACGGGTCACTTTTAGGTTATCTGAATTTCAGAAACGAGCAGAAAAAACTGTCACTGTGTGCGGAAAGATGCCTAGAATATAATCTGCTGTTTGTGTATGTAATACAGCTGTGTGGGTATGGATGTGGGTGAATGGCTCATGCTCACTATACTGTTTCCCACAGTAATTACATTGTCTTATCTTATGCAGTTGCTATACCTGTCTGTGTTGTACCTCAGCTTCCCAAGGATGCCAGGGAAGCCCACGATAGCCCTCCCCTGTGTTCATCTCTGCCTACACTGACTTCCAAAAGAAAGATATTCCAACACAAAGCCACCATACATGCTTTATATTTTGTTGCCGGCCGTGTCATTGTTGAATATGCAAATGTGTGTGCTGAACATCTTCTTAGACCATAAACGGAGCCCTAGCCTCAGTGCGGGATATGCTTACAGTGCATGTTATTAAATGAATAAACCTCAGCACATACAGAGCACCCATGGATATGTTAATACTAAACAAACGGAAACACGCGATGGAATAAATCTGGTAAGCTTTCTTTTGGAGATCAAATCTAGAAATCTGCTTTTTAAATGTGTCTCTGGAGACTCACAGTTTTTGATAGCATGTAGAAAAGCGGCACGCGGTGAGAAATTTTCACAAATACCAGGGCCTGATGCCGACGTTCATGATGTCTTGTGGATAAAATGTTCTGAAATAAGATTTTCTAAAAGAGCCAAAGAGCTGATAACAAGGGCACACAGCAGGGGAAAGATTTTAACTCTGGGGGAACCCGGGAACAGCAGGGTATAGCTTGTCTGTCTCACACACACACACACACATAGACACAAAGCTGCTTTTGTTTAGTTTAGCTGCTAGTTAGAGCCTGTGCCTTCAGATAGACATGCCTGTAGTATTTCTCTTCCTCCTTGTTTTCCTCCTGCTCATGTCAGTTTTAGGGCTGTGTGGGTGCTTCTGTGCTTTACATTTTTTCTCTCTCTTTTTTTTTTTTTGCTACAGCTTCCAGATTTTCCCTGCAAAGTTCACAATTTTTCTCATTTTGTTGGTGTTGTTGTTAATTAACAGGTTGCACGTATAAAAAAAATGCTATTTAATATCCTGTGAAACATTAGCATCTGAGTGTGTGTGTGTGTGTTTGCACGTCTGTGCCATGTCTGCAAAAAAGTGACATCACGGAACCCCCGGACGCAATTAAGAGCCTGTCAGGCTGGTGTCAAAGGTGCACACAAGCCCACCCCCACCCCCCACTACTACCACCACCGTGAGCACCTGCACAAGCAAGCGCCTGCACATCGAGGCACCCGACTCCGGCAGACCTACGCAGAGGTGTGTCGTCGCACCCGCGTTTGTGTGCAGCTCGGCGTGCGCGCACGTTCAGCCTCACACGTGTTGAAATATGGCTCCCATATTTCACTGCGCTCGCAGCATTTGTAAATGCCAACAGCTTTCCAGCACCCCCACCCTATCCCTCTCTCCTGCAATTGGACCATCCCAATGGAGGCTTCGGCTTTTAAGAAATTGAAGGAATAATCCACCAGGAATGGGGGTGGTGGTGTGTGTGTGTGTCTGTCGGGGGGGGAGGAATGGGTGACATGTGTGAGGGAGTGCTGTGAAATGGCTGCACCCTCTGCTTCCAAATATCAGGGAAGATATTGTAAACAAAGACAGATGCTCCAGTAAGCTACACGAAACAGAGGTCATTTTTCCTTCCTTTTTGAGCCAGCTAGAAGCCCTGAATTGCCCAAATTGAGACAGCAGCCATTTGTAGGTTTTGAAGGTTTAATGTCGTGTGAGAAGGCAAGGGGGGGGGGTGTTGGTTGTGTCTGTTGGTGGCCCCGATAAAAGCATTTTTGATCACAAAGGATGATGGGAGACAAAGATCAGAGAGCCGGCCCCTCCCACGGTTGCCCCCCTTCTACCTTCATCTTTCTTTCTGTGTATCTCAGCTTGCACGCCCCCGTGCCACACTCACTCAATTGCCTGAACCGTCACAGTAAATGGCCATCCTGGAGTAAATTTATAACTGCCACTTCAGCTGACAATCAAACGCTATCACTAGATTCTCACTGTCTATCACTTTGGCCCCTGCAAGCAGAGAGGACAGAGGGGCTGGGAGGGAGGGGTGGTGGTGGTGGTGGTGGGGGGCAAAAGGAATGGAAGGGCTCGGAGAAGGTAAGGCCGCCGTAGCTGGGCTAACTTTGCGCGATCGATGTGAGGTTGTAAAGAGTGCCCTTTCCCCGCCTCCTGTTCTCCCTCTGCCCCACCTCATTATTCCACTTCTCTTTCTTCTCCTCTGTCGTTTTCCTTACAGACTTTTTCTGCATTCACAATCTTTTCAACCCTTCTTAACTGGAGCCCTCCTGCCTTTATTATTGTTTGTTTTTACATTTTTTTTCTTCATTTCTGTCTATTCCCCTTCTTCCATCGCTCCCCACTTCACCACTTCTCCCTGTGTGGGCTGGCCCATGTCAAGGCCTCTGTCTCTCGCCCTCGTTTGACATGCTTCTCATAATGGTCAGATCGGGGAATACCACACTCTGCCTGTCTCTCTCCATCTCCTCCTCCTCCTCTATTCTGCTCACCCTCTTCCCTGTCAGGATGTCACCCTGTTGCCAAATGGAGAAAATCAATCGCATGTGAGCTCTCTGAAGGCTGTCTGTATAGATATAGCAAGCAGATTTTTCAAGCAGAGATTCGTGTATACGTCGGCATGCGTGCTCATACGTGTAGAAGTCGGAGAGGAGAGGAAAAAGAAGGAGGGAGGGGAGGTTAGTGACAGACTCAAGCTGGGGACGTTTGTCGCCGCTCGTCACTTTTCCCGTCAGCCAGCAGACATGACAGCCAAGGCGGGTGAGAGGTGAGTGGCGGGCTCTCAGGACCCGAGCAGGAATGAGCACAGTGTGACAGATGGCTCCTTCATGCTCAGGCCATCATGATGGGACTGGGAGAGGAGTGAGTAGAGCAATGGACAAAGAAGAATTGCAGAAAGGGGAAGGAAGAGATGTCTTTTGACAGTATCAAAACCCACCAGACATCCTTCCCCAGTCTGTCTGTCAGCTTTTCTTAACAGGGTTTGCCACTGGCTTAGTGGCAGCAGCTAATGCTTTACACAGGTAAAAAAGGCTCTGATAGACGTTAGTGGAAACCTACTGACAACGCTGCTGCAGTGTTAGGTCGGTTAAACTATTAATGCTATTACATTACTGCTTTGTTTTGAATCAAAAAGGCTAAATATTTTAAGCAGTTAAAATTGGTTAATTAGAGAAATGAAACTAAATTATACCTGATTTCTCATCGACATTATAAGCTTGAATGATGGGTGTCATGGCCAAAACCAGAAGCTTTGTGGCCATCCTAATTAATGACTCTTTTCTGTTACTTCTTCCATGTGTACTGCTGAGAGAGATCACAAGATTTTCACCTAACAATAAAAGATAAAAGCCTATTTTTATATTTGTGGTTTTTGTCCTTTGGACTTCTTTTTGGTGCCTAAAATCTAACTGAAAGCAAAAAAAGTGAAAACAATGCTAATCAGAGAGCTGGAACAAAGTGGAGAACACAAAGCTCTTAAATGGGTCACAAACCACATTCTTCTGGCTCCAAAACACGCGAGTTAGTCCGCCGACGCCACTCCAGTCTCTAAATGTGGACTTGCATCCAAAAAAACAGGACCATTATGTGTCGGTTTCCAATATTGCTGCAGCTGGTGCATCGAGACACAAACGCCAAAGGACCCTTGTGTGCATCTCTCCAGCTTGTGTGTTATCTGATTGAACAGCAGCATTTGATGCCTTGGGACGAGAATGCGTTAAAGTTTCACGGAAGAAAAAAAAAGGTCCCAAACTTTCATGCTACATTGTGGCAAAATCCTAAATTTCTTTAGCTTCCAGGTTTTCTGTACTGCTAGGAACGTGCTCAGCATCGTTCGCTAATTCTTCATCCAACTATCACCACTGCAAAGAGTGTGCTACTTTGTAGTGTCTTGGCTCAAATTATAATAGTCGTATTGCATGCATGTGAGAAGAATTTAGACCCGGACTAAACGTTGCAACGCCCTTGATTGAGAAATTACATGCATTTGGAAGACCCAATGAAATGGGCAGTGACAGTTGTCTCTGAAGATCGCTCAATCGCTCCATCATCCATCAATTATGAGTGGAGGAGGACAAAAGGAAAGGACATTCCTTAAACTGGGCACCAAGCCACACGTTTCAGCCCTTGGCAGGGAAGGGAGCTGTTGATGACGTTGCGAACCGACAAATATATTCATACGCCGGTGCTGCAAGGAGACTATCAGTAAGCTTTGAAGGGCTTGAAGGATTTGGGAAAATTGACATCCTAAAATCTATGACACTGAGTGGAGGTTGATGGTGGAAGAACAAATGGGATGCCGTTCTGAAACGCTTGACATGTAATGCATAGAGCTGTATATCAATTGAGAGAAATTAAGCAGCTGAAAGCTGAGATGTGCTGATTTAGCTTACGGGATTACGTGATGTGATTAAACTTGTTTGTATTTTAATTGCAGGTTGCACAAAAAGGAGGCTTTTTATCGCAAAGGCCCGCCCAACACTCTTAAACAAGAAAAAAAAAGGCAGGAACTTAAAGTAAAAGACATACCGCAAAAAGGCTCTTTTCCATTTTGATTCAGGTCACTGAAGGCAAAGCTGAAACAAAACAGACACACACAACCTTGTAAGACAAATGAGTTTTGTCATCCCCACAGAAGGCTCCCTTTTTGTCAAAGACCCAGAGGCTGCGGCCACGATGAATTGTGACATAGCCTAATTCCTTTGGAATTGCAGTACAGTCGATAAAGGAGCCAACGGTCTGGCAATGACCTCCAGGATAGTGTTATTGACCTATTTTGCATACACACTGGGCGCGGGGAACGGACAGGCGCTTTATTTGTGCTGTTATTTATTGGCCTGCAACATGACTGTAATGCCTGTCCAGGGACTCAGTTGGAGTGCAGTTATAGATTATCATGATTGCTAGTTATTAGTGTGTGTTTGCATGTGGGGTTCATGGCACACATACACACATGCAGGGGGGATGAGGGAGATTATTCCGAGCCTTTCTCTTTGAATAAAGAAGACGGGGGCAGTCTTGTACAAATTGTTATTGAAATAGTTTAATGCCAGTCCACCCTAACTTCAAGGACAAAACCCGGCACTACAGCAGATGACAGCTAATGCGTTAATATGATGTGTTATGTTTCGTAAGAGCTCGGCAGGACTGAAATCTTGTCACATGCACATCCCTTTACTTTTCTCTCTTCGTGTCCCTAAAAGAGACAAAACAGAGATGTAGAACCATTTCTTCAGCTACATGTCACAGTGCCAGACACTTAAGCCGTGCACTTGTTGTCTGTGGCACTGGGATGAACCCTTTCCACAAAAAGACAAGGGCCACCCCCTTCCATCTCATACTTTTTTTTCCTCCATCGTATTCTTTCGGCTCTGAATCAGCATCAGTGTCGCACTTAAGAACACTTCTTGGCACCGTCTGAAGGTCCTTTCCGCCTCCCTCGTCCGTGGAAATTCGGCTCTATAGCAGACTGATGAATGGCAAAAATAAATAAGACTTCCAGGAGAGCCCTGCGGACCTTCACAACAATACATAACAATTAGGTCTTCGGAGAATGAAAAGGCTAAAGCGGTCCACAGGCAATTAGCTGGAACATTCAAAGAGAAAATGGCACAACGTAGCTCAGAAGCAATGACAAACAACGTGCGTGTGAACATTTGAGCACACTTTATTGGATTCCTCGCAGTTCAGAAGTGTTAATCTCATCATATTCAGTAAATCAGAATGTGTGTAACGTTAAGGAAAGTTAAAATGGTAATCAGCTTCTTTTCCCACTTTGTTCTCTTCCCTTCTTCCATCTAAGTTTTTGAGGGTACATGGTATCTCTGTGGGATTAATTGCTCATTTAGTAACTCTTTTCCATATTTCACGCTTGAGAGAATATCCAAATTAGCTTTGCCATCAGAGTTCACTTCTTCCACTGGGGCTTGAATGACCACACTTTAGGACAGCACACTGAGCCAATCAGGCACTTGTAGCTCATCAGCTGGGCGGGCCACCAGCTGAAACCGCTGTCTGCTGCTTGGCTCTGTGTTGCCGAGTTGCAACGGGATGAATTGTTGTGGGACGACGAGGCAGATTGGTCGAGATTGGAGCTCCCGGGCCCTTGTTATTACTGAGACCATTTATTTCTTAGTAAATTAGAGTTTGACTGAAAGCGTCACAGGGTACCAAATGGACCCAGTTGATGCTGGTCTGGTGGACTGAGGGAAGGGCAGCGGGGTGGTAGGGGTTGCGACTAAGCGACAGTTATTATTCAGATATGGATGGCGCAGTGGCAGGCGTGCTGAAATCGACCTAATGGGGTGGGAAGGTGCAGTCGATGGCTCTCTCTGACGCTCGGCTGCACTGATATCTCTCCTGTTTTCCTCCTCTTTCAACCCCCACCCCTCCCTCGACCGGCTATCCATCCACACTGACGTATTCTGATGACTCGTGTCATTAAAGCTAACGTCCGCTGAGGAGGTAATTAGCCAAAGTATGGCATTAATCAGCGGCTAGAGCCCCTCACGCCTGCCGGGGTGTCTGCGACGTGCTTTTTGCAACCATGTTGGCCTCCCGTGGCCCCCCGCAGCTCCCTGTTTCACACATGGTGGGCATTAACCTTCGGAGGCTTGGTCGTTTGTCTATGACGGGCTTGTGCTCTCTTGTTCACAAGCTTTCTTTTTTGTATTTCTGCTACTGGATGGACCTTGTAAATGCCAGGGCTGCATTTCCGTCCGTAATGGAACTGGTGGAGCATGGAGAAAGGACATAGAAGAATATAGCAGAGGATATCTTTGTGTATTTTAGGTTCGTCTGCAGTTCCAGACAAAGTACCAAACATAGTCACTGGTTTGAGGTGAAAACACGTCTGCAGCTCTTCTCTCACGTGAGCCTGAGGCAGCCGAATGAGACTGAGTACATGTTCAATGAAGCAAGCACCTTTCTTTTACATTGGGGTTTTTAAGCCCCCTGTTAAAGCAGGTAAATGAAGTCTGTTTAGTGTTGACCAATAGGTCATTTATCTGTCCTCAAGCTCATCAGTGTCCTCCCAGACAAACAAATCACCGTGGCTTTGCCAAAACAAAATGGCCTCCATCAGTGCGCGCACAGTGACATCTCCATCTGCTGTCAGACAAACCATTAAAAGTGCAGGGCAAAATTTCAGCCCTGTCAGTGCATATAAAGTCTCTCATTTCTCTCCATCAGCACAGTCTACCAGTTCCGCACAGCAGAGATAGACTCAATCTAAAAACGGACTCCCATACTGAACATTTTGATTTCATTACCACCCGCCACTGAATATTCATATACTTCTTTTTCCCTTTTTTTTTAAACTGCTATGTCAAGTCACACCTGGAACCAGCAGGGCATCATACATTATTCATTAGTGGAAGGCAATGAGATGTGGTCTAATAGAGTTTACCGGGGGTGCCGAGAAGCTCGGTCTCCACTTCCTGATCCATTAAAGATGCATCTTCTCCCGCCAGTGGTACCGAGCGAACCTCCCCGCCCCGTGCGACACGGCCCCTGGAGGAGCCGCTCAGCTCTCCTCGTTTAATTGTTCGGGCTCTGACCCGAACCAGGAGATTAGCACAAAGAGTAGGAGGCGGGGAGGGACTACAGCAGGCGTGGGATTTTACTTCTATAACCTCGGTGAATCCGAGTCCACTCTGGGGCTAGTCGGTGTTAGATTCAAGGTGATGTCGATCCAGATAAAGCGAGATATCTCCATAGGCACACGAGCAGCGTCTGAACTTGGATCTGACTTGCATATGTAAAAGTGTAAAGATAAAAACAGCACACTGGTAAGGCTAGGGCTTTCAAGGACCCTGTTCTACTTTGACCGGTTAACTCAGTCCAATCATAAATATCTAATCAAAGCTGAAAGAGGGGTATTTTTTTCTTTTACTCTTGCACGAGATGCAAAATTGATTTTGGCTGCAAGAAATTACATCAGAACAGTAAATCAATGAAAGAAATGGAACTACTGTAACTGGCAGAAGGTTTTAACATTTCAGCCTACCTTAGAACAGGATAATCTAAAAGCTGTCACTTGATATAACTGAGCTTTTCCTCATTTTTGTCCTGGAGCAACAGCATGCAGGTGATGATTGAGGCAACAAGATTAGAAAAACCAGGTCGTCAGTGAGCTGCTAGAACGGTTAATAACTGCAGTTAATATTCGCAGCCACAAAGCACGCAGACAGCATCACTCGTATCCCGAAACTTGGTCCTGATTTTCCAACTTTTTCTTTTATGTCTTGCAGGCAGTGATCTTAAACTCTGCAACTCATTATGGTTAACTATGCTATAATTCTGCTTTGGGTGCAGACATTTTAATTGGCCGAGGCATGTGAGCCATGACACATTTTTCTCAGAAAGTGCCTCGGCTTAGGTTTTGTCACCTTTCTGCCCATTGCTATGCCGTCGTCTTCCCTGTCCCGCCACTAATCAGAGAAATTCACTCAGACCTCGATGGCAGAAGAGACCAGCGTTCACTCTAAATTTGGACCACATGTGGCCTCGCTAACATTAGCGGGCATCAATGGTTTCACTGATTTCAGGGTCATAGTGACCGAAAGCGTCATATCAAGTGTTGATCAAGGATCACCTACCATTATACCTTATGTTGTGAGCTTCTGTTCCTAACATTTCACACCGTAGTGACAAAGGTTGAACTATATATTAATCACACATGTATTAAAGCTCTTTTTCTTCAAAGAAATTACATTTTTAGTTCTAACATTGTGTGCATAAAAAAGGTAGGAGTATATTTAACTTAGAATTTAAAAAGTCCTCAGAGAAGCACATCCAACATTGTTGTCCTGCCTCAAATGAACATGCTACTCATGCTTTGTGGTGATCAATGCATCGGTTTCACATTAAGACGCTTGATATAAAAGTTGGAATACTTCTAACATACAGGCAACAGATTTTTTCCCCTTTTTTCTCACCTGTCTCTAGGAATAGTGAGAAAGCAGCAACAGCTGAGCCAACAGGCAAGTGCCAAAAACTGAACTTCCTGGAAAGACCCCTTAGTCTTGGCACCAAATGTGGGTTGAGTTCCACAGGCTCATACATTGAGTGCTTTTTATAGCCTTAAGCATTGTGACTGCTGTACAGTGGGTGTTTTTTCACCCATTTACATTTTATTAAAGCTTAAAGTTTGCATTATTGTGGCTGTGGCTGCTTGATTAACTTTGTAAAGCTTACGATACAACCTAAGAGTGACCAACATTGTTGCTGGCACTTGCATTATGTGTTGATTACTGTCCCCATTGTTTTATATGCAGTGACAGGCAACAGAACCAAATAAAAGGTTTCCACTCATCATGGTCAGTCATGTTTATCCCTCAAGTTTTTCCACTTCTTTGTACTTCTGTTTGTTCACATCCATTCCAATAGTTTGAGCAATTACCCTCTAGGAATTTGCTGACATGTGTGAGCCCCTATATTGGAGCTATGATTATTATTGCTTATACTGAGGCGATGATTGTTATTTCCTCATTGATAAATCCAAAAAGTGCAGCAAAAACGCAGCTTGAATGCACGGGAGGAATTGACGTTATGTTGTGTTGGCGCCTTTAGAGCATTTCCAAGTCCTTCTCTGACAAATAATTCAGCTTAGTGTGTGATTAATTGCCTATAACAGCCCATCCAAGAAGAACATGGTTCACCTTTGATGAGTTAAATTGACTGTATTTTACTAATTAGGTATCTGCTTCTTGCACTTTGCTGGCTTTCTAGTGTGATAGTTTTGCAACCCAGCGTTTCATCAAAGCACAAAATAAACAAACAAACAAACAACAACCTGTCTTTTATATACAGTCTTTGGGCATTTATACCTCTAACACTCTAACCTTTTCTTTCCCATATCTAATGTCAGGACCACCAGATGACCTTAAGCTAGTGTTTTCACTCGTTGCAGCACAAATTCACTCATTATGTGCACCGACCTGCTGTGTCTACACAGAGGAATAAGAGTCAACAAATACTAAATTGATACTGAAGTATGAACTATGGAGGGACGAGGTCTGCCTTTTTAACTTTTGATGGCAAACATTTTTTTTAAGCCCAAGCCTGAAAAAAATGAATAGATGAATAAACGGCAGGGGAGGGGGGGACCAATATTGATCATGTTTTATGAGCTCGCCAGTCTGGCTGGTGAGGCAGTGGCGAGGAGCTGCCACTTGTGTTTTGGTCCCGAGATCCTCCATCACACCGCTCATGTCCAAGGTAACAATCAATCTATCAATAAAGAGCAAAACAAACAAAAGGCAGAAAATGATGCATCACCCCAACAGTGCCACCCCCCACCCTCCGGCCTCCACAAACAGAAACAGTGACGACTGAATACATCTGAACTAGGCGCTTTCCAGGCATAGTTGGGGAGGAGGTTTTGGAGGGGGGACGCAAAACACAATTCGGCCTTATCGTGTTTCGTCGCCTCGCCTCCTTGAAATGATTGTTTCACTCAAATGAACAGATTGAATATATCATGCATGTTTGGCGAAGATGGAAATAAATCTTTCAAATCTGCTTTTTCTTCCTCTTTCCCTCTCCCCCCACTCAACAAAGCAATTTCTTAGCCGCCGTCTTTCTGACTGAGGGGGCCGTCTGTCATAAATTCACTCCCGCGAGTGCATAAATCTCACCTTACAGATAACATCAGGTGTGGATTGACGAGAGCCGGGGAGCGGCGGGGACGCGGTAAAGTCTACGCATGTTTGCACTGCGGGTGCAAGTCTTTCCGAGTGTGTACACATTTGCTGAGCACCTGCGACTATTTACCGTGCGTGCATTTTGTTGCAAGGTTTTATAGGTGCATCTGCCGTCTGCCATTTATTTTCTGCATCATACACATGTTTGCTGGCAGCCAGAGTGATTTATATGATTGATTTTAATGGGTGATTATCCACCTGCCATAATGCAAATGATCTGTCCTAATTTTGTAGTGGACAGCTCGGCCTCATCTGCGCTCGTTTCAGTTTGGTCTGGAGTCCATTCGTCCCCATTAATACGTTCTGCTGCGTTCAACTTGGTCCGTAACAGTCCTGCCCCATTTTTCTGTTAATCCCAATCATCTCTCCCACACACTCATCCTTATCCTTTTGTCTTTTCCTTCCTTTACTCTCCCTCCAGCTCCCTCATCCCTTCCCAGCGCCCCCACCCAACCCCCCACCTCCATTCTCCTCTCTCCCACCATGCAGCCCTGCGGTTACTTTCTGACTTGTGTGCAGTTTAATAATCATTAGGACGGGCCCTCTAATGAATAAAGTCACTCGGACTAATTGCTCGCAGTGTTTCAAGATACGAAAGAGCATGAAAGGGAATAAGAGGGGGACAAAAAACAAAACAAAAACGTAGACGTTTTAATAGCTTGTTTGCAGAATTTTAAGGAGGTAATTAGAAACACTTACAGTAGGATGACCACACGAAGCTTGTTTGTTTTTTTGCGGGACATGATAAATCTTTTGGTTGATGGAGCGAAACGATGCTAAGCCTTGGAAAAAGAATGTGCCAGAAAACTGAGGGAAAAAGAATTTGAAGATCATTCGGGTAGAAAATTAGACCACCGGGGACAAGAAGGGGGATCTATTTCACCCTGTGATGTGGATGTTTGACTGGGTTAAGCATGGCAGCCACTTGTAGATCCGTGTGTTTAACACATCTGTGGTCACCAAAAGATAAAAAAGTTTTAGTAAGGTGTCTGCTAAATGTATATATTATTGGTTTTGAGGGATTTAAATTCTCTGGATTTAAATCCACACAGAGGATTTGAAAGCTCTGTGTTATCATGTTCAGAAACTCCGATGCTAGTATTATGTACACTGCTCAAAAAAAATTACATGAACACTTCTTAATCAGAGTGTAGCATCGAGTCTTCAACTTGTGTGATTTTGATCTGGCCACGTCATTTTTTCACTTGATTTTCAGGGTGTCTTTAAATTCAGCCCTCTGTAGGTTGTTAATTTTCATTTACATCAAACAGTATAGCATCCTTCCATTCTTAACACATTCCCAATCCTATATCATGTGTGTTTTCAAAGTGTGCCTTTAATGTTTTTTTAGCAGTGTATGTCTTAACTACATCAGTATAAGCCTTAGTCCAACACACATACACGAATACACAACTTCAGCAGCACTTTAACCTCAGTAAAACCAAGAACTGAGAGTCTTGTCCCCGCAGCAGAAAATTGTCAGCGTTGTGAGGTGTGGACCCTGTCACTCTGGATCAAACATATTAGTATCCACCTAAGTGCAGGTGGACAGGTGTAGTTTAGGCCTGGGGCGACCCAGTGTCCTGGGGAGACCGTATGCTAGCAGAACACTGTGTGTGTATGGCTGTGCTTTGCTCCAAACACTCTCCAAGGAGAACGCAGGTGTATTGATTTTCAGCACTAGCCATAGAGGGGAGCAGATATTGGCATTAAACCCTTTTGACATGTTGCTCCCAATGAACACCACATTGTACACTTGATGTGACACACAAGCAAAGGACTTGTGCACAAGCTAGAAGCAGTGTTGCTATTACAAAGCATGTGGAGTACATGTGTATTTTGTGTGTGTGTGTACTTTGAAAAGTACCTTCACACAAACACATCCACTGTTCATACTCAGCCAAAGACAAAAATCACCCAGACTTAAATAAAAATATACACATCTGAACAGTTTCATTTATCAAACCTGCATATTGTGCACAAGCGTACCTCTACACCCCGATAAGCCGGGCATGCAAAGTAAGCTTCCTCCTCATGTTAAAACATGGCCCAAAGCAAGCTCTCATTCTCTCTCAAACTCTCTCAACCTCTTTACCTCAGTTTCTCTCCATTCATCTTTTTCCCACCATCGAGGTGCTTCCAATTGCAGGAAACTCATGTTTCCTCTTGCCTCACATCCCGGCTAAATGTCTTTGCCCTTTTATGTTTCTTCCTCGAGTGGCAACCCTTATCCCGAGGAACAAGCGCGATGACAAATACACATAGATTTAAAGTGACTTTGTTCCCTAGCAACAGAAGTCTGTATTATGCCCCTCCCCGATCTTTGTGCACCCTGGTGAAAGTAATAGCGCCTATATGCAAAGATTGCTTCTGAGCCTGACAAGGCCATATGAGTGGGGGAGGTGGGGTTATTGCTGGGTTTCAGTGTCCATCAAGGAGATGATGGTGCTGGACGATGGAGTGGGGTTAGGGGGTTTCGGGTAACAGTTGACGGTCATTCGGATATCATTACTTAAGCAGCCAGTTATCTTAAAAAGAAGGAAAATATCCCCCCTACCACTAACTACCCCTTTTTCCTTTGATGCTCTGTTTTATTCGTCTCTCAGCTCATTGCAAAAAGACATTTTCCAAATTAGCTCTTAGATCTTTTTGAGAGATGTAGCACTGAGAATTCATTGGAAATATGTTGTACCAAAGAAATCCCAGAGAAGTTCCTATGAAAAACCTTGCTGACAGGGCGCTCTGTGGATTGTGTTTCTGTTTTCTTTTTTTCCTCGTCTTCTTTTGTTTTCTCTCAAGGCTTTAAGCACCACAAATGAAATTCCATTCACTTCTGCTGTATTGGGGTAGCAGCATAATTTTCAGAAATACCAGTGCTGCATGAAATGAAGCATTAAGACCCTACATTAACACCGGGGAGTCACTGTTCTTCTTAATGCACTCACACACACACAAATTCATAAAAAAGAAAAAAACACAGCCACACACTTCGGTGAGCTCTCTGTAAAAACTGCCAGATATATTTATTAGCATAACCTGTTTTTCCTTGACTCTCACTTCAGTGTATTTTCTGCTTTTGGAATATGAGCATCAGTTCAGTTTAAGTGTTGTTTTGTTTTGTTTTTTTGCTGAACTCCTGTGGTGGACTTTATTCAAGGATACTCGCCTGCGATGGACAGCTGCCCTTCTGTAGCCCTGTGGTCTGTACAGAAGGTGTATACAAACCTTTGATAACTGTTTTCCAACTCGCACGTTTCTGAGATGGGTTGCCTGTTTGCCGCTCAGCATGGGGGCCCGCTGCGATTCAGTGAAAACCAGATGTCAAGAGAGGCAGACCACCTCAAATACAGACGGGCATTTGTGCTTCAGAATGTCATTTGTTTTAGCGAGTAATTACACATTAAAGGTTTGTTTTGGGCTAGTGATCTAGTTTGTGTGTCCACCGAGGATGTCATGAAGTGGTGACATATGTGCTCTTCATTGAAGTGGTTCACATACGTGAACGGTGAAGCATGTGGTGACAGAGACGACCCCCTCAAATGGCAGAATGAGCTCACTCGTAGATCCAGAGATCTGGCGTTGGTTCATGTGCGCCACCCAGCTAAAAATGAACAAAGATCAAGGCCAAACAGAAGAGCTTGCCTCTGCAGTTATGCCAGACCATCCAGTATTGTCTTTCCAGTTCTTACTTGAGGTAAATTTGGAGCCACCTGCCATTCCAAGCTGACACTCATTTAATCCAATCTGCCACGCTGCCCAAGATTGATCTTAGAGGTTGCTGTCCCCTCCATAGAAAACCTTATTTTTCAGCAGCAAGACCAGCGAAAGGCGCTGTTTCTCATGTTCCTAATTTAACATTATTTATCTACTGAAGGATGTCATCATCAGACAAACTTCTACTGACGGCTTTAACAAGAAAGGGGAACGCGAGAATCGATGTGCCACACGGGTGTCAAAAAGGTAGATGGCCAAAGGGTGAAACAAAATGTGATTGTTTGCAACAACTGCAGGCGTTAAAACGGGATCTTGTTTGAACAGTTGTATAGCTTTAATTCCATTGCCCTGAACACTAGTTGATGAATTGGGCTTTGTTGCCTTAGAGACAAGTGGCAATAAAAAGAGCATTTCTAATGTTTTCATGGCTGCTTTTGAGGTTGCTGAAATAAAAACAACCCTTCCTTTGTTGATATCAATTACCAGGTGACTGTTAATCAATTGTAGTGACGGCATAATGATTTGTTGTCAGATGTTTGAGGAATGAGCAATGGTGGCTTGAGTTGATTTTCTACCTTTCTCATTTTTCTTCTTCTTTTTGGGTTCCATTGACATTTCCTCTCAAGACAAAGACAACGTGAGGTAAACAGCCTCCTTTTGGGTTGGTTTCATCTCCGTTTGGATCCTTCCGTTGTTGGGCGACTCTTTCTTTTTCAGTATCACAGGAGAAGCGGATTGTTCTTTTGCTCTGTAATTTTCTACTAATGGGCTCTGCCAGCTCCGTCTGCAGCCACAAAAGCTCGCTTGACAACTCAACAATTACCGCCACTCAATCGGGATGGAAATGCTGCTGCTGGTGCTTGTTGTTGTTGCATTGCTTTTCCTGCCTTTTTCCAAGTGGCACAACATTAAACGGTTCATAGTTGAAGCAGATTAAGATGCAATTCAGCTTCAGCATAGTTAAATTCTGAAACACGTTTTCTGCTGGTACGATTTGTCTGGGAAGAGTAATCATTGCAATTAAAAACAGTTCAGAAATCTAGCTTTGTAGACAACGAAAAGACATCAGAAAAAGTTAGTAAAAATCTTAGTTTGCTAATATATTCTCCTTTAAGGGGGACTATAACGCTAGTCCTTTTTTTAGGTTACAACCTGGAAGCTGATATTAAACGTGTCCGGTAAACTCAGCATATGTGCAAAAGCTCATGTTATAATTTTACTTAGGGCCAATATCTCTAATATGGTAATCATGTTTACCTCCCCTGTCCCCCAACTGGTCACAGCAGAGGGCTGCACCTCCCTGAGCCTGCTTCTACCGGAAGTTTCTTCCTGTTAAAAGGGAGTTTTTCCTTCCCACTGTCGCCAAGTTTTTGCTCACAGGGTTTCGTGTGATTGTTGGGGTTTTCCTTCTATTGTTGTATGGTCTTTAGTACCTTACAAAATAAAAGGCATTGAGTCGACTTCTGTTGTAATTTCGCACATTATAGATAAAACTGAATTAAATAGAATTGAATATGCTCATCTTAGGCACACAAGCCCCTCCCACTATTCCCTGATGCCAAGATAGTTTTTGTTTATCTTACTGTTAGTTTAGATTATGGATTAATGGGGCTTTCAAACACGGCTTTTAAAGGTTAAAGTTGCAGTATCCTGTTGATCAGGATACTGCAACTCATATCACACGTGATGATAAGAACTCTCCTCCTGTCGCTGCTAACTAAACAAGTTATCATTCCACAACACATGTATGTTACTTTTGAAAATGCTGTACTCGTGGTTTCCATGATAGAAGTCGAGTTAGACCGGTCCTCCTTCCTTACTGTTCCATTATGCTGCTGTCTCCAGAGCAGGAACATAGTTCTATTTGGAGCCCAGCAAAGCTCTCAGCTAATGCCCCCAGGGATGTAGCATCATATCTGGCCAGGAGCAATGCAGAGATGTCTAGTGGTGGAGTCTTTGTGGCTTGCCTTTTACCAGCACATCTGGCTGCAGAAGATTAGTGTGCTACTGGACCCCGGGAAAATACACATCACGTGTACTTAAAGGAACACAAGAAACAACAAGCCTCAGAATTGCTTTCCCGAGCAGTTTGTTGGGGGACGAAATAAAGCCCTGCCATAAACAGATTAGAGTATGTCAGAGAATGAATGCAAATATAAATGTAAATATGCCGAAATTAGATTTTTCAGGGAAGAGGGAGTTAATCATGTGGAAGTTGCTTTTAAAACATGCCATCAGTCGCCCCGGGTTCCTCTATTATCTCACTTGCCCTCTAATGTCTCTCAGCACTTTAGGCTTTTAATGCGCATCTTTGAAAAATGCCTGTTTGACCAGCACATTCATTTTTCCTTTCCTCCTTAATGACAATTGTGTATTTATCTGTCCCTGGTTTGCTGCGGTGTTAGTAAATAATACACTCTAGAATGATGAACAATCCATCGTTAGACATGTTACGGCAGCCTCGTAATGAACTGAAGTCATTTGTGTGGCAGTAATTACACACTCCTCTGATTAAAGATGGCTGCGCTGGATAGTATTTGGGTAATTATTCCCTTTTGCTCTATGTGATAAGCTCATAATGTCCATTCTGGAAGGGGGTGGGGAAGAGGAGGAAGTTAATGACATGCTAAGGCTGGTTGGAGTGAATATCCAGTCGCTTTTCTTCAATCACTCACTCCCTTGGCCTCTGTCGCCCCTGCAGTACGAGTGACTATCTTTATGTGTAGTGTCCCAGCATGTCAGCACTAGCCAGGCTAAAGTAATTGCTACCAACATGGCCTGGTTACACTGAGCCCTCGTTACATGAATGCTAATGACAACTAGCCTTAGCTCTTTGGGGTTAACACTAACATGTGACTGCCCCTCCAACAAAGCTAATTAAAGTCTATTTTTTTTCTTCCCTTCTTCCTCTAATTCTGTACTCCATGGTTGACCTAATCCCTATCCTTATCCATGCTTGCTGTTTGTAATTAACACTTGCCTCCCTCATCTCTCTATTTAGCTACTCTGGCAGCTCAGTCCCTCTTCCAAAGGCCTTGTCTCTTCTCCAGTAACGCACACTTTGAGTTTCCTCCGGTGAGACATCCTGTCATCTCGGCAGAGACTATTTTTTTTTTCTCTTCACGCCAGCCACGCCCCCCTCCCTGACTCTATCCCTTCATCCATCACACACACACACACACACACAAATGTTCATTTGCTACAACAGTATGACCCCAAGCACACTGTTGGATCACAGGGGAACTGGAAGCTAGTGATGTTAGCCAACAGTCAGCTTCATTTCAAATTGTTCTGGCATTAAGGAGACTAAGGCTGAGCAGACTTGGCATGTTACCTGCCGTACATGTTTCTCCGTTCACCTCACAGATCACAGAGCACTAGCTAGCGCAGAGGTCACTGTGTTATCGTTGTGTCTTGTGTTGGGTGCATTGTTGTCATGTTTGTGTCATGAACTAGCTGTGTGAAGGCAGATGAGGACCCAAGCGCAAAACTCACGGAGACAGGAGCTGAACTGAAAATCAGTGCTTTATTGCAGGTTTTACAAAGAAACAGAACTAAACCGGCAAAACTAAACTAAGGACCGAGGGAACACAGAAAGGCACACAGGTTCGGGGAGGAGACATTGACGACGTGACACTGAACTGAGGGAGACGTGGACATAAATACACGGAGGGTTAATGAGGGAAGTGGGAGCACACGGGGAACACAGCTGATGCAGATAATCATAACGAGACATGGCAGGAGTAAACACAACACTGACGGGAGACTGTCAAAGTAAAACAGGAAGTACACAGAGGTGCAGACAGGAGGAGAGAGAGAGAACAGACATAACGGGCTGGGGAAAACATTGAATGAAACACAAGGAGGGGAAATGAGGGCTCACAGATACACAGAGGGGCACACAGGGGGTAATCAAATAAGGAACATTTTAACAGGACAACCTGGGAACCAAGGCATAAATAAAGAAAAATACAAGACGCATGAAAACAGAATTCTGGGCCAACATGTCCCTATTGCCAGTCTTGGCAGCCAGGGGTCAGTCCGCCAGGGCCTCCGCTCCTGGCCGCCACCCGGCACACAATGCACCCGACCCCTATGGCGCCTCCTGCGGGTGGTGGGCCTGCGGGAGGATGGGCCCATGTCTCCTCTTTGGGCTGTGCCCGGCCGGGCCCCATGGACTAAGGCCCGGCCACCAGACGCTCGCCCTCGGGCACCCTCCCCGGGCCTGGCTCCAGGGCGGGGCCCCGGTAACCCTATCCCGGGCAGGGTAAACTGTTCCCTCGGTATCCTTTTCATAAGGGTCTTCTGAATCGCTCTTTGTCTGGTCCCTCACCCAGGGCCAATTTGCCATGGGAGACCCTACCAGGGGGCAAAAGCCCCCAGACAACATAGCCCCTGGGATCCCTGGGACACACAAACCCCTCCACCACGATAAGGTAGCGATTCAAGGAGGAGACGGATCGACAGACGGATTGGGGCTGCAGCTGCAGTAATGCAGACGCTGCACCGGTCCGTCGTGGTGAAGAGGGAGCTGAGTGTAAAAGCGAAGCTCTCAATTTACCGGTCGATCTACGTCCCTACCCTCACCTATGGCCACGAGCTGTGGGTAGTGACCGAAAGAACGAGATTGCGGATACAAGCGGCAGAAATGAGCTTCCTCCGAAGGGTGGCTGGCCTCTCCCTTAGAGACAGGGTGAGAAGTTCGGCCATCCGGGAGGGGCTCAGAGTAGAGCAGCTGCTGCTCCACATCGAAAGGAGCCAGCTGAGGTGGTTCGGGCATCTGACAAGGATGCCCCCTGGGCGCCTCCTGGGTGAGGTGTTCCAGGCATGTCCCACCGGGGGGAGGCCCCGGGGCAGACCCAGGACACGCTGGAGAGATTATATCTCTCGGCTGGCCTGGGAACGCCTTGGTATTCCCCCGGATAAGCTGGAGGAGGTGGCTGGGGAAAGGGAGGTCTGGGCCTCTTTGCTTAGGCTGCTGCCCCCGCGACCCAGCCCCGGATAAAGCAGATGAAGATGGATGGATGGATGGATGGGCCAACATGGCCCAGGACCATGACAGTTTGAGGTTGGGCTAAGGGCTACCATGTTGACAGGGGAAAAATCCCAAGGCCTTTTCAATCATAAGATACATGAATTGATTGATTGATCTGTAACAGTGAAAGAATCGTTCACTTTTAACGCCCTTTTACTAGGGCGTAGCTCTTGTTTCTCTTTTCTGAGATATTTTAATGGTCATCTAGTACAACGGAACCTATTCTAATGGTCATCAAATCACTTCTTTATAGTTATTATTCTTTGTCTTTATATACCGAGATGTCAAAACTCATCAGTAAGGGTACAGGGGAGGTCCTCAAATGCCATCTTTACTGGGGAAAAGAGTTCATCTTGTTTATTCAGGCATACATGACAGAATAAGCCACGGCTGGCACGGTATTTTGTGCAAGATTTGACGCTACATGAAGTGACATCTAATTCAAGCTTCTGGTTTTATTAATATTGTGGCTATATTTTGGTAGTAAACACAGGCGCACTTTAGTAAACGTATCAGACAGTTATTTAACTCTAGCTTACAGCATGGCAGCTTATTGCAGCTTAAAAACAGTTACTCTGCATAAGCCTGCTAACCTATGTGAAGTGAAGTGCAGTTCTGTCTGTTGGGGATAATTTGCTTTAAATAATGTACACAGTTACCAATGCTGTGCTAAATGCAACTCTTTGTTTGCAAAAATGCATGGAAACTCAGGAAAGAGTCCTAGAAGCAGCTGGAAGCATCACATTGTTATAATTTTGTAAAAACTATGTATTTATTTATTTAGACTTTATCCCGGAGCTGCATTTAATAAACACTTGACTCTATCATAGATATGAATGATGAAAAACTGAACAGAAAGGTGAAACTAAAGCCAAACTGAAGCAAGCTGTACACTGCCGATGTTAAGATATTATCAGAGTGGGGCAGACCACACACCTGGCAGCGATTCAAGCAGAGCTGGTCCTGTTTCTTCAGTTGCTTGAAAATCTTAACATAGTTGCTGCATTGTCCATTTGTTAACTTAAGATGACCAGGCCACCTAACACCAGTCCTGCACTGTAACGTGTTAATTGCACATTTATTTAATGGGGTTGGAGACAATAAACATAAGAAGCAATGAAATTGTTTAGTTGTGTGAGTGCTAGGCCTGAGCCAAAGTGGGCCATAACCACTGAAAAACACAAAAACCAGGTTCAAATGCAGCTTCGTGTAGTCGCCCTTTAAGACTTGGAACAGTGTCAACAGTGCACTGTTTTAAACTCACATAGCAAACAACAAAGAAAAAAAAAAACCAAGGCTCGAGTAAAAACCAAAATAGAATCCTGCCAATAGACCAGAGTGCAGTGCCCACAGAGGGGTGCTGTGGGGCACCATGTCAGACAGAGAGCGGCACAGGGAAAATCAGAAGAAAGCAAAGCAAATGGGCAGTGAGAGGTGGCCCCAGTTTATCGGCCGCGGCAGGCTTGGCGCAGCCTCCCAACGCTCTGGGGGAGCCTGGTGCTACCGTTTTAATGAATGTAAACGAGGACGGAGGGGACTTCCGTTGATGCTTAGCAGCACTTCGGAAGATGCCAGGAACTGGGGCTCCACTAGCCACTGTGGACCCTGGCAGCGGCCATGGCACACGCCCAGGAGAGAGGCGCCAGGAGCCGTTTGTTTGACAAGGCCCACAGATGAAGCTCATGCTAAGAACAGAGGGCCTTTGTAGTCATGGCCAGATACGCTGGAGCACAGGCCGGGCACACGCACTCGCACATATGGAGACAAACACAAATACGCATTTGTTATACCCATTTGATGGACTTGGGAGCTCAAAAAACAGATAACACACACTTTTTTCCTGTCTTAGTGTAGTGAAGTGCGCAGTCTACGTTCAGTTAACGCCATCATATCATATGCTCGGACCAAGAGAAGAAAACAAAAACGTAAACAATAAAGTCAGATACTCTCGCACATGTCATTGAGCCCTCCTCTTGCATACACAAACACACAGGCACACGCACAAGTCACTCCGGGCGCCGGTCATTTTTCCCATCATGATTTAAACTGTTGTTCCAAGGCCTCTTCCAGCCGCCCACTCGCAGCTCCTCCCCTGCACCCTTCGCCCGCTCCTCTTTGCTGTCTCCCTCACATCTTGCTGAGAATTAAAGTGACATTTTTGAGCCTGCATCCCTCAACTCGCGCTCTGCCGCGCGCCGTCTTGACAGCGGCACATTCAAGGCGGTGTCAGGCTGAAATTATACTGTCTGTGAAGCTCAGTAACGAGGCAAGGGATACAGACGCGGGCGAAGAACAGGCACACCCCGGAGCTGTGAGAGTCAACCTTCGCCTTTGAGGAGTGATGAGGAGTAGTGGGGAAGAATCAAGTGGATGAAATGAAAAGGAGTGTTTGTTTTTATGCCACAGTTTATGGAGTCTGTTTCATCTGATATTTCGAGATTGCAGGTTCAATACAAAGTCTGTGCTGTCTTTTAATTTACTCCATGTGCAATTTCCCTTTTTGGTGGTAACCCTTTGAGTAAATAAAAAGACGGGGATGTGGTTTTTGATATTGTGCCGCGCAGGGTATCATTTCAAAGGCAAGCGGCATTGAAAGCAGGTGTAATAAGTGCTTAATGTGGCTTACTTACTCGTACAGCCTCCAGGAGAACAGCTCTGTTAATTATGCAAATCGGCCCGGGGGGTGACGTCACAGTCAGCAAAATCAAAATACTCCTCAGAGCCTTCAGCTTCACCTCACTGACAGCTGACGCTGTGATGACCCACTGTCAGCGGGAGCATTGTTTCGTCAGTGCGATGGCTGTGTGCCGTTGTCATGCTCCGCAGTGGCACGGTCGCCTCTGGGATATGTTGTCAAACGTTGTGCTCACAAATCAAACTGCTCACTTGACCTCAATCTGATTAGGGACAGTTCAGAATATCGAAATGTTATGGATATCTAATACAGGATCAATTGAACGGCTGAGGGATTAGCCAGCGGAAAATGAAAAAAGTGGAACGGGATGACAAAATGTGGAAAATATGACCTGTTTCTCTCGTGTCAGGGTAGTGGTATCATTCTAAGTGCTGTGTGTGCGGCTCTTCCTTATCTGGCAGTGACTGTGCCTGTTGAGTCATCCCCTACTACTCTGACTCAAATCATGTGCTACATACTGCAGGCTAACTTTAATGGAAGATTCTTACCCAATCCTCTGCCCATGACGAGCGCTCTCCCAGGCCAAACTGCAACTGCTACTGACACAACTCGTGACACAGCCCAGGAGAGAGCCAAATGTAGATGCCGAGAGAGACGAGGGAGTAGAGAGAGAGGGGAGGGGGGGGGGGGGAGGGATCTCTGGATGCCATGTGCTAAGCCTTCTAAAAACAAAAATCAGTGGCGTGTTTTTGCCACCATGGAAACATACCTTGTGACTGCACTTAACCTTTGCATTAGATGCCCCAGCCATGACCGACTGCATTCCAGGTCAAGCAGCAGGGGGGACAGGTTAGATTAGGTGATGTCTGTGAGAGGCAGGAATATGAGCGAGATTACGCACCCCGAGATGAGGCTAGAGTTACAGTCAGCTGGATAAGGGGCGAGGCGTTTGTGATGGTCCCTGGGAAAGTGAGCTACCCGTTGGGGATTAAGGCTAATGTGTTAAAGAAATGGGTAGGACACGTGAGTATAAAGTGTCCATGGATGAATCAGTCAGGTGGCGTAAAGGACATGTTAATGTTCAACACTAAAATCTGCAGGGTGTTAAAACTGTTATCAGGGCCATTACTTAATGTAGAGGAAATCAATGAGATCGCTCTACACAGAAACAGCGGTGGGGTAGGCTTTCCATAGTATGCAGTTCAGCTTTTCATCAGATGGTATAGCCCATATATATATATATATATATATATATATATATAGATATAGATATATATAGATATATATAGATATATATAGATATATATAGATAGATATAGATATATATATACACACATGCACAAGCATACATAAATGTACATATCAATTACATAACATGTATGTGTAGACAGATTGCATTTGCTAAGTGCCTTATTGTAAAAATAAGGCATTTTGCTTCCTTTTCCTGTTGGATGGATGCCCCTCCCACCAACAGCACCGCCACTACCGCTCAATCAGAACCATCTACTGAAACAGTCTATTCTGTCGTCCCCTTTCCACAGAGCGGATGGAGTTTCAGTCCCATGACTGAGCTGCCGGAGTGGAATTGGAAAGCCAGCTTGCACTGGTTGAATCTCTCCCAACTGCCACCCCCTTTTCTCACTCGCACATTTGCCTTTGTCAGGGGGTATCGGTTTCTGCTTTGCTCTACATGTTAGGCACCACTGGACCTCTCCTCATACTGCTCCTTCTTCTCCTCCTGACACACACACAGACACATGTCACCGACGCTACTTTCTAATGATATGTCCTGCGTTGCCCCTGCAAAGCGAGACCATGAATGGGATGGAAAAGTCAGGCCTCACACAAGTGTGCTCAGCCTGTGACGTATTCAGTAAGAAGGAAACTTGAATGGGACGGGTGAATGGGTAGACTGAGAAGAGATGTCAGTGATAGAATATCCTATACGTAATGCCGAGGCACATGATTCCTTAAATTTTATATAACGGAAAAGAAAGAACATTTTAATCCTGTTAATTATTCAGAAGAACTGCTCTAAACCTTCTGTGCATTTTCAGACAGTTACAATTGATTGCATCTTTCAGATGCCCATAAGTTAGTGTCAAAGCAATGCTCAATGGGAAAGAAAGCCAACACGCTCTATCAGTACGTCCCTGAGATCGACATTGAGATGTGTTGCACCTCATTGTTTTTGACAGAGCGCTCCCAAACTGCTGCACAAGTCAACAGCGTTGGAGCCGAAGAAGCTTCAGTGCTAGCTTTGGGAATCTGCCCTTGCCCTTGGTGGACTTGTGTTTAAGACAGGCGGGCAGCTGTTGGCGCCGGCTGGAGGAGCTGCTTTAGAAGCAGGGGTCCATCCCGTAAATGGAGCCGTGCGGTTCTGATGGATCAGCACATCAGTTCCCCTCCTGCAGGGTCAAACAAATGGAGGGTAGCGCAGAGCCTGTATCACTCATGATGAAAGGAGCAGAGGAGGGAGACGTGGAAAAGATTAGAATAAGGAGAATAATCTTTTCCCTTTTCTTTGACGTGAGGAAACTTGATTCTCAAAATAGCTTTTGGTTTTTATTATGTCAAGTAAAAGGCTGGTTGTGATGAATGAACATGTTTGAAATCAATTTTTGAAGAGACCTAATTGGGACTTTTCAGAAAGTCCCCAAATACCTTACAGTGTTGTTGTTTTTTAATTTGACACATTTTAAGCAGTGCTGCTGCACTGTTAAATTTTTTCTCATCCCTTGCTTTTGTCTTTTGTTCTAAAAGTGAATGATTTGCACTGGTGAACTTTGCCACTGGCAGCTTAGCTTCGGATTTACCGTATACTGTCAGCTGTAAAGTAGAATAAATAACATGTTGTGTGTGACCCTTAAATATTAATTCACTCTAGTTACATATTATCCTGTCCTTCAAGTCTGGAAAATATCACTCAGGTTTTCCATGTCAAAAGGGCATACATTTGTAGGTTGGTGCTTTCAGCTGCTCTGTTGTTTTCCAATGGGTGACCAAGGAGATAGATCTGCATATTTGATTTGATACGGCCTTTTACATCAGAGGCACTTTCCTGAGACAACCCTTCCGTTAATTCAGGCTTGAAGGTATGAGTACATTAACCCCTGGGGCTGGGTTTGTGTCTCCTCCCAGTCTCAAAACCAGGATCTTTCACATGTGAATGTATTAATGTCTACTCTGTACACTACAAGGACATGTTCATGTATATTACCCCCCCCCCCCCCAAAAGAAAAAAAAAAATTATACACAAGCTATGTTTATGCACCAGTTAAATAATTTTTTAAATGGTTATCGCGGTAACCCTGATATTCTTAAAATCCCCAATTGTTCTGTGGAATCTGGCACCAAGATCTTAGCCACAGACACTTTAACTTGCAAGGTGAGGCCTTCATTGATTGGACTTGTTTGTCCTGCACATCCCATAGATCCTCAGTTCGACTGAGATCTGGGAAATTTGGATGCCAAGTCAACACCTCAAACTCGTTGCTGTTCTCCTCAAACCATTCCTGAACCATTTCTACTTGGTGGAGAGGAGCATTATCCTGCTGAAAGAGGCCACAAGGAATACTCTTTCCATGAAAGGGTGTACATAGTCTGCAGCAATGCTGCTTAGGTAGGTGGTACATGTCAAAGTAATATCCACATGGATGGCAGGAGGTTTCCAACAGAACATTGTCTGAAGCATCACACTGCCTCTGGCATTGTGGCCATTGTTGGTGCTTTCACCTGTGGACAGGAGTCAGCATGGGCATCCTGACTGGTCCCATACACAACAAACGGCAATACTCTGTTTATTCTGACACCTTTCTGTCAGAACCATCACTAACCTTTTCAGCACTTTGAGCTACAGCAGCTCATCTGTTTGATCCGGCCACATGGTCCAGCCTTTGCTTTCCACGGCATCATGGAGTCTCCCAGGAACCTGTCACTCGTTCATAACTGCTCCTTCCATGGAGTAGTGGTGGACTTTTGATGGATACAGACACAGAACATCACAAGAGCTGCAGTTTTGGAGATGTTCTGACCCAGTCGTTTAGCCAGAACAGTTTAATCCTCATGAAACTTGCTTAAATCCTGACACTTGTCCATTTTTCCTGCTTCTAACATCAAATGTGAGGACAGAATGCTCACTTGCTCCAATAGTATGTCCCACCATGATGCCATGATGGACAGATAATCAGTGTTATTCACTTCACCTGTCTGATCCGTGTATTATGAAAATAGAGGGTTTTGCATGATCAGTGTTTGTTTCTCACAAAGTTTTAACTGATAACAAGAGTATTTTTAAAAACACAATAGTATGGCAAACGCCCAAAACATTTCACAAAAGCAGTTTGTAGTGGAGGATTTAGTCAAACTTTACTGTACATACATTTTTAACCAGCTATGAAAACTACTCATGTCAAGCCATGTTTGTCGCTGGAAAAAATACTCAAATACTCTTACCCCACAGTAATGCAGACAATGGCTGAACAACAATCGAATCACATCAAATTCTGGCACAGTTCATCACTTTCAGAGATGCAAAGTCAAGTAAGGTTTTAATATTCGTGCTTCAGCACGAGGTGCGCTCCGTGTGATGACAGTAAAGATGCTGATGGAGCGAAGACATCCTTCCCTTTCAACCCAGCCCCCACTCCAGTGCTTCATTTACCCCTCCATTTCTCTTTCCCAGTATTATAACCAGCCTGTAATTCACATGGCATCATAGGGTCCCTGTCTGTATAAATCAAGAGCCCCTATCCATGAAGCATATATTTTTGATAAAGCTGCCTCTTCATCAAGGTCTTCCGAAGCTCCGTTACTAACCGTATTGATTCCTCCTCAGATTATTTTCAGCCACGGGGGAATTTCTATTTTTCCCCCTCCTCTTTTTTTTTTTTTTTTTTTTTGAAAGCATGACAGAAATGGATCTATGGTAATCATATTCCATCTGTGACACTGCGCTCACTCCGTAAATATACACTATCCTTGCTTAAGCCAGAGAATCTCTGTCTGTCTCTCCCTCCCTCTCTCTCCGATCGTACCTTAATTGTGCTGTTAGAGAAGCAGAATCTAATTCCGAAAAAAGCATCCACGCGCTTACCCTCCCCGCTATCTCTCTCTCCATTCTCCAGCCTCCCAGCTCACTCGCACACACACGCACACACACGCACACAAACTTTGGTCGACGGCAACTCCTAGAAAGCAAACAGGCCTTTGGCTGGAGGAGCCAGATAGGAGCTGGTTGGCTCCCACCAATCCTTTATCTGAGCCAGCGCTGCACATCAATAACACAAACACCACCACCACCCGCCCCCCTGTTCCTCCTCCCTTCCTCCTTCCCTCCCCTCGCTCCATCCTCTGTCACCAAACACCCTCCCCTCCTCCCCTTTCTCCTTTCCCTCCAGCTTGTACTCCTCCACTTTTAATCTTCCAAAACAAAACGCCAGAGCCCCCAATGAGAAACTGCATCAAGCTGAGAAAGTGATAAAGCAGTTATTTTATTGTTTATATATTTATATTTATTTATATATTTATTTCTTATGTGTTTGAGACCGGTGGAATGATTTGCACATTTCAATGTCGGGGCACCTTCCTGGGCTTTTTGCTAATAACCTGTTGATCTGTGCTTCTTGTTTGTGTCGCTTCTGTCAACTCCGACGCCACCGCACAAAAAAACAAAACAGACATTAACAAGCAAACCCTTTTTTAATGCCATCTTTTGGTCAGGCCAAAGCTTTTGTTGTAGCGCACGATTCACGCTTTGATTATACTTCTTTGTGTCCGGTGCTGCCTTTTTATGATGATGAAGAGAGACGTTTTTTTCCTTTTTCATACTTCAAAATGGAAGAGTGATAACAGCGTGTATTCACCCTCAAATCATCTGGATGCTCCTCTAATTGCATTCAGTTTGTTTGAGCTCTGCACCTTGTATCGCATTAAACTGCTGTTACATGCCAGATCATAACAATACGAGGGGTTTGTGCACATATACACACACCCGCCTTCATAGATGTGTGACTCTGTTCTTTATTTTAGCTTGCCATCGTCTTTTAAAGACTTTAAACAAAAAAAACAAAAACAGGTGTGTGGCTGACCCACAGGTAGAGCAGCCAGACAGTTTTTCACCAGCCGAAATTTCCCTAGTGAGCATTTCTATTCTTTCTTTCTTTTTTGGACTCGGTTATAGTGGTATCTCTTAAAAACGGTGTGTGCCTGTGCATGTTCACACAGCTTTGGGGGTTTTGCCTTAGGGGGGATAAAGACTACAAGACCTCCCGCAGACTCTGTGCACTTATAAAAACTCCTGTCCCAGCCAAATGTGTAGACATACTCCACGAAAGACTCTCAGCAATAACTGGGAATTCCCTCCAAAATTGCACTGCATAAATTGAGCACAAAAGCCAAATCTGCGCACTTCATGCAAGACCTAGGGTGCAGGCAACATGCCACTTAAGGGAGCGAGGTCTCGCTCTAACTCTGCTGAATCAATAGTGCAGGCAAAATGGCACACTAATCAACATTCCATTACTGCTATTTGCATATTTGATCCAGGATTTGTTCAATGGATTATACATATTACCTGCATGATGTTTAATTGCCTTTTTAATAGACTCTGTGATTAAACAAGGAAGTTGGGTTAGGGTGGTGGTGGTGGGGAGACAAAACGGGGGTCGGGAAGGAGGTGGAGGGTGTGGGGAGTGCAGGAAATCTTATTAGAACAAGTTGCTCGCATCCTCCGGAAGACTGTGCGAAGGTGCTGGAATGAAATAAAGCAGAGATTCGTCTTGTGATAGAGGCGGCAGTGGCTGCTCAAAATTCATTCATTTGGCTGGTATTTGTTTAAGGAGATTGAAGAGGAGGCTGCTTGTTCCCTTCACCACTGAGTTTTACATCTTATCGTGTTTTGACAGATGAGGGGCGCGAGGCACTGGGATGCACACACGTGGAGTATGCATTCTTGCATTGTGGATATGCTCGACGAATTAAAGTTTTGGCTCGCACGTGAAGTTTTCATGTGCTTTTTTTTTTTTTTTTTTCTTTTGGCACGATGTGGGGGTGAAAGAACGTGCGGTTTTACCTGCGTATAAATGTGTCTTAAAAGTCTGCACCATGCAAATTATCACAACATTTTGTGTTGTCATGCAAATATGCTCAGGCAGCTATCAATGCTGGTTACCTGGCTTCCACCCCCCCCCCCCCCCCCCCCTCCGTGTTGAACCATTAATCACAGTGAAAGAATAAGAGAGAGAATGGAAGCTAACGACTACCGTTCAAGCATTAAGAGAGAAACCCAATGCAAGAAGCTAATCGCTGACAATAGACTCTCTTTAAACAGCAACAATGGGCTCGCTAATCTTCAGAAGTATTAGTGCCAAGCTGTACGTAACCTAAGTGAAGCACTTCAGGACTTCAAAGTAAGCTGAATGCCTAATGTGTTGGGGCCAGAGTGTGTTTAAAGTTGTGTGTATACAGAAACTGCTCGTATGCACGAGTACGGTACACAATATGTGGATTCAGAAAAAAAAAGTTTAAAGCGCAGCCAATAAACGTACCTTTTAATGACTTATTCTGAAGGCCAACATGCGTACAAAGACACAGATTCACATTCATACAGATACATCAACACCACATTTTGACTACACGTACATCATGTGGCATTTCCTAACAAGGGAAAGCTGGGGAAAAAAATCTCTCAGTGAGGTCACCCTCTCCTACAGTTAGCGGCCAGTCACCTGCTCTCATTAATAAGGAAATTAATGTTGCATTCCGTTTCAATTAACCTTCCCCGGCTACAGGAGCAAGACTGGGAGGGAGGCCCAGGCACCCGCCGAGGTCAAGGTAATTGAATTGGAGGTACACTGATCACGAGGCCAAGGAGTTGTTGCTATGGCGCTGGGGGCAACTGTTAACCTGCCATTAAGGTGGAGGTTGAGACTGCTATGCGTCAGGTCGTGTTGTTGTATCTCACAGATATGACAGTCAGCATCAGCGAGATCAGCCTTCGTAACTATCAGTTGCCAGATTAGGCGACTGACAGACTTGATTACTGGTTGGGGTAAATTTGCATAATGTCTAACGCCTGATCGTGGACTGCTGAGATGAACTGTTCAACATTAGAAGTGATGAAATGATGATCAAGCTTTTGATTCGGTGTGGTGTTTGTAAATCACATGGAAACAGAGGTTTATTTACACATTTTTTTGACGATGCAGAAAAAGATGTTTTCTAAGCTAAGACGTTTTGACCAGTTACATGCTAGGAAATTTTTCAAGGACACCTTGTAACTTTCACAAACGGTCACAAAACCAGTTTTTAACGGCCCCAAGATGACGGAAGTTGGACTAAAGCAGACAGGATATATTTGATGCAAGATACAGGGAATTACTTGCATTTGGAGCAGTTCTGCAACTTGCCATTTTTACTGAGGTAGAAAGCAGTGGAGATGCAGGTCAGCAGGGTGTGCAGCAAGAACATGTGTCACACTTTATGGATTGAAAAGCAGACAGTGTAATCTAGCTAGCAATTACATATTCTCCAAAATATATTTGCCAAGCCAATCCGTCTAATATATTTTTGCCGTACCTCAGTTTGTTTTGCATTTTGTCATGACGCAGACAGTGACAAATGAGATTATAGCCTTTTAGTGCTGTTAGTAATGTTGTATTCATATCGGTGATTTATTTTTATTTTTTGCACAAAATGTTACTTTGTGCAATTGCCACAGGTCCACTTTTGTCCCTTTGTCATTGTGTCATTTTCTTCCTCTTGCCCCCCCCACACACACACACACACAAGCCACCCAACTCCATCTTCCTCTCTTTTCTCTGGTGTGTCTCTGATGATGGTTGTCTGCTCCTCGATTGCGCTGCTGAGCACTGGCCAACAGTAAAACACACCTGGGTGTGTCCAGCCATCTGATGAATGACCCTGCGGCTGGCGGTCAGATCGATAGGAGGAGTGTGTGTGTGGGTGCGCGCACACGCCGGAACATGTTGGGGGTGCGAGACGAGCAGGTGCGTTCTGCTGAGCTGGAAATCCCATTAAATCCTCGCCACCACGCAGACATACGCACATGCGCGCACGCACACACTCTCTTGCTTTCACACACTGCGTCCTCTGCTAACGCACATTAGTAAACACAACCACTAGCTATCTATGTCTTTACTGGCACACACCAGCCCACACAGAGCACGCTTCCAAACTCCACACGCAGCACAGGCTCTAACTTTGGTTGAAAGAGGCCAGCTATAATTCACTGCTCTACCTGTACTTGTACCATCCAGAGCGATACAAAGCTTCTGTTCTCCTCACACTAACTTAATGCAAAGGAACAGCCCTCACATCTCCTGCTTTTTGTCAGGGAAATGTCAAAATGCCTGTAACGACAGTATTCAAGCAGCACAATATGGTTGTTTGCATGTGTTGTGGCAGAGTGATATGGATACTATGACTCACATCTCTGCAGGCGCCCAGCAGGTCTTTTTGGCAACATGAAGCTCTGTGTGTGTGTGTGTGTGTGTGTGTGTGTGTGTGTGTGTGTGTGTGTGTGTTCTACAAACAGTCACCTCTCCGTCCTTACGCCTGCGCTAGGAGTGTGCAACATTGGCATTCGAAAAATAATCTTTTTCTATCTGTCTCCATGTGCTTATCCCCCACCCCTCACCCCCGCCCATCACTTGATCCCTCCTTTCCATCCTTGTCTCTCTTTCTGCCTAACACCTTCAATCCACCTGTTTCCCTCCATCCCACTTTTGTGTTCCGCTCTCTTTTTGTTGATCTCGCTTCATCTGTCATCGCTCCCCTTTTTCATCCCTCTCTCCATCCAGAATCCCCTAGCGTGACATTCTATCTCTGACACATCATGCATGTCCTGCTCCAATGATGCCAGCGCACTGACAGATCAGCCACAATGTGTGTCATCTTGCTGGAGGAGGGAGAGGAGGAGGACTGGGGTGGGGGACATATAGATAGGAAATGGCCAGCTGAACCACAGACGGCTTTGTTGTCTTAAGAGGTGTCTTCACACATGCACGGGACTTTTTTTTTATTTTACTGAAGGTATCCATGCACATATACATAGCAAGAAATGTAAGCAAATGTGTGGATATCAGATAGGATTTCACAAGATTGGCAGACAAATAGTGAAACATGACATGAAGACGCTGGGTGGGACTCACATTTTCTATTCCTTATTGCAGCCTTTCATTTTCTGTGGTAATCACCCTTGTCACTGCCATTACTATTTCCATAAGGCTGCACATACAATACATCTAGCTGACACAAAAGTGATTCTCTAAAACCTACAGATCTCTAAAAATAGAGAAATGATGCATTCCATAGCTGAAAATGTCTTTGATACAATATATAAGCAAAAGGTTTGAAGAGACTGCAATGTTCTTCACTCTCCACCGTACTATGGGTGAACCAAACAGCATGCTGGCAATTGTGCCAAGTTAATGAGGGTGGCAGAAAGGGAAATAACAGGCTTGGATAAATGCACTTGGCTAATTTTATAACAAGGTTTAATGAGGGTGATGCAATAGGAAACTTCATGGCATACGCAAAATGGAAAAGGCTTTGCTTCATCTTCACTTCAGTGTGATTGTCCGTAGCAAATTTGTCATTTAGTTCAAAATCCTTTGCCTTGAATACAAAAGTCCTGAATTATCATGCTCTGTCATATTTTAAAGAACTCAGAGTACTTTATTATCTCTTTAGAGCACTTCCCCTGTGAGGTTTTTTTTAAAACTGGCACAGCCTTCAGTTATCAGTCTCTTCTCTGGAACCAGCTTGGAGTTGGGATTTACAGTTTGGACTGGATCAGCTGACCCCAAACGATTCCATAGTCTCACCTTCTTCTCCACCCTTGAGTTTATATAATGCTGCATGTCATAAACCTTTGTCTACTCCCCAAATGTGTGTTTTGTCCTGTTTTTTGTCTTTCTGTGCTTTTCTTTTCTGTCATCTCTTCCCCTTCCCCCAACGCCGGTCACAGCAGATGTCTATCGTCTGGTTTTGTTGGAGGTCTCTTCACTAACTCTCCACTTTTCTAACATTGAGACTTAAAAAACATACAAAAACAAAGCAAAGAGTCATTCAATACACATCATCATTAAAAAAAGACAAAAGAAAGAAAGAAATACATGCATGTATTAACAATATGACCCATAAAAATACAGTTACAAACTTTTCCAAGATCATGCAGGATAATCATATCTTTAAAGTTAAATAACTTTTCCATATATATATCTATATATTTGGGCTCTATCTAAATTATACAGACTGATTTTTTCTGTCTTTTTGACATAAATTAGCTGCATTCAAATTAATAATGATTCTCACCTGTATGTGCCTGTAGCGCTTATAACATATTCAGCATCATAAAATCTGCTATAATTACAGGAATACCACTTCTCCACATCTAAACCTCGCCAAATAACGCCAAAAAACCCCCCATCTAAACTACAAAAGTAATTTTCCAACTGGAATTCCTGCTTAAATATTCCATAATTTACACTGCGGCTATCGTTAATAGCCTTTAATAGCCCAGTGAAGTACTATATGATCCGAACTGAATTGAACTGAAGCGGTGTCGTCCCATAAAGTTCAACAGAACAGCAAAGTGTACGCCAAGCTACACACATTTTGGCAATCTGATCGGTGCTTGTACTGATACATTGATATGTCCCTGGTAATTGGAGCAAAAATAATATCTACACACTACAGTAGGAGAGTAGTTCAATCCACTCTGTCACGTCCCTATTTTTAGAGGAAAGCTGCAAGTACAAAACGAATCATGTTAACTCGAACCCTGCCTGATTTGATTACTGAGGCAGTTTGATCTCATCTCTACCCGCAGTCATCATTTGAACTAATGTGGTGTAAAGTAACTATCTTTATTCCACCTCTGAATATTTCCTACTTATCTGGAAGACTCTGAGAAACTTCAGCAAGTAAATGAGTGAGTGCGCATTCATCCTGGATAAACTGCACACAGGCATACATATGGATAGCACACGTATGGATGCAAGCTGTTATACATAATGCATATGTGGAACAGCTGAGCTTATTTACAGTATACTGTCATTGGACCACAATGTGACTGACGGGCTCAGTGTCATCTCTGACCTCATTAACTGCCACTGGGTCAAAGTTGCACTAGAATGCCGGTTCGTCAAAGCGGTTACGTCACGCAAGGACGAGGAGCTTATAGAGCCCCTCTCCACCCACCCACTCATAAGACACCTAGTCTTGTCTAGTCTAGTCAATCCCTGTAGTATTCCCAGGACATACTGCACACTTTCCAACAATAGCTAACCTGGATATGGCTAGAGCAGCTGTGTTACCGCTATTACACTGCACCTGTGGAGAGTGCGCTGTCCCGTTCCGTGGCCTCCCCGCTTCTTTCATTTAGCTGTCAAGTGTTGTATGCCCAAAGCTGGCATCGCTGGAGTTCCCTTTGTAGCTTTACACATTTCTGGGAAGCAGAGCAAAGTGGTTTGGCGTCGGATTTTTTTAGGACAATAGGCCTCTTGATGTGTCGTGTTAATTTTGTGTTTGTGACATGCTTTTTTTCCATTTCTAAATTGTTTTTAATTAGTGAATATACAGAGTGAATGTGTTTTAATTGTGTAATTCTAATGACTGTCATTCTGGAAAAACCGCTACTTGGACTGTCAAGAGAAATTTTACACATCTATGGTGTTAACTGGTGTGAAAAAAAGGCAGCTACTACAACTAAAGTAGCTCATTAGAGGAGTCCCTATATATTCAGTGGCTTCAGTCATTTTGCACGTCATGGTCTAATAGGCATAGTTAGAGTATTATGTATGGGACTGTTTTTGACAGGACATTAGAAACTGAACTTAATAGGTAATGTTTGTTTAACCTTTGCAATAGACGGTGAACTAAATACAAATGTGGAATGTCAGCATTACTTTAGAGATAGACAGTTTTTGCACTGTACCATATTAACATGCATTGGCTACCTTGCCAACCCTTTCAAGGCTCCACACTGCATGGCTTCAATTGTTTCAAACCTGTGCCGATGCAGATTCAAAAATCCATTGTTTTTGTTTAACACGGCGCTGTGACCGTGGCCCGAAGTGACAGCTACTTTCTCTTTCCTTCTCCCTCTCATTCTGTCTTCTCTCTCACCATCAATGTCACTCTCTTCCCCTGAAGCTTCTTCAATAGTAGCCCGGACCGCTTTGCCTTCTTTAAAGTGACTGGATTTGTGTCTCAATAATGAACTCAGTCAGTGGAAGAGAATGAGCAGGATTAATCCAGCCAACGGCAACGGAGGGATTTGATGATGTCATCTGTATGAATGAAGCAGTTAGTGGATTATTTCCTCCGAGGTGGAAGCGATCCAAATAAATGAATGCGAATGCCAGGGCGAAGGCTGGAAGAGTTTGAGAAGGAATGTTGAAAAGGCAGACGTGCGTTGTGCTCTTGAAACAGGTGGATGACGTGATGAAAGAGGCTCGCAGGGAAATGATAGGGGGGCAGGACAAAGGAGAAGGTAGCAACATAAAGTGAGTAAGTGTGGGTGAAAATGATTGATGGGGGAACCGGGGGAGACAAAAGAAAGGACAAATCAGTGGAAGAAGATATAGGATAGTTTCAAACCTGTGTCTTTCCATCTGTCAGGACAAATGGCATGGTGAGAGGTTGGTCTGGGCAGACAGTGCTTAGTGGGAGGTGTCAGCTTTGAGCTATGGAAGTGCTGCAGGAATCTCTCCCGGAGGCCCCAGCTGTGGCAATCACTGCTCAGTGGGCCGCTAGGCCAGAGCAATCAGGCCACCAACAGGCCATCAGCTGAGCTCTCTCCTTTCTGTGTGCATCACCCGGCTCTCCCTTCATTCTGATCACAGACATGTCGTGTTGCAACTGTGTAGCAATGGCAGTGATTTACCCTCCTGGCACAGTGATGCATCTTTAGCAACATCTGTAGTAAACACAGTTAAAATAGATTTCTGCTCATAAATAGAATTACCCTACAAATCATCTCCTCACACAAAAGTTTTGCTGCCGAAAGTCAAATACCCTACCACGCTCGTCACTCAGATGTTGTATAGGATGAAAACATATTGATGCTTTGATAATTTCCCTCTTCATTACTATAAATGAAATTCAGATTTTTAGCTAAGTGGCAACTAAAGAGCGACGTATTCTGGATGAGTTATAAGACGACTATAGTTGAACTCTTTGTGGGTCAAACGCATTGAATAATCACTTTTTAGTTTAGTCAGACTGTGGCTAAATTAGACTGAGATGAAGATCCTAATGTAATTTTTGAATATCCATCCCTGAATCCATTTTCTTTCGTTTATCCAGTTCAGGGTCACAGGGGAGCTCCGAGAGGCAGGCAACCATTCGTACTCACATTCATACCCATTAGCCAGTTTAGACTCACAAATTAACCTAACCGCATTAACTGGTAACATATCAGAAAACATTTTAGTTTTATTTCAAACTGTTCAGAACGTCATTTTTTCTTGCAACTGTATCGATCCTAACAGGGACCATTTACCATAAATCTGCCATCACAGACAATTTGGGCTTAAGATCAAATGTGCATCTTCAGAACCTCCATAAAGGGTCAAATCTGTAACTGTTCATTCTGACTTAAAGCCAACATGCTTTAGGGTAGCAGTTCGGACCAATATCACATTTGGGTACATTAGAGTACCCATTAATCTGATATTTTGATCAGATTAATGCTCTTTTCAGTAGCAATTTTACACAAGTTTCAATCAAGACTACAGCAGCATGCTTTCAGTTCTTGCCCAGGTTAGACAACTGGTCATTCAAATGCAGTGTGCGATATTTGGAAAAGGGAACCCTGCAAGGATGTTTACTCCGATTGCTGCACGATTAGCTCCATCGGATTGGTTGTGACATGTGCATGGGTTATGATCTGTGCATGAAAATCGTGAGCCTCTGTATGCACAGGGTGAAGCGTCTCGTCCTCCTTAGATTAAAAGCTGCTGGAATTGGATGAAGTGCATGACTCCATACACACTCCAGAGGAGAACAAGCTTGTACATCATTTTAAAATTCAGAGAGAAAAAGCTGCACTTAAACCCACCCGTGGGTAATCCATTTTAACTTGTGCTAAAACTCTGAAGGAAAGATCTAAAAGAAAGGCAGATATACAGATTCGTATTAAGAATGCTTTCCTGCTCTCTCCCTCTCCTCGCTCTTTCTCATCTCCCCCTTTATAAAGGTCCTAATGAGTTGTCGGTGGAGCTGAGGCAAGACATCCGTAATGTGCCATGAAATATGTAAGCCAGGCCTTTTGGAAAGTGTGTCTGTTTCATGCCTCCTCCTCCTCCTTCTATACCTCTTTCTCCCACTAGGAGAAAGAAAGGAGGTTCTTTCTGTGATTTATGCGCTTGACATTGGCAGCAGGGGCAGGTAAAGGGGCGTGGCGCAGTCCAACGTATGAATCTATCCCGACACCCTCACTTTCCCCCTAATTAGATTATTGGACTGATGAGGTAGCACCAAAGATTAAGCTCTTCATCTGTTCTGAGAGGAGAGGAAGAAGAGACGAGAGGGAGGTGCACCATCCGCTCTTTGCCCCCTCCATTCATCCATGTTTTTTCAACCTCTGTAACCCTGCAAGGCAATAGCAAGTGGCCAGAGATAATCTGCATAGTAGTAATAGTTAGAGCAATCTATATTAAGGATGTCTTTTAAATGTGAGGAGAAAATATGGAAGCTTGAAGTACCTGTACTGTACCTTCAGTTCAGATCTCAAAGAATGTACCTCGTAAAAAAAAATCTTTATAGAGGTATAACAAGACACTGTGCTGTTTCATGCAATGTTCTGAATCCAGCATATGTCAGTCATTTGAACTCCTGTCCTCAGCTTTAACTTTTCCAGTTACCCAGCAGGCTTATAAATTACCACTGCATGCATGGTGGAATTTTGGCTTCACAGTTCAGAGTGGCTGGCGGCCACCATCTCGCGTCATGCATCAGCTTACATGTACAAATGTGTGCACTAGCTTAGTACAAGTAAGACTCTGACCCCTCTGTTGGATGCAAGCCCAGCTCCTGTGAGTGAGGGAGCTTGGTGGAGTGATTGGAGGGCGTGGGGGTAGCAACTGCAAGACTGTTTGGAGTGTTTCGAGAGCTGAGGTTCCTGCATGTGCATGAATGTTGAGTCTTGATGGGGAACCTATATTTAAATCTACATGTGGCAGTATAACGGTCTTTTTACATGGTGCATGTGAGCCATCTGAGAAAATTTCGATGTATTTTTATCTGTTTTTCATGAGATCGTGCGGCTGTTTTTGACAATCACTTCTTTTCCAAGGAGGCCATTAGAATTATGAGTCACGATAAGACCCTTGATGTTTTGTCGCACCTCTCTCTAGATTGCGCTGTCACCATTTTATGAGACTCTCATAGTATGTTGCAGTTGGTGTGCAGTTGCCAACAAGAGCCAAGATGACAAGTCAAGCAATGTCCTTGGCTAGCACACTTGAAACAAAAGGTCTTACGGTTCATAACGCCATATTTTACCTTGTCAGTTTACTTCCTTTAGAAAAGTGAACCCAGCTACACGGAGACTCTTTGTTATAACTTTATATTCTATATTTCTGTGGTCAGATTTTATATTTTTCAATATAGAACCGTAAACCGCTACCCATCATACATTTCTTTGGCCACAGCAAATCATACAGCATTATTGGCTTGAAACCGGACTTATTAAGTTCTTGTTTATTTTCTGTCATGTATACATACTGTTACAATAGTGATGGTGCCCATGTCCAAGGAAAGTAATCCCTACAAGCCAAAAGCCAAATGAATGGATCACCTTAAAAGTAACTTTTTGAGGTTATTTAAAAGAAAATAACAAAGTTGTACCCATTCTCTGTAATCACATTTCCAACAAATTGATGCATTCTCCTTATTTCAGGTTGCCTTCCCACCTTAAAATTGCCTAGATGTATGTATGTCGCTAAACCAACCACATATGTGGTTCCCGTATAAGTTAAACATCCCAAATAGTGTTTTTTAAAGTATATATGGCCGTTTAATATTTGTACATGTATATTTTCATCATCTCTTTCTCCTCCCACACCACTGCTCTTTCCTCACTCATTTCCAGAGCTTAGGTCCGTTTAGTGGCTGCTCTTTTAGCTTATTTATGATCGCTGTTAGTCATCATGACATTACCATTATGTGGCCTTTGTTTGTGTGCAGTTAGTTGCATGGCTCTGAAACGACTTCCTCGATGATTTCCAGGAAAGTTTGTAGTTCGCTTTTGTGTGTCACGTGTGTATGGACATTAATGGATAAGTCAGCTCAAGGGCAGTGTATTTACAGTAGTCTCTCTCTCTCTCTCTCTCTCTCTCTCTGTGTGTGTGTGTGTGTGTGTGTGTGTGTGTGTGTGTGTGTGTGTGTGTGTGTGTGTGTGTGTGTGCACGAGTTATTTTAGAGTGTTTTTTCTTAGACTGGCTTCATGCCAGAAATCTGCTGGCTTACTGTTTAAGGTCAGTAAATTTACTAATTTACTGACCTTAAAGGCTTGTTTTCAAGACATGTGCATGATTCCTCTGAAGGAAACACATTTAGGCATCTATGAAGCTAAACTCTGTCTGCCAATCTTTAGCATTCCAACAGTAAAATCGAGCATATGTCAACCGTTTTTCCGAACCTGCTTACGTGAAAGCAGGTCTTAAGAATGCAATCTAAAGAAGAGTAAAACAGCCTGGAAAATCTGTAATGTTTGTGGAAGTACGCATTAGCATTGTTATCAACTCCCAGTATTTGTTCATTCACATCACTTGCTGCAGCCTCGACGAATGTAATGTGTTTGTTGGTCGGTGTGCGTGTGCGACTACGTGTGTTTTTGTAGGCTATTAGGCCAGAGGGGATGGTATCAATTGGAGCTTCCCGGGAAGATTTCCAGGAGTGTGTGTGTGTGTTCTGGGTGTGTGCATATGTGCACATGCATACACACGCTGTTTCTATTCTTGTGCTCTGCAGAGTTGATTAAAGACCTTGCTTTTTTTTCTCTTACCTTTTCCCAGTTGCTCACATTGTGACAAAGGCAAGCTTGTAACACCCAGTTCACATAAAATATCATAAGCAATTTGAACTGGAGGGTAATTTCACACTGTTTTCAAGGCCTTGTCCAGATGCTCAAGTTTGTTTGTGCGAGTGTGTTTAGTGTGTGTGTGTGTGTGTGTGTCTATGTGTGTCTGTGTGAGAGCGAGAGAGTGAGAGAAGTACCTCAGGTGTCATAAGGCTAGAAGTTATTACCTGATGACAACATTACAGCATCTCTGTCCCATGTAGCAGAGCATAGCATCCAGAAATGGCCGGGGTCAAGTAAACCCATGCTTGTTGCATTTCACAGCCAACTCGAAATAGTACAGAGGCACAATTTGTCCCATGGAGAGAACAGACAGAACATGTTCTGCACTTCGGCTCAAGCAACAAGAAAAAGGGCAAGAGAGTAAATAGCTACGAATGCTAAAGATGCATGGACATGCATCAACAATTTTATTTGTTAAACTCCTGAATCTCAGCCGCTTTTAAAGTTGCAAAGCTGTTAGAGCAGGTTGTTCCACGAAAGGGAATCTTCAAGGTGATTTCAGTCGGTCACTGAAGAGTAGATTCTTTAGTTTACATTTTCTATATTTTCTACATTTTAAGTTATGGATTCAGCTGGATGGTTAAATCACAACTGGCGCTGCTGCCAGATCTTCTTAGGATATATGTGCGTACATGCAAAGCCATCTTCAGCGCTCTCCAGAGATGCCGTTTTACTCAGATCCTGTCTCTGACTATGTCACTCCGTGGGCTGTTTGCATAAATTCATCAATAAGAAACCAACTCAACCAGACATACCAGTGAAAACAACAGCCATCCAGAAACGTAATTCCACCAAATGCATACCTGAGATACTAATTAGTGAAGTGGAGAAAATGCTTTGTGTTTCATTTCATCGCCTGGTTTCTGAAATCATGAACAGAAGAAAACCTACTCAGTGAAAACAGTAATAACAGCTCCAAGTGGAGAGAAAACAGCTTTGGCAGATTTTTTTTTTTAAAGGAGGACGGCGAGCAACTCAATGCCTTATCTGTGACGTATGAACACACAGCCTCTATTTTGGGGAACGCGGCTTTGTGTTGAATTATCGGTGACCAGGAAGGAACACAGATGCACAGATGGCCCATGGTTGGTTTTGTTAAACAGGTTAAACTATATTCAACAGTTAATTAATTAGCCTATTAAAATGTTCCACAACGCCAGAGTAACCATCCTTAGGCACGACCGTTACATACTGCTTCAGCTATTTTTATCTCCCAATAAAAAAAAACAAAAACAATAACAAAAATAACGATGCAGTTTGTAGATGCTAAAGGTAGTCTTGTGTGTGTGTGTGTGTGTGTGTGTGTGTGTGTGTGTGTGTGTGTGTGTGTGTGTGTGTGTGTGTGTGTGTGTGTGTGTGTGTGTGTGTGTGTGTGTGTGTGTGTGTGTGTGTGTGTATAAACAGAATGATAATGATAACAAGAAGAAATGAAAAAGTGGTTTTATTTAAAGTTAAACTCTCTCTATTGCACTTGTGTTGAAATCATTCAAACAGCTGACTACGGGGCTTTCACTGAGTGTTCCTGAAGCCACTCTTATGTTTTCTTGGCACTTTACTTCAGGACACCATGTTGTTGAAATATAAGCTGCCAGGCCCGAACCCTGAGATCCCAAGCACTCTGGAAAAGGATTTTACTCTGGATTGCTTTATAGTTTCCTGCATCCATCTTTCCTCCAGTCTGCATGCTGCTCCAGTCCCTGTCACGGAAGAAGCATTGTGCTACCACCACCATGTTTGCTGTAGGGATGGTATTAATAAAGAGATGCTTAGACCCAGGTTTCATCCACAGACGCCATTAGGAACTGTTCAGTCTCTCTTTCGTCTCTTTCGTTTTTTCTTCTCATGACTCATTCTCAAACTCCCAGCCAGCGATGGGAATCAAGAGTCTTTTGGCCATTTTAAAGGAGCCATGTGCCTCCAGGGTTATTGGCGCTGGCATTTTTTTCCAAACTGAAAATTGACAATCAATCAAGGAATCAATAATGGTTTGAATAATATATTATAAATATAGACACCCCCTCACTCCCAACAGACTGCCTTTTTGTAAGAAATGGCTTCCGTCTGACTCCTTTACACTAAGGGCCTTATTGGTGGAGTGCTGCACTTAGGCTTATTCCTCTGTAAGCTTCACCCATGTCCACAAAGAAACTCTGGATCTCATTCATAGTGGGAATTGGGTTCTTGTTTAGGCCTGCTTCCTTACTATTCCTGCTTCCTAATTATCCAGCCTGGCTGAGTGACCAGATTAAGAAAGAACATTTGTGGTTACTCTGCTTTTGTGTACTTCATACTGTATGATGCCAAAATGTCCTTGCATCCTTTCCCAGATCTGGTTTACAGACACTTCACTGAACCTTATGACCTGTTTTTCAACAACAGAGAGTTGAAAACCTTTCCTCTTAACTCCATTAAAGTCAATTACATGGACATGTGCACATGTGAAGATGTAGCTGCATATCAAGGATACAGATTCATTCAACACTGTCATAACAAAGGAGTTTGAACCTTTGTAAATCGTCTATTTTACTCTTTTGCTTTGAATCAATTAAAAATAAAAGTTATTGCTTTTTCATAGTGAAGTACAGTATATAGATTGATGATAGAAAAAAATAAGTAGAATTAGTTTCAGGAGGAGTCTAAAGCATAAAAAGTGGAAAACTTGAATTGATCTTCAAACTTTCCAAACACGCTGTTCATGAAGAATGTAAGTGATACAAAGGACTGATTTTTTAAACCTGCCGAACAATAAATATTGACGCAGCTATTTCAAAAAGAAACATAGCTTACATGGAGCAGAGACTGTGCTCCACGTAAGCTGTTAACATTTCTCTTTTTGTTTAGAGTGAACAAGTTCATACAGATGAACAAATGTAACCTGCAGCTGCTCTTCCTGAACTAATTCAATGTTCCACAGCTGTGATTTATGTTATTTCATCTTGTGTAACCTTTCTTTTATTTCTACTGTCAGAAGCCAAAAGTACAGAAATGTAATACTGTTGATTACAGAATTTGAATTTTTACAAAGTGGCTTTGTGGCTTCGTCTGAAGTTGACTGATTGAATATTTTTCCCTCTTAAGGATTAAAAATACACTTCGGCCTTTATGTGTTTACTTTGTCTTTGTTTTACATTTTTTATATAGTTTGTACTAATAATCTAGAAGAGTTTCAATTCCATCCACGCCTTAGAAATGCTCAAACTAGCAGTTGTCTAACACATCAAAAGTGTTCAGCTCTTTATTTATGTATACTATACGTAATTTTCACCAGGAGCACATGGACGGTCAAAAACAGTTTCCACCTGAGGTGACATGCTCATTGAAATTGGACTTTTCTCCCCTTATTTTTGGTCATTCGAGACCTTACTCTGTGTTTTGTTGCGTAACTGCACTCACGAAATGTGTGAAAAGATAGAGACAAGGAGAGCTACCTCCTCTCCAGCTGTGTTTCCCGGGGAAACGTACTGCTTCGATCCATGGTGAAAATAAAGGGAGTGCAGGGAGTGTGTTTTTTCCGTTTGGTGCCCCCACCCCTCCTCATCTTTCGTCTCCCACTCTCCCCAGGGTTTCAATTACTGTCTCCCTTCACCTCTCATTAGCACGAACAGGCCGCTCATTCTTAATGCTTGTGCATACACATGCACAAACACACACACATGCACACAAATATGGGGTGGAACACGCATTTGAACACAAATGGAGCATAGTGGAGTGTGCCACACACACCCTACTAATTCTCATATGTCCCATGTTAAGCTTTGTAAATACTGAAAAGAGCCGTTTTCCATGTGTCTGTAACTTGTGTGAACGGCGCTACTGGTAAACACCAGCTCCCTCACATCATTCTTATTCATCATTTTCTTTCAAATTCAGGGCACAATACCTGGAACCACCGAGCACTTTGCATGATTGATGGTGTTAATTATCGCAGGCTGATGTTTCACTTTCTTTCTCAAGGCAGAAAAAGTTCCTGCAGAATGGTGAAAGACAGGCAGTGACGACATCCTCCGTGGTACCATGATCCCTATTTTGGCATCATGTAAAACTTTTTTTTAAAATAATATTTTACTTATTTTAAATTTTCCCATAAGGGCATTTTACCACATAAGCAACTTTCAGTGAAAAGCACATTTATTAATGTACACTTGCATTCTTAACAGCTAATCTAAAGCTTTAAAAGGTCTTGAGCCATCCCTCTTTATGTTTTGCTTTCTTGTAATTTATTAAAGTGGTCCTAGGGAATAGTTCTCCAGGCTTTCTACAGGTCTTTTAAAGGTTTCTTTGGACATTGGCTGCTTTTTCAATCATTTCATTCCAGTGCTTCAGTGCCATTTTGTGGAGGAATGTTTTCTTCTCCTTATTTTTTACCATTTAACACTGACCTATGAATCATTCAAGCAAAAAAAAACATCTAACTCAAGGGATGAACCAGCCTGCTGACTGATGACAGATAAAGGCGAAGAACCAGTTTTAGCCGCCTAAAATGTGTAATTTGGTTCCATTTCTTTAGCTGAATCAACAAAAAAGCCAAAACCCACCAAAGAACTGACACAGGAGCTGAGAGATGCATCTGAACCTTCAGCTGATCCATCTACTGTTCACTGAAGTCTCATCAGAAATGGTCTCAGTGGCTCGGGCTGGCTGTCAAAAAGCAATTTTTAGGGAAGGGAACAACACTATTGAAGCAGTATGGGATCATCTTGACAGAGAACAGAAAGAAAGGCTTTAAATGGCCAAGAAGGAGAACTATTCCTGAAGACTATGCAAAAAAAAATTATAAGACAGCTTAGTCTAAGCATAAGAGAGTTCAGACTGTGTTAAAGAATAAAGTCGGACCAAATACTGACTTTCAAGCTCTTCAGAATTGTATGAAGTCTGTTATTGCCTTATATACTGCATTTCCATCTCTGTTCGCATGCATCAATAAATTGCGGCACCTATTTCCCATTTTTCGAGCAAAATATTTAGAATGAGGCTTAAAACAATAAGTGTGCAGCTTTCTATTTACTCGGACTTTACAGTAAAAGACTCTTCATCCAGACCACACACAGCTGTCAGTGATCCTGTCTCCCCACATCACTGTGGTAGACAAGAAACAGGGCCTTCTGTTGAGACATCAGAGTTAGCCAGCAGGCTAATTCTGCTAATACAGATTAGCTCTCATGGGAACTGCCGTATTGATTGGACAACAAAGGCTTGTAGAAAAACGCTCCAACATTCAATTATCCACACCGATAGACATAATGCCATTCCGCTCCTCTCTCTTTCCCTCCAGTCCCCTCCTCCTCCTCCTTCTCTTCTTACCCCTGTCTCTTTCTCCTTATACCTATTTCTCTACTGGAAGGATCAGTGAGGTCAGAAGAGTGGAGCAGATAAACATGCTGGTGTGTGTGTGTGTGTGTGTCTGTTATCTGAAAGTAGAGGAGTTTTTTTATATACTTTGCCTCTCTCTCCTGTTTGTGTATCGCCCAAGTTTTATTCAAATTTCCATTGTTTGCGTATTTCAACATTTACATAAGCGTTGCCTGATATTTGGGGGAAATTGTGTTAATTCCACTTCTGTGCATCAAGAAATGATAACGATATAATGTCAACATGTGACACATATAACAGTCGTCAGAATGGCAGGATTTCCCTTGAGTGTGCAGTTGTAATGGACTGCTTTGTGTGCGAAATATTAAGTGAGAGAGTGAGGCATGTTCCATTTTAATGAGTTGATTGTGACAGGGTGTGACTTAAGCATTTAAGCTAAGCTAAGTTATTCAAGGCACGTTAAATTACTTGATTATTACTCGTTGTGTACACTATTCAGAGTACCGTCTTTACTTTGTACCAACTTAAATGAGTACAATTTAAGCAGCTCATCTGTTTTCAGCACATGTATGTATGCAGTGCATCAGTGTGTATCAACTCAGCATGTTTGCTTTGGCCACGGCCCTGCACCCTCTTTGCACAGCCACAACGTTAGCCCTCTCTCATTAGCTCCGAACGTTAGCGCTAACTCTGATTGCCTTCGGTCAGAGCTGCACGACATTCACCTCCTATTCCTTGGGAGGCTGAGGTGAAGGTTTCTCATTTCCCACAGCCAATGACACGTGAAGGCAGTGGAGCAGGTAACAGACGCATCATCAAAGTATGTATAAGCACGCGCACGCTAGCACACGTGCAAACGTTTCGGTCACATGGTTACGCCCAGGTCATCACCATTAGACGAGCGTGGCAGTGCTTGATTGAGTGAAGTAAACGACTCGTGATCTGAGAGAATTATTAGCTAATAGCCGGAGCATGTGGACAAAGTGTGATCTCTTAGAGAGGAAATAAAGAAGGTAGGGGGGGAAAAAAGGTAGAGAAATAGCAAGGCAGCTCGAGAAGCACGCTCCGTGAGCACTTGCTCACTTGAATCAGCAGTGGGGTGTATTCATGTCTGTTACTTAATGTGAAAGTTGATTGGTGAGCTAAAGGTCTCTCTCTTCTGAAATGTCAAGGCTTATGAACAGGTGAGAGAATATTCTTAATGCAGGTTGCCATATTGCTTGTGCCTAATTTATTTCCCATTACAGAAAATGTTAACAAAGCATTAATGAGCTGCTGACTACATCATCCTCACTTTAAAGCACCATGTCAAGGGAACATCCGGTCCCACTTTGCATGCCATCGTGGTCTTCTGAGCGTAATGAGCTACAGAGAAAAATCAGTTTCACTGAACACCCAATGCTACAGCTCATCGTGTACTTCTATGCAGCTTAATTGCTTGGCAGAAAAAACATGAAGGAACATGCGTCGTTTTAGGGATTTCTGGCAGAAGTAGTATTGGTTGATAGGTTCCCCAGTGTTTTTATTTTCTAATACAATAATTCAAATGTGACCGGAGCCTGAAGAAGATAAACATGGTGTACTAGGTAAACTTCAGCACATTAGCTTTGTTAGCATGCTAAACTTTGCATTTAGCATGCTACTGTTCACATAGCAGCATAGCTGGAGTGGGGGAATGTGCAGACAAAAATATCAATGAAGTAAGCCCTCACGTCCAGTATCGCCAAGAAAAAACTGCAGCTAATGGCATCTTCCTAATCACTATAGCGGCCTTTTACTTACCCTCAGCCCGAGTGAAACTATTGCCACTTGGCCAGTGATAAAAAGACAGCACCATATCACACTAACGCATCACCCCTTTCACAACCTCCCAAAAGTAATTTCAGGGTTAGGGCAAAGAAGCCAACTTGTCCAAATGAAAAGGCCCTCGATGAAGAGAGGAGGCCATTTTCCCGAGAAGCCGAATTGACTGTTGCAAACAAGAGGCATGACCAAGATGAAATTGGCTCACCTGAATCCGTTACTGGGAGGGAGGGGGGAATGGAAAGATGAGAGGAGGAGGGAAGCATGACAGAGACTGGCAGAGAGAGACACGAGAAGACAAATGAGACCATGAAAGAGAAAAACGGAACGAGTGTGGGTGCAGGTGTGGGTTTAGGGCAAGTGGGGAGGAATAGGAATGACTGGAGAGGAAGAGCTGATATCATGTAGACAGAGAATGGAAGACTTAACTTTTCCACGTGGTTTGGTTTGTTGCTTTAAAGGCTTCGGTAAGAGTAATATCCTTTTTATCATAATCCCAGCGCTAGCATGTCTAGTGTACCTTTCATCATCAATAATAAAGCCTAATCCCAAGAAATCAAAATGCAATATTTACCACTCATCTCCTGTGTACACTCTGTCTCTGGGTGAAATCTCTTCATACACATTTAGATAGTAATATTACTCGGATTAGATTGTGTTTGAAAACTGTTAGCTTATTGAGATTTGATTTGTACAAGTGATGCTTTAAATTAAAGCTCTGTATACCAAAACCCAGGAGTCATTATAAGGATCCAGCCATTATGTGTCTCATTCCAATCACTTCCAGTCTGGAAAGCTTGCATATTTAAACAGATATTAGCCTTGATATGACCAGAGATAAAAGCTAGCGTAAGTATGATGCAACATCTTTCGCCCCGTAATTACACATCCCATTTCTCAAATGAATTTCTAATCTGGAGTCTCTCCTCAGCAACTTGGAAACTCGCTGAAACTTTTTGCTCGGCCAGTATCACAGTTTTATAGCCCAGCATAATTGGGACCATAAACCTGGTCTGAGCCTCATTCAATAATGATTCCCTGCTCCAAATACCTGCTGGCCTTTAGCAGAATATTACTTATTAAGCACTCCAAAATCTAGCGGAAGTATTATCTGTAAGGTCAAGCGTGGAGAATCTTTCAGAGAGACTTTATGAGGTTGGCTTCTCTCACATCTGTATGCACTACAGATTGCATGCTAATGGACACGGCTGCCATTTTTAGGCTGTTTGTCCCCTTTTAAGATGCCGGTGGTAGCAGGCAAATGTGCATTTCCTGTTTTATGAAACACGTGTCTGCCCATCATGATGTCAATGAACTAAGCCAAACTTCTTAAATACCTTAAAAGTAGTGGCCAAGTGGTCTGCAGGGCTTACAGAACAGAGGCAATGTGCAAAGTTTGCTTGCCGCCATGGCTGATGCAAGTGGCAGTTTGGGCAATGTAGCTACAAGCAGTTTTGCCGAAGACAGTTCATAATAAATTTTGAGGGATTTTATCCCTCAAAAGGGATAAATCAAACAGATTCTGACAGAAAAACATCTCACGTTTCATTCAGAACAGCCATAAGCTTCAAATCTGATGCCTCAGTGCTGAGGCATCCGGCACGCTTGAGTCATGACGACAAGAAATCATTACTAAAGGTTAAGACCGCGGGTAAAGAGCCGTAAACGTTAGACAGCTATTTTACATTAACAAACTGATCTCTTTTGAGTTGGCCTAATTACACTGTTTTCTCTTAGACTTTGAAAGTAATTTGTGATTCTTGAGGGAGCAAACACGAATTTATTTAGTTTGGAATGTGTCAATTATTGGTAACGAATGAAGTGAAAGAAATGAACGCTGTAAACTTAGTTCGCGGTTCCAAATTGTGAACTATGAATGTGAGGTAGATGATTTTAATGCGAAGTCAAACTTTGCAAAGCGTGAACAATCAAGTGTGTGTGTGTGTTTGTGTGTGTGTGTGTGTGTGTTTAAATGTTGTTTTAAAGCAATTAGATGTCCTTTTTTCACTCTGGAACTCAATTGATGCAAATCTCCCACTGGGTGCTTGACTATCAATCAACGCAGACAGTTCATTATGATACTCAAGTTTCCACATCGTATCAGAAATAATATCAATAATATGATTTTTTTTTAAATGCCGTCTTCCTCCTGTATGCAGATTGTGGTGCCTCCTTGAGCACTGCTTGTGTTGAGTGCTGCATGTTGTTCTGGTAAAGACAGACAGCTGTTTCTTCAGCTGACTGGGCCGCTGGTTTCCAGGTCAGTCATAGCTGAAAGGAAGTGGAAATCAGGGGATGATTCGTATATATACAGATGGTTTGCTTCACGTTTTTGCTCCCATTAATGTTTAAGCATCAAAATCTGTACAAGCTTGTAATTTGGCTTTTTTTCATGTCTCTCAACAAGTCTATAAGCAAGACACTGCCCCCCTAACAGCTTCAGGAAATGTGTTTCATACTTGCTGACAGAAACCTCAAAATTAACTATTTCAAGTCTGCTCCTTGTTTAATCTGGTTCCTTTCAGCTTTTTTAATGTCCTTGTGTGATTTGAGGGTACACAGAGAGAGAGGGATAGGAGGATTTCTCTTTGAGATTCAATCCACTAAAGGGTTGTTTGAGATAAATCATCCCTGGTGTAAAAGGGGTTTCATGTTCGTAGCATAAGGTATGTTGGCCTACCTTGTAACTATTTCCCTGATTGCCTCATACTCCAAACATAGTCATCTGACATTGTTTTGTTGTATCCATCTCAAGCAGAGCGACGGTGGATTTGCTTGATTTCTTTAAGACAACAGTTCAATCATCCCTGCTATCCCACAGTGTCGCATCAGATTTTATCGCACAGGATATTCAAGGGTGTGCCGTGTGATTATCCCCTGACAATACAGATAAAAGCTATCTCTCTCTCTCTCAGTTTCCTAAACACATTGCTCAAAGATAGACACACACACACCGATGATGCACCGACTTATTTACACACATACAGACACACACGCACACAATGAAAACCTTTAACGGTGTACAAACCACCACCCCCTGGCTCAACGGAGAATACCAGGATTCCGTAGAGGAGCAATTGTTTCAATGCGAGACCCGTAGTGTACCCATTGTGAGCCAAGGCCACCATCATCAGAGAGACAGAGAAGAGAATCATCCCTGAAAGAATGCCACAGATCGTTTCCCCTCCCTCGGCTTCATCCCCTGGGAGACTGGCAAACAACAAGGCGAATCCATCCGATCGAATGTCACGCAAATACACAACCCCCACGTCCAGAAGTCCTGTGATTGCTGTTGGTATACCCTGGTTATTGACCCATGCTGTGTGTGATGTGTGTGTTTCTCTGACTGTGTATATTCAGGGATGTGTATGTGTGTGTGTCTGTATTGTTTGTATCAGAGACGGATTGGAAGGCCATCACGGGCTGAGCTGACCCTATCTCCAAGGCTCGGAGGCTGCATGGAGAGATCAGAGCGAAAGCCAAACCCACTGTCTCCTAGTGTGATGGAGGAAGGATCTATGTCTGTATGTGTGTGTGTGTGTCTGTGTGTGTTTAGAGACAAGATGACATAGCCCAGAGCCCCTCTGAAGGTACAAAAGATAAGGGGGAAAGAGAAATGGGCAGCTCCACAGATGGTGGAGGGCTCTGGTGAAACAGTTTGCGTGTTTGAAAGTGTGAAGGATGACACTTGGTCACATGTATATGCATATTTAAGCACATAAATCTTGACAGAAACCTAAAGTCAAATGCAAAATAGAGTATCTAGTCACTTCAGGCTGACTTTACGGCAAGGTGATTTAACCTGTTGTTTAAAAAGTTTAAAGGATAAGGCTGCCATTTTTATCTAATACAGGACTGTGTGGAAGTGTTAAACCACTTATCTTATCTTTATATTTTACTAGGAAAATGGGAAATGGAAGCAGAGATTTACTGAAACGTGCAAACAGAAAGAGAAATACAGTATCTAAGTATCTAGATTTTGTATAATTCTAATGAACATCAAATCACATGATATTTGGTATGACCACATTTATTCTTCAACACAAGATTCTAAACTCTCTTAGGTAAGCTTTTTTGGGTAATTTCTTTAAGTAGTCTTCAGGAATAGTTCTCCGGGCTTTATGAAGGACATTTAAAGCTCTTCTTTGGATGTTGGCTGCCTTATGGTTCAATCTCTGTCAAGATGATCCCACACTGCTTTAATAATGTTGAGCTCTGGGCTCTTGGGAGCCCAATCCATGACTTATAGTGTCCCACTGTGTGGTTTTTCTATCCACTTATGCTTTGACTGGATTGGCAGTGTGTTTGGGATAACTGATGGAAAATGCTTTCCAGGTGATATGGTGGATCATAATCTCACCATACTTTTCTGTGTTCAACCAATTTTTATAAAATCTCCAACCCTCCAGCTGAGATGAGATTGCCTCCTCTTGACCTCCTCTGTACATATTTATGACATTATAAACCAAAATTTCCAAGTTTGGATTCTTCCCTCCACGAGACCTGTTGCTGCTGATTCTCAGTTCAGTTCTTGTGTAATTTGGCATTAGCTTAGTCTTTTCTCCCAGTTTGCCTTCCTAATAATGGTTTCTTGAGACATTTTGAAGAAAATTTTTATAAACTTCTGCCAGAAAAATCTGCAGTCCTGTGTTAGGTCTAATGGATTTTATTTGATGGATTCTCTTCATCTGCCACTTCTTTTGTTGTCTTGTTTTAATAAATACTTTTACTGCACACCATGCTGAGATAAAAATGTTCAGGTTAATAGCTCTTTACCTGTTGGTACAAAAATACTGTATTATGTCTGTCAAACTGTGTTATAATAATGGATTGCATTTATATAGCGCTTTTCAGGACCCCTCAAAGCGCTTTACAATACCACTATTCATTCACTCACTGGTGGAGGCAAGCTACAGTTGTAGCCACAGCTGCCCTGGGGCAGACTGACAGAGGCGAGGCTGCCATATGACGCCATCGGCCCCTCTGACCAACACCAGTAGGTGAAGTGTCTTGCCCAAGGACACAATGACCAAGACTGTCCGAGCCGGGGCTTGAACCGGCAACCTTCCGATTACAAGACGAACACCCAACTCTTGAGCCACAATCGCCCCATTATCACTGCCATTTTTATATGAAACTGAAGAAATGCAAAAACATGTTTTTATGTGTTTTGTGGTAACAAAGTGTCTAAAGACAAAATAAAAAATTAGTTAATCGCTAAGTTGTCCTTTAAGTGCAGACACAAAACTGGTTCTTTAGTTAAGTGCCTTTTTTATGCTTGAAGGACTCATAGCTAAGTGTTAAGTCAAGTCTTTGAACTATTGTTCAAGACTGCTTTAAAAAAAATGAAAGGAAAATCTGGCTCATTGGATGCAAAATATAAAGAAATGAAGGGTGTCTTAAGACTTTTGCATAGCACTGTGTGTCTGTGTGTGTGTGTGTGTGTGTGTGTGTGTGTGTGTGTGTGTGTGTGTGTGTGTGTGTGTGTGTGTGTGTGTGTGTGTGTGTGTTAGTTGCTCAGTGTGATCCAATTTTCTTTGTACTGAAGATGTAAATTATTAAAAACACACACAAAGTTTCATTTAAAAACCAGCAGGACGTCATAGTTTCTAGCGCGCACTACCAGAGACAGAGTATTAGTGGCATTAACGATGACTGTTTCGAGTTATGGCCTAGTGCAACTGTGCCCTATTTATCTGTTTCTAATAGTTAATTTACAAAGAAATAACTGTAGTTGGCTTATATCAGCCAGGTTCCAGCCCGCTGATCTGCTGCCCATCATTTCGTCAGCGATTTTGTATCTCCACAGTGAGAAAAACAGCTGACAGTCAAGTCTTTATATTTAGCACTAAGAATAGAGAGGTTATCATCCTATATTGCAGGCTAAAGCAGTGTGATCTGTGAAATTGTCAAACATCCTCTGGAGCTATAACCTCAAGCCAGAGCTTCTGCTAACTGTGAATCACAGCTGCACAACTATAAGGATGAATTTTGGAGCACTCTTTTTTGCAAAGCTGCTCAGTCATGATCTTGGATATGCAAAAGATGTATCTTCTTTCTTTGAAGTTGTGTAGTAGTTTTAAGTCTGTGGTTATTGCAAGGTTATTGTCTGACTGCATCACCAACCCAATGGAAAATTGTAGTTTTTTACATGAAGTAATTCCGCTGAAAAAAAAGAAAAGAAAAAGTCATTCTAAGTGGCTAAACAATAATGGCACCTGGAGTGTTTGGATTGCCTTTAAGCTTTTTGCAGTTCTGTCTGCCACTCCAAACAAAAAGAAAGGCTAAAATGTGCAATCAAAATGTAGCAAGGACAGCTTTTGTGTTTTTCCTGGTAGCTACTGGTAACTCTCCCCAGGGAGCTGGAATAGTTTTTGGTGGCACTACCAAAACTAGTGGTTTAGACTTTGGTCTAGACTTTGATTTAGATTCTTGGCTTGAAACTTGAGAGGAAAAGCAACATGCAGTTGGTAGTATTTCTGCTTGATTAGTAAGTATAAAGCCTGACTACTTATTAACCTATTACAAGTGTAGGTGTGAATGAAAAGCAATGTTGTCCTTGTGATAGAGGGCACGGAGGTGAAAGGATCAACACTGGGAATTCTATTTTTCCTCCAACGGGAGACTGTCCTGACCCAGATGCACCGAATCACAATGCATTTTTTTTACACTGCACTTGTTTAATGTTCTTTATTTAAAAAACAAGTTTCATAAGTTCACAACTTAATTTCTTAGAATCACTATGAAGGTGCTCCTTAGCCAGCTATGGGTATCGTCCGAGTATAGTCATGTGAAAGATTAAAATGTGACTGCTGGCATTGCTACTTCTCAGAAGGACATTTTACAAAATTATCCTTAAATGAGTAATTGGTTGCATTTAAATTCCACTGATGTGACGCTCTGCAAGAAAAGACAGTGTGACTAAGTATAGTTTTTCCCTGTAGAATTTTTCAGTCCCCCTTAGCGGCACCTCTAGTAGCTGTGTTTGCAGTATATTTCAAATTGATGAAGCCAGCCACAGCAGGAGGAGCTACACCGTGCATAATCTTATAAACTAGACAAACATTTTTGCACTCGACAAGGTTTCCTCAGCTAAGCAGATTATACTTGCAATGATGAAAACTGAATGGCTTCTTGTCTAAATTTTTAAGTGCTTCTTTGTACAATGATTCCAGTGGTTTTATGGGTGTATGGTGTATATTCAACTACTTTGTCAGACAGTGGGAGGGAACGATTAGTTGGAAGCATATTTTTGCTGTCGCACTTAATAGAAACTTTCTAGAAGAGCTGAGAATTAAATGTTACCTTATTACAGACCCTTTCATTACGAGTTTGGCATTGAGGTTTGACTGTAAATGTATTTTTAACATTTTTTGCAGTCTTTATCTTACACATTTTCTCGGTGTCTACGATGTGGCTTATTTTTGGGAGGAAAAAAAATGTGCTTTTGATGTATTTACAAATTTTTAATTATGAAAAAGAAGCATTCATTCCTTCATCATCACATTAAATTACCCATACACTGAAGCCAAATCATTTAATATATGTACCAAATAGGACTGGGCCCAGTATTGAACCCTGTGGAACACCAGTTGATAGATGCAGGTTTTTTTTTTTTTATATAACTATCCATTTTGACAAATTTCTAGGTACATGAGAGGTGGGATTTCATTTCCTCAAATTTTCATTAAAATTTACATGCAGCAGTTACTGTTTAATTGATACTAAAACTAAAATTGTATTTAGTATAAGTAGAAAGCAGGAGTTTACTTCATTGAGAGTAATATAAAATGATTTGGGTAAGATGTATTCAAAAATAAATAGTAAATTAAAATGTAGTTTGTATGAATTACAAAACATTTTCAGAAGTGTAAGTAAAGATTAAATTATGATAGCTGCAAAATAAATCAAGTTAGAATAGCAGTGTATTTTCATGCCAAACATCATTATTGCATTCTGAGAGAGCCACACAAAGCCCTTCTGTCTAAAACTAGAGTAAATCCCACTTTGCTGTCTGCGCCAGTATCAATTATAAATCTATAAATGCTTTTGTTAGTGTAGCATGGCGACAGAAAAAAATGTCACGCTGTAGTCACTGTGATGGGTTCTTTTGAGATCTATATATTTTTTCTTTTTAAGTTAAAACAAATATTGCTTGCCCTCTCCTATTCAAACTATGTATTTTTAACTGCTTTTGACTAATCCCAAACACTTACACGTGACTCTTCATCAAATTGAACACACAAATAACCTGCAGTTAAAAGCGACTGGCACCATGGGCAACAGCTGCTGCAGGCCCGAGGTTCCCCTCACAGTGCTGTCTAATCCTAATGCAGGTTAATCTAACTCTGACCTCCTCTAGTCCTCACTGACCGATCATATCTCCACCTCTTCCTCTCTTCTCCGTACACTCTGCTCATACAGTCATTTTCAGCCATCCTTGTCTCCCATCACTTGCAATCTTTTTCTCACCGTCCTCCCTCTATCCGGTATACGTCCCTTATCTTTCTCTCTCCTACTTTTGACCCCACCTTGCTGTCTCTCTTCCTCTCCCCACCTCAGAGTTGCCTTAAGGAGATTTCAAAGCCCATTCGGCAGCAGTTCTAACTGCCAAACTGATGGCCAGATAAAGTCCCCATTTACCTTGTCCTCAGTTTCCCATTAAAGCCCATTTTTGGAGACCGTAACTTTAGAGGAAATGGGAAGGAGCGTGGAGAAAAAAGAAATCAGCCCCTTGGCCACCCTTAAGCCCTTTTTGCTGTTTATTTGCAGCAGCATGAAGGAGGAAGGGAAGTTTTTAGAGGAGGAAAGGAAGGAAAAGTAGAAATAGGACTGAAAAGGTGACTTGAAGTGTCAGTGGTCCTGTCCCTATAGGAAGGCAATGTAGTACGTAGCTGCACCCTCGGGCAAGGTAGCTTCATTGGCGGCAGAGATGGATGATCCGGAACACTGTACACTGTGTGCGTATAGAAGTTACAGTCATTTTGCCTGCACAAGGGCATAAGGCACTCTAAGTAGCTCAATTAAAATGTATATTTTCCTCATTTACTGCCCTCCTGGGTGAGCTGAAGAGATGACAGTGAGGGTTTTCTAAAGGTTGCACGAGCCGTTGTGCATGAGGGCATTTTGACAGGTGAGTGCATTTTAAGGGGCATATTTTAGGATAAAGGCAGGGAGTGGGTTGCTTGTTGGCACAGATGTATAACCGTGCAATGGTGCATACCACATGTGGTCCCCGGAGAGCCCGGGCAGGGTGCCAGCACAAGTTGGCACTGTCACCTTCAATGACTTGGGCATCACTGCCGCCACAGGGGGCCCTTTTTTTAAGCAGTGTATTTGTTCCCAGGGGATTGGCACATGCAGATAATTGGGTGTTAAAGGGAATTATTTTTGCTCGTTATAATTTAGCACACTCCATTACTCATTCATGTTAGCCACATTTTGGTTAACCCGTAGAAGCACTGTGTGCGACCTAAAAAAAATTTCTTGTCTGTTATGCACCCTGAAACAATGAGAATAATGTATAATTTGAATTATGACATAAAAAGCCTGAGGGAAGCAAGCCTTCAGAGTAAAACATCCCTTTTAAACGTTTCCATGAGCCACCAAAGCTCAGCTAATGCAGAACCCTAACCTGTTGCTGTCTGTCCAGTATGCTTATGACCATATGTGTGCTTTTGCACCCCACGTCCATATAAACTGACAGAAGCTTCCCATTCTAGCTGTCAAGGACACAGTTCAAGGAGCTGAGGGTAGTCATAAATACTTGAAACAAAGTTGAAAGGTCTCCACACCACTAGGCAGCATATTTACGAATTCCTCCTTCCTCGTCCACATGCTTGTTGTTCTTTTCCAGGGTGCACAGGGTGTTTCTGGCCTTCGACTGGAATCCTAACCCTAAACTGTAAATTTTGTACTCAAATACAACTCAAATATTTTTGAGTTGTGGTCTGCGTAAACAGCACTTCTGTACTAGGCTCATGTCCATCATATTATGTATTCCTAGCAATAATCTTCATAAGAAGATTGCTAAAACTTTGTGCTGCCTTTTGTAAAAATCAAGGCCTACTCACTCTGTCTGCTCAAGGTCTTTTTACCTTATTATTCAGCGAGATTGCTATTGATGGCCAGAGTTTTGGAGTGAACACAGTGCCCACAAATGATAAAATAAACCTTGCTCTCGCACATTTTTCCTCCTTTCCTTACTTCATCTCATGTATGCACATATGTAGTCACAAATATAAATCTTACCTGGGTCCCTTGGTATCAAAGAAAGACTACTTTTGGCCCCTTGGGCTGTTTTTCTGAGCTGTGCAGCAATCAAGGGCCAGAGAACTGCCTGTTAGTCCAGGATTAAAGCTAGCCCTCTCCACATCCATCAGGGGATAAGGCCACACACAGCCCCGCTACTCATGGGAAGACTGACACTAGCTCTGTCTTCAGGCCCAAATTGATCCCACCCAGCTATTTTATAGATTGCATCCAGTGGAGAACCGGCTTTTTGAAGGAGTGCTACGCCTGATACGGAGTTAGGTCAAGAACAAAGAAAAATTCTCTCCAGACGCACGGGCCATCTGCAAATCTTGAGGAGGGAATTGGCAAAGGAGTAAAAGAAAAGGAAAAATCTAATACTGATATCAAGGAATTTATAAACTTTTATTGCTATTATTATTGCAGAGTTCATAACAGATGCCCGAGTTTCTTTAGAGTTCATTTAAATGATTTCCTCATTGTCAGATTGCTGTTATCTACCTAACACATATGCTTAACTTATTTTCCCCCCACTGTGAATATATACCACGCACACGGTCAGCAGATATACCCGTTGCTATCTTTCTTTTTCAGACTTTTTCCTTCTTTTTCTCTTGCCATGCTATCGCTCTGTCCCTTCTAGGCCTGGGGAAGAAGGATTACTGCTTGTTGTCACAGAGCGCCCTTCACTAACCTGAAACAAGCTTGTTTTATGATAGGCCGCCTTTTTTCCCTTCCTATTCTACATACTGCTACATTGCCCCTTTCAAATGGAGGGCAACCCAAGCAGATAGCCTGGCCTTATCTTATCCTCATTCCCTCTTTCTCCCTGACAAGATGAAGGGGAAAAAACAAGGTGTTGTAGTCAGGAAGGGAGCTGAGATTCTCATGCCTTACAGTACCACTATTGTGCTTTTTTTAGTGGTTCATAATTTTAAAAAAAACAACAACACAGATCATCATCGTACTGTTTTGTTTTTGTTGCTTTTTTACATCTTTTAGTCTCCTCTCAGTTAGCTTGCTCTGACCGAGGCATTGGTTGCCCACAGGAGAAGCACGGATTTGTAACTTTGCAAACAATTTGCTACATGCACAAAAAAAAACCCTATATAATAAATACAAAAATCATAATATGGGCACTTTAACACTCTCCTTGGCACAGCTCAGTGTGTATTTATGCGTAAACACACTGGTTTAACTGTCTGATGCAAAGTGCATTGTGTGCATTGATAGCTTGCACTTTAAAATCCTGTATCATTAAATGCAAGCATGGATTCTCAGGGTGCATCAGGACCATTTTATATAACATCTCTCCCACATGCAAGAGCCTGCTCCCAACAAGGGAGCTACGCCCCAGGGTACCCAGTGCTGAGAACCCCCGCCACCACTCCCCCTTCTCCCCTTTCTGTTATCCCACTCTTTCCTTGACTTTCTTGTGATACGTGATTGATCTATGTGCTGCTGGACTCAGGTGGGCTGTTTTTATCCAAAGCATTTCTCAGAGAAGACTAGTGCTTTAAATGATTTATAGCTGCGTGCTCTTTGAGTGCGGGTATGTCTGTGAGCATTTTTGTGTCTTGGCGTGACCGCACGCATGTTAGCTGGCAAGTTTGCAGTTATTTGCGTCATGAAACGTCTGAAGTACAGCTTGAGGAAAGATTGCTTGCGCACAAGAAATACAAACAACGTGAACGGAGGTATAACAACGAAAAGCAGCCTGGATTTTAAATTTGTGGCCAACAGCATTCAAAGTTCAAAGTTCTAGTTGAGAGCTAGTAAGAAAGGAAAGGAATACATGGGAGTTCCCCAAGGTTCAATTGTAGGCCCTGTTGCAATCCACAGGAATCTCATCCCAGAATAATAGCAGGAACTTCCTTCAAGTTTACAGTTAACTATACTTACGGTTCAGAAAGCTGCTTCAGTATAGTGTGAAAGTTCCTGATCCACATAGAAAAATCTAATCCATTAAAAGCGTTGTCAGAAAGACCACTTTGCTCCCAACAGAGCATGCCAAACTAGGGCATGATTCTCACTTATACTGACCACCTGCTTTTTGACAGTCTGCCAGGGAGAGAGTGAGAGACCCTTTAATGCAGCCCCCTCCCCAAGCCCCGTGAATGAGGTCAGTCCATTTCCCAGGTGTGTATATGTGCACGTGTAGGAAGTGATGGAGGAAGGGAATGTCTGTGGGAGGGTTTCCACCTAAGTGCCAATTAGCGGCTAAAGTTATAATCATCAGTCACAGGAGAACAGGTGGAATGCTCTTTTGGAAATGCCTCGGTTAGATTTGTGATTCACGTCTCACTGAATTCTGAACTTATGAGAATCCATAACTATTTGATGAGCTTTTTTAAGATTATTTTTATGGCATTGCCGCTTTATTGGGCTGTAGTGTAAAGCAATAGCAAATAGGCAAGAGTTGGGGAATGGCTTACTGTGGAGCTTGATAGCTAGGCTTGATCTTAAGATGCCAAACTCAGACTCATAACTATACTATATTATCGCTATTATCCATCGCAGCATGACACTTTCCCACAGCGATGATGTTTTTCATAAGCCTCGAGTCCCTCTATGCTATTTCAAACTAAATTATCTCTGTGACTCCCTTCTCTTTCTGTCTGTTCTCGTCTGTCTGTACATGCTATGTGGAACATGGAGTCTCGCTGAGCGTTCAATCTTTCATGGTACCGCTACACTTCACTCCTGTTTTGACACTCTATTCAGTCAGCATGAGAGAATAGCCACTCACTCTGGCTGTCAGTCTTTCTTTTGTTCCTTCTTTTCTTGCTCGGTTCCCTCCATCTCTCTCTGCCACAGCGAGTCTAATGGCTGCAAACACAGGCAGCTCAAAATGCGTCACGAATAGGTGTGTTGGTACTGTATTTGTTGGAGTATTAGAGCCAAGGAGGAGATGAAGAAAGGCACTGAACACAATGATTAAGTATAAAGACACGCACGCACACCCACACAGACACACACACAACTACATTCCTAGTAAATGTCAACCTTTTTGATATTCTGATGGTTCACCCTGATTTCTCTAAGCAGATGATGCATGGCCACTGCAAATGAGAATGTACAACGAACACGCACCGTTTCTCTCTTATATCCTGCTAATTCAGCTATGAGTGAATGAAGAGCAAGTTGGCCCACTTAGCAGGACGTGTGGGGCCTGCATGAAGTTCAGAAAAATAAACAGTCGCAGGAACGGCAGATGCTGTACGCATGACACTTGTGTGTGAAGCGCAGATGGAAGATGTGAATGTTCATTTGTGAGTCATGAAGTGTTTATGACATAAACACGATTGTCAGATATTTACAACTTGGTTTAACGGTAGAAAGCAAGGTGCACCACATGACACAGTTAATCTGGGCGTTTTTAGTCTCGGCTTGTTATTGTGGCTGCTTCTAATTTACAGAGAATGTGTTTGTTGGTGGAGATAATGTAATATTTTTACAATGCATATACACTGATCAGACATAACATTATGACTCTCTGCTTAATATTGTGTTGGTCCTGCATTTTGCTGCCAAAAAAGCCCTGACCCATCGAGGCATGGACTCCACTCGACCCCTTAAGGTGTGCTTTGGCACCAAATGGTTAGCAACAGAAACTTTAAGCTTCAAGTTTGAGCCTCCGTGGATTGGACTTGTTTGTCCTGCACATCCCACAGTTCCTCAATTGGACTGAGATCTGTGGAATTTGGAGGCCAAGTCAACAACTCAAACTTGTCGTTATGCTCCTCAAACCATTGCTGAACCATTTCTACCTTGTGGCAGAGAGCATTATCCTGCTGAAAGAGGCCACAGCCATTAGGGGATAGTGTTTCCAGAAAGGGTGTACATGGTGTGCAGCAATTCTGCTTAGGTAGGTGGTACATGTCAAAGTAACATCCACATGGATAGCAGGACCCAAGGTTTCCCAGCAGCACATTGCCCAGAGAGCATCATACTGCCTGTGCCGGCTTGCCCTCTTCCCATAGTTCATCTGGGTGTCTGGTGTTCCCCAGGTAAACGGCACACTCACACTTGATGAGTTACATCCACGTGATGTAAAAGAAAGTATGATTGTTCAGCCCATGCCACCTTCTATCATTGCTCCGTGGTCCATATTGATCCTGATGTGCACATTGTTGGTGCTTACGCTGGTGGATAGAGGTCAGCCTGACTGACACAACAAACTGCGATGCACTGTGCATTCTGACACCTTTCTCTCTATTAATGTAGCGTCTCTACTTTACAATATAAAGTACCTTAAGGTGACTGCTGTTATGATAGATAAATAAATAAATAAAACTGAATTGAACCTTTCTATCAGAACCAGCATGAACCTTTTCTGAAATTTGAACTTTTTCTGTGAACAGCACTTGGTAACAGTAGGACTGAAGATACCTCAGGGAGGGCCAGAGAAGGGAAGAGGAAAAATGAGAGCACAGGGAGGTGGGAAAAAAAACAATCTTCTTTCCAGTTTCAAGACTCAACTTTCCTCCTGATTTCTTCCATTGTAAAATATTTTGTGTCTCATATTTCCCCCCCAAAAACACTAACAATAATGAAGAAAATTCTGTCTGCTGTACCAAAAGCCTTTTGTTTCTCTGCTGAGACTGCTTCAAAGAGCAACAGTGGTATTCAAATAAAGCACCAGTTGACTTAAGACATACTTTTTTTTAACCCCACTTACTGTCAGAAAAACCCGACAATCACAACGTATGACTAGTTTGCAATATATAACTCAACTATAAAAATAACAGCATTCACACATTTTCAATCCTAACTACAATAAGCCCTGACAGTACCCAAGAGTGCGTGTGCTAGCTTGAGTTGTTACTAAATCTGTTCCTTTCTGTGACGAGCGCTGGTCGGATACGCTGAATGTGTGATGACTGTATTTCTTTCTGTTACACAAAGCACTGCCAGTTACCTTTTATTGTTTTGTTGCTCCAAGCACATCGATATTCTCAGCGCACATAAATAATTCAAACAGTGACATGACAGTCTTTAGTTTCGCACTTTATTTTTTTTTGATTGGGACATTGCAACACTGTTTTCCAATTTGGATGGACTCATTAAGTTAAAACCCACAGTCAAGTCATTTGTGGTTATCAATTTATCAGCTTGTTCGGATTAAGAAAAGTTATCTCTTATTTTTCTGTTAGGCCATATGATTTATTGGATATGATTGAACTCCCACCAAAATAGATGTGCAGTAATAGATACATGGGAATATATGATAAAAGTACAGTAAATTTCTTTGTTCTTTGCCTGAAGTGTATACATAATCGAAAAAATGCTTTGTCTGTAATTTGTTCTTGTGAAAAGTTTCATTCAGCCCCCTTCTCACAAAATATTGCGTCACCGGGTCACGACAGTTTGCCGTTGCCCAACAATTTGGCCCACTGGATGGTTTTGCATAATGTGAAAGTTGCATAGAGAAAGGCATAATTGTTAGACTTTTCAGTGCGTCTTGCACCAGGAAGCTTTGTGTTGCAAGCCGTTAAAAATAGTTCAGATCATGAGTGGCTGTCTGTGTTTCAATTTCATCTGAGCCAGAGGCTTGAATCATTGTCAGTTTAACCTGGCAGTGGCATTACTCACGGCTTGCCATACCAAATCGAGGTAAGACAGTTATGCCAACGATCCGTGCCAGCGTGTTGCCTTGAATTGCAACACTAGCCTTTCTTTTCACTGGCAGCCGGCTGATTAAAACTCAGACATATTGTTGAAATTGCACTTTTTGTTTTGTTTTTTTTGTCTCTTAAGATATCTCAGGCTGTTCATCATTCTTTTTTGAAGTGGAAGGTGAAACATTTTTGGTGTTTTTGTAGTTTATTATGCAAAGGCTTTTACAGGCTCAGCCCAGCTGAGATGAAAGTGGATCTCATGAGCTAAAATGAGTTTGACAAACCTTGTCTTTGGAAATCTTCACTTTTGCATTCAAAACTCACTTAAAAATTCGTCATTTTGAGAATCAGGCTAGACTCAACCTGTCCTTAAAGTGTATTGTTGTTTAAGTTTATGAAATCCATGTGAAATGGAAGAATTGCAGCGGGCAGCTGATAACGCCATTGCAACTTCTGTTTCCCTTTGCCCTGGTAGACTCTACCAGAGTGCACGTTGCACCCCCATATCCCCATCCCCCCGTCTCACCGTCCCCTGCCAAAGTGTCACATCACTCACTGTGTACATTGCCAAATATTTGTGTGCGTGTGTGCGAGTGCACGAGTAAAGGGAGTGTGGGTATTAATTCCACCACTGTGAGTCAGTCCTTTTGCTGCCCTTTTCTTCCTCTCCCTCTTTCTCTCGCTCGTCCCTGTCTGGCCTCTCTTTGCTGAGCTCAAATGAGGCAAAGTTCAGCTGAAGGGCAAACCGACTTTACAGTAGTAGGCAAGAGAGTCATGTGTCTCACTGGTGCTGGAGGGCTACACTCCTAATTGACCCCCCCCCCCTCCAACAACCCTCTTCTTGCGCACACACACACACACACACACACACACACACACACACACACATTCGGCCTCAGCGATTTCTTTTCTTTTATCTGATTCCATTCCACCAAAGCTGGTGTTGACAGCATAAAGCAGTTTATGGGAACAGCACGTCCATTCTTTCTAACGCCTTCTAATCAGTGGCACTCCTCCTTTCTGCTAAACCTGAAAGGGAAGAAATGAGGAGAGATTGCGGAAGAGAATCAAGGACTATAAAATGAGATAAAAAGAGAAAAATGAAAAATGAGTGGGAGAAGCAGGGGATTGCAAAAAGCAGGTGAGATTTTCTTTTAAAAAAAAGAAAGGAAATTAACATGTCCTATTTTTTTGGTAAGAGGTCTTCATTTAAGTTTCTTTTTTTTTTTTCTTTTGTGGGGGGTGGGTAGTGTGGGTGATCAAGACCTTGTCTGTCTCTGTTATCTACTCACTTCTCTGCTACCCCATTTCCCATTCTGAAGCCAAGAGGTAAAGCCAAACCTCCAGTCAATCTAAACAGATACAATAGCTGCAGGCCAAAACAATGCACAGAGGAAAACAGAAAAAGAGCAGTGTAAGTAGGCAGAGATTGGGACAATGCGCGAGGGAGGCTGCTGTGAATTGCAAATATGGTTTGGATGCTGATATGCACGTGCATCGAACAACACACAGACACACAAACGGAAAAAAAGGGATGGGGTGGAACTGAAGCTGAGCTATATGTGCCTCCATGTGCTCAGTTACAAGATGCTTTCTGTTACCCAGTACACAAACAAAGGCACATTCACAGATCACATTCACATACTTTCTCTGTTACTGGACTGGGTACAAGTTAGGATAAAATCACTTTGATTATTGAGATAAACAGTAATTTTAACAGATGTTTTAATACAAAAGTAATTCCACTTATTTTATTATATGAAAAGAAAATGATGCAATTGGAATTTTATATTTTCACAATTTCTAACCATTTTTTTAAAAAACAAATACTACTACTACTACTAATAATAATATTTATATTAATATTTATAAAGCGCTTTTAAACAAAGTGCTGTACAACTATTTGAAACTAAAAACATAAAAAAAAATAAAAGCGATACATAGCAATACAGGTAAAAGACACAATACAAGTTAAAAACACTAAAAATTTAAAAACTAAAAGCCATATAATTAAGACATGTAAGATAGGGTGAACAAATGTGTCTTCAGCTTAGTTTTAAAAACCTCCACAGAGCATGCCTGCCTAATATCTTGAGGGAGGTTGTTCCACAGAAACGGGGCACGAAAAGAAAAAGCTCTCCAATTGTCTTTTTTCTGGCTCTAGGAACCTTTAGAAGGCCAGAGTCCTGAGATCGGAGAGCACGGGATGGAACGTAAAGATGTAAAAGATCGGAGAGGTATGAAGGTGCCAGTCCGTTTAAAGCCTTGTAGGTGAGCAGCAGGACCTTAAAATCTGCTCGAACCTGACAACGTAGCCAATGGAGAGAGTTCAGTACAGGGCTAATGTGCTCAAATTTCCCAGTTCTTGTTAAAATGCGAGCAGCTGCATTTTGCAACATCTGTAGACCTCTAAAACTTTTCTTTGGTAGCCCAGAAAGAAGAGCATTGCAATAATCAATGCGTGAGGACACAAATGCATGGACAAGAACCTCTGCAGTGTCGCTTGACAAAAGGACTAAAGGTTACATTAAAAGAACGTAAAAGAACACCAAGAGGCAGCAGGTACATAGAAACAGCAATGGTCCAAGTACAGAGCCCTGAGGGACCCCATGCCTCACTGCACAGGTCTCGGAGAGATCATTTTTAAAACTAACAGTCTGAGACCTCCCAGACAGGTAAAATCTCAGCCACAATAAAACATTTCCTGTAATTCCAATAAAATGTTCAAGCCTATCTAATAAAATGCAATGATCCACAGTGTCTAACGCAGCACTTAGATCCAGCAGTAATAAAACTGAAGTGCGATCGTTGTCTGCATTTACCAGCAGATCATTTACCACTTTTACTAAAGCTGTTTCTGTGGAGTGATTTGGTCTAAAAGCAGACTGAAATGGTTCAAACAGATTGCTTGTTGACAAAATGCTCAGTGAACAAATTAATGACTTGTTAATGAGGTGGATTCCTCTTATTTCTTCATATTTTACTAACGAACAGGCAAAAAGCTGCAGAGATTTCTTGAAATGTGCAAACATATATGCAAATACAGTATTTTAGGCAAAAACAGAGTTTGTACATTTCGAATAAATGTATTTAATAGGACCACCTTTATTCTTCAAAACAGCCTGAAAGCTCTCAGGCAACTTGCTTGTATTTATTTAAGTAGTCTTCATTAAAAGTTTTCCAGGCTTATTGAAACTCTTCCTTGGATGTTGGCTCCCACAATGTCACAATGTGTTCTGTTGTGTGTTTTTCTATCCAGGTATGCTTTTACTGCACAGACAGTGTGTTTGGGATCATTGTCATGCTGAATCAGAGTATTATAGGGTGGATCAAAATCTGATAATGCCTTTTTGTGTTCATAATTTCATCAATTTTGACAAGCTCGCCAACACCACTGGATGAAATGCAGATCCAAACCATGATAAAGCCTCCACCATGTTTTACAGATGACTGTAGACACTCACTGTTGTACCTCCTCTGTACATTGACAATGATTTAAACCAAAGATTAAAAAAAACCCGACTGACTGTTTCCAGTCTAAACAGTCAGTCGTTAGGACAAACAGAAGTACAATACCTCACTGCCAGTGTTATAGTTTGGAAAAATAAACACACAGCAACCTATAAAACCCTCATAATAATCCATATAAAAAGGCACAGGACCAGGAAAGCTTAAGCTCGTGATTGTATTTCCAGAACAATCCCAACTGCCTCAAACTTAGTGACAGATTCATTAGGCTGTATACATGCACACCGATCTCATGCTGATGCCATGGCACACAATACAATGGTTTGCCATCACTAATCTGGCATTAGAAGCAAGGCAGCATATTCTGCAGTCCTGCAACGCAGCTTATGTTCTCTCTACAGGGGGTTCTGGCTGTGCTTCCTCTCTGCTTCTCTCTAGCTGTCTGTCTTTTTTTGTCTCTCCTACTCCGAGCCACACCAAAATAAACCAAGGCCAAAAATGCTGCAGTCTTGCATTGTTCCTCCAGCTAATTACAAGGCAACGCATGCTCAACCTTCATTTATTAGTGACAAAAATAACACCGAGATAGAGAATCACAGCACTCATTTAGAAAACACAGTGAAACAAAAGGGAGTTAATTAGGACATGAGGGGGAAAAAAAGAAGAAGAAACGGAGAAAATGTGAATAAAACAAAAGGCACTCATCAAAACTATCACTTCTCTTGACTGTGCAGCATGAAAAGGGCATGTCAGAGAATGAAGGGTTGGAGGGAGGGTGGAACAGGGGTTTTGAGCGATTTTTAAAATTTAGACAGTTTTGACTGGATGATCAGCCTCTGCTAAAGAGAGAGATTTTTTTTTTTTTAATGCCTCATGATTTTTAAAGAGTGACACCATGAAAAACATGCCATTAATGAAGCCTGTATTAACGAGCAGGCAGCAGACAAGAATCTCATCTTCTCCTCCCTTACAAGAAGCAGTTAATTTGACTGGCAATTTAATCTCCATTTTCTTTTTATCTGCACTCATTTCTATACATCTCATAATTGATTAGTTGGACTAATGGTACGCGGGGCCTGTGTTTTTAGATGTTAATCTGTATGAAACGAAATAAATAATTCATAACACGACATTGAAACCGAACGCGAAATTATTGCGTCGAGCTTTGGGGGGGAAAAAAATTAAAAATGAGGGGAACGCCTGCATGTGAACGCGAACTAAAAGTGCCAGCATGTTTGCCAGTGTGACCATTCCCTGTATCAATTATTCAAACTGACAAATGGCCACAGGCCGCCTGGTGTTTTGGCCAATTACAAACGGGCATACTGCGGGGCTAAACAGGGCCAGTTTTGGCCTCGGGCATTTCTCCTGACGCCTCTCACACAGTGTGACAAGTCAGGACCCAAAACAGAGTCATTGCCACGGGTACGGTTGATGCCTGAAGTCGACCAAAACAAACAATCACCAAATGTCAAAAGGAGTGTGTGTACGTGTGTATTTGTGTGCGTGCGAGTGTGTGTTTGTGCATCACACTGCGGTGCTAAGAAAACAATGGGCCATTTCCAGGTGATTTAGTTTGTGTGTGTGTGTCTACAAACCTGGTGTGTTACACTAGACAGACGTGCTGTTGCTTTCTTTTCTTCCTGAACTGATATTTTCAACATATACTGACATTGTCATGAGCGCACCTCAAAGCCCGTATTTATGTTTCGGTGCTGCTGCTTTGTATGGGTAACAAGACAAAGGCTCATTGACATTCTAACACACAACGACGAAACACACACACCTAAAAAAAAAAAGAAGCTCCAGCTTCGAGGAAGCAAGTAGAAACAGATAGTAAGGCTCCTTTAAGTCTAATCTGATGGGCTAGTCACGTTTGAATCCGCTGTAAACCGTCCAGTAAACGCACACCTTTGACCACATAATAGTTGATTTAAATATTAATGCACTAACCAGAAATCATTTCTTATGCCGGTACTATAACTATACTGCTCCGTGGGACAATAATAGTTTGCGTCCATTCAAATATTACGGATGAAAAATAAAAGATTATGTCCTTGTTTTATATTACACCCATTTTTTTTCCTTTTTTGCTTTTGTTTTATAGAAGCTGTTATCCACAAGGGCCAACATTTAAGGACTGCCTCTCGTGGCTTATTGCTTGATTTTGATGTGCATTCTTTACCCAGCAGGGGGAAAAAAGGAAGGTGTAAGGGGGAGGTCATCCATTCTCTCTCTCAGCATCTTCACTTAGTCTGCATTAAGCACCTCTTTCCAGCCCACCAGCTCTGGTCAGGTTGTTTTATCCATAACGCATGGATTTGCAAATGAGCTGGGGGATGCGGGGTGGGCGTGGGATCGCTGATCTAATTTGCATAAAGACCCCTTCTGTGCAGTGTCGTTCTCATCACCCTGGACCCTGTGAGAGAGCACGAGAGAGAGGGGGAGAGAGAGCGCGTGCACGAGGAATAGAAGGGTGAGAAAAAGAGAGGGATTTGTCGTTCTGTGAGGCGTGGGAGTGGGAAAGCGTTTCCTGTCATGAATCACCTCACATTCGGCATCACAGTGGAGTGATGGGCCCAAAACAGCTGGCCCCATGATCAGTATTGATTTTTCTGTCCTGCTCACAGTGTGTGTGCGTGTGTGTTTGTGTGCAGGCGCGTGTGAAGGTTTGCGCAGGATGAAATTTCTGATGTTTGAGTTTGTAGAGAGAGAGAGAGATAAGTGAGAAAGTAGGCGGGAGGAGCGAGTGTGAATGATTTTCTTCCCTCTCACGTCTAGTGGTGTGCGATTGTGTAATTGGCTGGTATTCCTCCACCTCCGTGTACGAGTGCACTGTACGCGCGTGTGTTCATCACTCCACTATAATGTTTGCATAAGCCTGGTGCTGGTGACGTCTGTGGGAGGATAGTTCTCAGAGCCAAGCAGCCTGTTAGCCAATAACTTAGACAGACTAAGGCCAGTGTGGACTTTTACCACACAGACACTCAACCTTTGACCGGCCACTGGCTCGCACACATGACTATACATGAATGAGAGTAACGACTCCCTCGCCTCTTGTGTCCATTTACCTGTTTTTTAAAATTTAATTGGACACCTTTTTTAAAAGTTATAAATATGTAAGCCTTTATTTCCTGCAGCGCCTCAAAGGGCTGCAAATAAGCTTCACACGTATTTAATTCCTCTAAAACTTTCATTAATATTTCTTTTTAATTCACTTTTAACGTGGTCGCTTCCTATAGGTGAGCGAGCTGTAAATGATAAATGACTCATTTCAAATTCCCTTTGAAAGTCCACTCAATGGCTTTCATTTGAGCCTATTGACAGGACTAGTCTCAGTTTGGCAGCTGCTGGAAAGACAATTGCTTCCTGACACAGCCTCGCAGCAGAGACACAAACACACACACACACACACACACGTCCGCATGCACACACACACATGTGGTAATGAATAACCCCTGGTGGTCAAAGGGTCAAGAACCTTGTGTGTGGAAGATAAACTCTACACAAGGGTTAATGACTGCTGGAAAGAAAGAAAACAGGAAAGCAGAGGCAAGAGAGACAGACACACACATACCACTTTCTGACTGCACAAGTGTGCGCGAGTGTGGCGTTTTACAGCTGTCTGGGAGTGTGCGTGTGCGAGAGAACTATCTTAGATGACATGAAAATTGTTGCCTTTACAGCTGGTTGAGAAAACAACAATGTTGTGTGTGTCTTTATGATGATATTCTGCTTGCAAGGAGAGCCCAAAGAGTTTTTCCTGATGTATTTTTCTTTACTTTTTGATAATGACATAAAGAAAACCCTTTGTCCAGTCACTGTCGTACAGCAAGGCTATTAAAAAGAATGGCTGCTTTAATTATAGCCAAGGTATTATGTCAAGTGTGAGCTTTGGCCAGACGAGAGCTTCAGTGTTCAGTAGCAGAAATGGGAGGAGGACCAGGTGAAGTGACCACAAACACAAAGCCCAAAAATATGGCTGAGGCCACCTGCCCTCCCTCGGGCGACATATGAACCAACATTGGGAGGAGATGTGTCTTCTATGCTGACAACAGGTCCAGATTCTGGTGTTGCAGAATTATTAGTCCTTAAATGTTCAAGCGTGGAAACCACATGTAAGAGGGTGACACTATGTAGGTCCTTAAATCAGGTAGATATACTGTAGACTCCCTTAAACAGATCAAATGGAGAAATATGTATTCTCTGCAACTACAAAGAGAACACTTCTGCCGCTGCCGTATCTAATAATAGCTCAATTACCATATCCTCGAGGGCTGTATCTATGGGGAAATGTGCGCTGGCATGGGCAGTGAGATATAGCATGGAGTGTTGCTTAGCGTCATTCGAAAAAGCACTCATCTCCCTAACATTGTCACAAACAGACTTATGACACTTTAGCATTCCCGGCACATACACTTGTGGCACATTTACTTCCCAGCCTCCTCTCAGCGTTTGTGTGCAGTTTTCATGACAATGGATGCGCTGTTAACCGGAGCGCCTGACTCGAGCTTGAAGCCAACGCAGTGGAGGCACACACACAAAAAAAAAGCCTTTGATGTGACCGACACTGTGTTAGATTGCAGACTTGGTAGAGACAGTAAAGAGTGGCAAAAAAAAGAGACAGAAAGACCACCAGTGTTTGTGAGTCTTGTCAACTTGGATTTGATGAGTTTGTCTTTGTTTTGCTCTCTTGGAGCAAACTGTGCAGCGTTTATCGGATAAAATGGGCTCAATCTGAGCTTATCTCCTGGACCGACGATCAGCTTTGTCACATTTCAAGATGTCCCGTCCTGATGGAGTACTTTTCTCATACGCTCCTCCATTTTTTTTCTCCTCCTCTTCAAACAAATCAATACCCCCATAGTTTAGCCTTTCATAGGAAAGATTACAGAGAAATGGCTATTAAGGGCTTAGCCTCTATCACTTCTCCCATCTCAAAGCCACTTAAAGACTCTGGCAGTCTCGGGTTAGGATCCTGGACCCGGTGCCCCGTCACACTGCAGGGGTAGTGAGAGAGCCCGAGGATCATACTGACTTCAGAGACTCACTTGTCATTATGTGTGACCAACAACCAACCGGACCCCAGACAAAGGACTTTGACGGGACACGCTCTTAGACGAAAAACAACAACAAGAGAAACAGACAAGGGCAAGAAAAGAACATAAATATTGGTAATTGGCTTTTTACTTTTATTGCTCTTTTTTACTGAGTCACCAGACATTTTTCATTTCACTGAGACTGGCCACTCCTTCAAAATGGCTTCCTCTTCTATCAGGCTCCAGGAGGGTGTGTGACTGGAATAAGCAGCAGGCCGTTTGGCCTGAGCAGCCGGGGAATCAAAATAGCCACAACAATTGGTGCAGATATGAAAGGCAAGCCTCTGCGGCCACGGGCCTTTCAGAGGCAGCACCCCAGGTGATTGAAACAACCAGGCGCTCTGTGCACAGACCAAGTGTTGTGCTGGAGAGCAACTGCTAATGAGCTACAGTAGCAATAATGCTAAATGTTTTCTGAGCCTCTAAATCCTCATGCTGAATTTTGTTTTATTTTCCAGCACGGAGAAATAGCCTCGGAGAGTTACTCATGCATTGGCAGCGCACGCTGTTGCTCACACAATTAGCTGTCCGCAAAACGGCTACATCAGCTCTTGTTTCCGCTGCAAAGTGATGAGAGAGAACATGAATAGCATATAATTAGGGATGTTGGCATTGCTTCCTTGTCTTCTAGCTCTGTTTGTTCTATAGTCTTCCTTTTCACAAGCCTGAAAACCACAACGCTCATTTGAACAAAAAAGAACAAGATTTGTGTTGTTTTGGAATAAATTGCTGTGGCTTATTTGTTCAGTATTTCTGGCACTTGAGATTGGAATAGTATTGTGCTCGCTCTTTCTCTCTCTCACTCTCTCACTCACTTACACACTTAATCCTCGTGATTTAAAGTGCAGCAAATAGGTTTTTCTCCCTCTTTTTCTCATTTTCTCACATAGAAAATGTGTTGTCAGAAATGAAGCATAAATGATCACCACCAGAACGCAGTGAGGGGTAAAATGAAGCTACTGAACCGCACTCATGGGCGGGATTAGCATGCAGTCAATCATTCACTGATATAGTTCAATGAACACTCCTCAATCAATAAATGGCCCTGCTCCCTTCAGGTGAAAACCTTTAGGGCTACTACTTCCAGTGATCTCCACACACATTCAGATGACTAGCCTTCTGAGAAACCGCTACTTTGAAAACGTAATATGTGACTATTTACGACTCAAAGGAAGGTTATAGCGTGCAGAGCGATCACCTTTCAAAGGCTTTGCCCTTACTCGTATTTTAAAGTCATTAGTCGTAAAACTACACACATTTCACTGAGTGACGGATCAATCTAGTTTGTCCTGTGTGTTGTTTTATTGTCTAACAATATGCGAGGCTATGAGCGCACTGGCGGCTAATATGGGGACACACTTGACGCTTCGGCAGTCAGAAATGCTTTAATAGCAACCAAATATGATTTCAGTGTCCTCGGTCAGTAGAGCTGTGCAATACTGTAAATTTTAGTATTGATCTGATACCAAGTATTGGGTCAGCTTGTTTAAATGTGCTATAGGCTATAAATAAAACAGACTTGACAGTCAATGGAAAAAGTTCAGATATTTTTCACAGTGCATGTTTGAGGTATATGTTTTCCAAAAATTGAATAATTTATTTTACAGAATTCACTAGCAGGATACTTATCGTATTGCGCTAGTATTCATCCAGTACCAATACCAGAGTTGGTATCGATGCTATCCGTATTTGGATTGATGTACCCACCTCTGTCAGTTAGCTTTGCACTTGGTTTACACCAAACTGATTTATGCTAGTGCTGTTGGTAGGTTACAACAGAGAATATCGAGTTGTCAGAGTACACGCGATAACAAAAAAGTAACGATTTAGCAGTAATGTTTTAGGAAATGTAATAATTGGGGTTTTTTTGTCGCGAGTTAGATAAGAAAAACACTCCCAAGCAGGTTAGCTTGGCTTAGCAGAGTAGCAAAATATGTTGTTTTTGCTAGGCTAACATTAAATGTTTTCCTCATTTTATGCTCAACAAGAAAACAAACGGTCCAGTTATGGTAAATGGACTTTCAGGTTTACATTCATACCATTAAATTGCCAGGTAACCTAACACTCGCTTGTCTTTGACTGTGCGAGGTAGCTGGAGTACCCAGAGAGAACCCCCACAATCTCAGGAGAGCATGTTAACTCCACATAGATAGAACCCCCTTGCTGTGAGGCAGCAGTGCTAACCACTGTACCACCGTGCTGCCTGGGTACAATTGATAATGATCATAAATCCTGCTTTTGATTCTCAGACTTGATAGTTTTTCTTTCCAATTTGACAGCAAATGCCTTAATATATTTGTACACAGGCTGTAGAAACACTGTTGAAGTTAGACTTTTAAAGATTATACTTACCCATGTAGCACTGCAGCTAAATTTAAACCCCTTATGTTATCAATCTTCTTTGGTAATTACATTTTAATCAATTCTTTGTCTCAACTTTTGTGTCACTGACATTTAAGATATGGAAAGTGTACACACAATAGGTTTCTGCAGAGGTGCACCTCTGTGACATGCATACAATAGCAGGCTGAAACCAAATTCCTGCTATGATTATTTCTACAATGATATTCTGGCTTCCAAAGTGAAACCATACCATTTTGATCCAGCTTTCTCACAAGGCAATATAGAGCAAGTCTATGGAAAATTGCACCCTACAGCAGTACACCACACTAGTGTTATGGCGCTCGCATTTACGATTGGTGTTTGGGTGCGGGTGGGGGAGAGCTTTATGGGCAGTTTCACAAAGGAAGTGAAAGGACATCTTACTTTAGACATTTTTTCTTGGTTTTTTTTTGAGCAAGGGTAATGTCACAGAATGGGTGCAAGCTGGCCCCAGTTGTTCTGATCCATGATATTGCCAGATTTAACGCTATTTCCAGGATGCTTAGGTCACTCTTTTCTCTAGCGTTTTGCAAACCTGGCTCGTCTCAGGCTCTCAAGTGTGTGTGTGTGTGTGTGTGTGTGTGTGTGTGTGTGTGTGTGTGTGTGTGTGTGTGTGTGTGACTGAAAGAGCAAGTAAAAGAGTTTGAATTTTCATGCGTCAATGAGATGGCTTAGCCGTACGTGTTCACACGACATGCCGATCTACTATCTGTTTGAGTAGATGGTTTATATGCCTACATGCCTTTGAAGTGTTCTTGTCTCCACCAGGTAAAACCTAGTTGATTAGGTCTTTTTTTAATACCTCTTGGCTTCTTTTCTCTTTGTCTTTTTTCTCTCTCTCACTCTGTATCTGCCTCTCTGGCTGCCTGTGGCTCTCTCTGGCCGGGGGTAGCCAGGAACACGGGTGCTGTGATATGGACAGCTGGTCTCTCCATCTCCAAGGACCCCAGAAGGTGTGAAATCTGGGATACCTTTCATAGCACATTACCCTCATTTTGGCAAAAAGAGAGCGAGAGATAGAGAGAGTATGCAGCCAGGAGAGCAAAACCGAAAGAAGACAGTTATTTATACTGGAGTAAAAAAATCTTTTTTTTTGTTAAAGGACCCTGAATCACAGATTCTGTCATTAATAGACTCCCATTGACCAGTTTTCTTAATTGATTGAGGGAAAGGAGAGCTAATATTTGTCATTTTGACATGTCCATTATGGTCGTGGAGCCTCGTCCACTGGTGCTTTAGATGTGTCAATAGATGAGAATGAATTGCGAGGGATTTTGGCTGACACAGTGTCTGGTAATAGGGTCATTCTTGAAATGCTAAACTCATTCGCTGAAATTGCTGCTGATGTTGAAGTTACATCAGGGATGTGCAAATAAGAGCTTTGAAATCATCAGGGGGAGGGGGAAGAGGGGTGGGAGGTGTACGCAGTAAAACATAACCGTGATTACATTTTTTTTTTTTTGCCACAGCTTTATTTATTTCTGACCTTCTACTCATGCCAAAAACCACACCCCTCGTGTCCTTGTGTCAAAAACGATAGGAAGGTGAAGTTATTTATTGGCCCAACAGACTTTGAAGTCTGTTTGAGAATGGGATTTGTACTCGCTCAGGTTGTTGCTATTTCAAATCTCTCACTGTGACCGCGTACTGTAACAAGTTTATCGGTTATACTATAGTTTTATTGCGTTGGCAGATCTGTGCACTAAAATGCAACAGCTGCTAACGCAACTTGATGATGATATCTGTTCAGTGTTTTATTCATACTTCACTTTGAAGTGTGAATGAAAGGCAGGAATGAAGAAACTTTCCTCCCTGTGTTCAGCAGACCCAGATCAAATATGTGTTTCAACACTTTTGCCTCTCTGAGGGTCTGAGAACAGGAACTATATGGTCTCAACCACCAAAGCTCATTGGAGGGGGGAAATGTAATCCTACTGTGATCAAACAGATGAAGATGACCTCAGTCGCTCCCCACCACGGGTCCTCGATGCTTGCGCATTCCAGAAATGATATCAGAGGCAACGTTGGTGGCGGAGTGTGCAAAAAGGGAAAAGAAAAAAAAGGACCAAAGTTTGCTGATGTGTGAAGGCAGATAAAGTCGTGAGCAGCGTTGCAACTTTTTTTTATCTGATGGCGGGCCTTTCTAAATGTATCAGTAGCCTCAGTGGCTGTCCGGTGCGAGAGAAGATGCACAAAGATTCTCCCGTCGATACAGTCGGTTCTCATTCGATTAGCGTGCCCCTCAGCCTCCTCCCGTATCTGGATTAGTGGCCGGGCCGGAGCGGGTGTCGCACATGTACCGGGGTCTCTGCGTGTTCCATCCACAGCTTGTCAGTATGCGCAGAACACAGCGGATCAGTGTTTATTGAATCATTTTCCAAATAGGGGAAACGATAATTACAAGAAGTGGCGGCTCTGCACATTATGCAAGTGCTGTGCCATGACTTTGGAGCCAAACGGGCCTTCTTATTAAAGGCGGCTGGGCCAGCGAAGCTCCTAATCTATTTCCAAGATTTCCGAAGCTTCAGCAATCCAGGGATTAGACGTTTTCTCACAGATTTAGACCCCTCCCCTCTGCTTCACCCCGACTCTCTTCTATCCTCCACCCTTTTTGTTCAGCCTCCCCCCTCCACTACCACATGCGCTTGCTTTCTCACTCTCGTAATGTTGGCGTCTGCAGTTTGTCAACTTGAACCCTTTCTGTTCCAACACATTTACACACACACTCCCGCACAACTACACACACAAACTCTGACATATCCTTTAAATATGGAACACTTAGACTGTCACATGCCTGCCTCGATTTGTCTGTGGAGTCATGTGGGCAGGAGGATATGGAGTTTACGATAGCAATATCAAAGTAACTAAATGTGAAGCTGCCTCCTGGCTCCGGCATATGTTGCCACATGATGGGAGCATATAGCCGGGTGCAGTGTGTGTGCATGCTGAGGCAACATACTGCTGTGGTCAATTTAAAGTTTTCACCTGTCGCACAGGTACCCGCCACCATTTGCTTTATATCCTAAAAGCTACACCAACTCCAAAATGCACTGTATATTGTTTCCACATGCTAACGGCTAAATCCAATAATGCTGTTTACATATAAAAACAATATTAATCATAGCTGGAAATGTTCCCAATTTCAAAAACATATGTGGACTGAAATGAAAGCTTTTTTTCTTCTTGTTGTTGTTCTTTAAATGTCGTAAAATAAATGATTCAAAAGACTTTGCTCTTCAGACAATGTAAACAAATATGATTCATCACTCCAACCTTTATTTTTCTTTATTCGGTGGCATCTTATTTGTCACTGCAGGAACCATTTTGCTCACTAAAGAGAATGTATTTAAAAGTAAATAACAAAAAAAATGGGCTCCCCACAGTCTTAAAGAAAGGTCATTCCACAACAACAACAGCAGCAGAGGTAGCAGCGGTACTGTGGAATATGGTTTATGAGGGAGACAGCTGTAGTAAGGTCAAACAGAGGGGTTCAGAGAATATGACACGAGGGAGTAAACGGCCCTGTGTTGGTAGCTAAGAAAGGGTAGAGGTTTAGCACTGGTTGTAATTAGCTACACTCATGCTATGATCTGGGTGTCACCGTGAGACAAGTGAATATAAATACAAACAGCAGCATAAATGTTCATGTGTTGTAGCGCACAGGCGAAAACATGCATGCAAACATGTCTGACAAAGGTAGATACGAGCTGGTACCGGTGCACGTGTGCTACATGTTTGTTGGAGCTGACAAAAGCAAAACAATGCAAATCAGTTTGACTGCCTTCACATTTACATGCATGAGTTGTCACGCTGTACACTTATCTTTACTCTCGTTCTCTCGCTAATGGGATGCTGTTTAAACCAGTCCTCCTCCCTCTTTCCCTTTATCACGTGGGCTTCTTCCTTTACTGGTGACGAATTTACAGGCACGCAAACAAAAGTCACTGATTGAAACTCGGTAAGTCTAGATACTAACCACATCAAGCTTTTCAGAGGACCATTTTCCCTTGGGGTCTTGAGTTACCGCTATTTGTAGAGTCAATGCATTCATAGTGCCAAACGGGCTGGGGGGAGGACGTTTGCACTGGTGTTAATCAAAGAAACGGTTAATGCTTGGAGCTTGGAGGACTCCCAGAAATGATGCAAATTGAGAGGTTTAGCTTGTTGTAAATTCTGCGTGAGTTGACAAATTTGTATTGCCGGCTATAAAGAGGTTAAACGTTTCTAAATTAAAAAGGTACACAGTTTATTAAATGGAGAGTTGGAGAACTAAAAAAAAAACCCAAAAAACTGTTGAATGAAGACGAGAAAATATGGAAATTGGGGGGAATACGGGAAATTGAGCTGCTGCTGTAAGCCTTTGGGGTGATACGCTTATCTTAGTTTGAACCGTTTTCATTTAACAGTCAATGCAAACAAAGAGAACATTTGATAAAATGCTGCAGAGGTAGGCTGACCACTTACTAAAAAAGAAGGCACAGGCAGACTTCATATAACAAACTACTCCAGAGATGCAAACTGAGTGTGACCAGATGAGACAGTAATAACACTCTTCCCCTTCGCCGAGTCTAACCCCCCCTTCACGGCACTCAGGTGGGACGTGCCCTCAGACGAGACATGTCACGACTCGCCTGATGGGATCCACGGAGCGGAATAACCAGGTCCGACAAACAGTCCCCCACCTCCGCCTGCCAGCTTCCTTGTTCTTCCTCTGTTCTCCCGAGCAGGCCGAACTTGACCAGCCACGGGATGTTGGGGAAGAACCCAGGGATGGGTGGGGGTGGCGGTTTGGATTAGGCCTGATCCCTTCAGCTTTCAGCACGAGCTGGAGGAAGGCTGGAAAAAGAGGCATTCTATCAGCGAATTAAACTAAGATTCATCCAGGGCTTATGTGATTAAAAGGGGAAGAGGACAGCATCAATTAACAAAATCCCTCCCCAACATTTTCGCCAATATTTGTTTGAGGACGTGCTGTCTGCAATGTAAGCCCCTTTTGATGCCACGCGCAAATATTTGGAGTTTATTTCACTGGGGCTTCTCACAGCAAATGAGCCCGTAGCTTTTAATGAGGATGGAAATTTAAAAGAACACTTGTGCATGTCAAGAAACGAACGTGTTTACACCCACGATGTAGATTACACCGGCTAGAAATAGCAACAAAACAGACTGTGTCACCAAACTTGACAATGCTATTTGCGTAACGCTGAAAAACCGAGTTTGTAGGGTTTGTTTCGAAAGCCAATTCTGCCTTATTTTCTCAGAAGACCTTGTCTTTGTGTTTCACCTCAATATGACCCCTGCTGAAATGTCACAGCGAGCCAGCCATCACAGAGAAAGGATTTTACAGCACCTTTGTGTACAGTGTGTCGCCATCTCATTAGCCCTACAATATGGTGATCTGACATCCGAGAGGGCTCCCTGCTCGTGAGACATTTGCAATCTCGGCTGACACCGCTCCCCCGTTCATTGTTTCTGGCACCATTGTTCACCCGCCACATCATCGACTAGATAAACCGCAGACATACCACTTACAACTGGCTCCCCCTGATTAGCTGCGCTGACAAACGCGCAAATAATACCCGTCCACGCGTTCATAAAAACACAGTCAGAGGACGCGTGCAAACAAGTGGCGTCTCATAACCGTGGCCCCGTTGCTACGCGAGTGCATTCTTAAAAGTTGATTCTTCAACTATTAATCCTAATTAATGGGCCTGGTGTGGAGGGGCGATAACCACTAAACAGAGATTATCAGCCAGCGGGACACTCAATAAAGAGCCACTCTGCACACAAAAGCCTTGGGTGCACTCAGTGGCTAGTCGAAAAGGGGAAGGGGTGGTGGTGGTGGTGGGGGGGGGTCAAGTGTGAGGGGAGGAGCAGGAAAGGAAGGAGTTAAAAAAAAGTGTGAGTGATTGAGGCAGGCAGTTAAAACAAATGTTGTTGGGGGGGGGGAGCGCTGGAGAGAGAGAGGGGAGAAAAACTGGGTTGAGAAGAGAAAAGGGTCCTTTATCCCCGATCCCGGGAGTGTGGACTAGAGTGTGAGCAGCCAGATCAGAGGGCTCTACCAGCCATCAGGGGGTTCATGCTAGCGTGGCTGCAAAGCACAGCTTTCTGAGGAACACAGAAGTGGCCTCTGGGTACATGCTGGAAATAAGATGTTACAAACAGGTTTTGGGTATGGCTGTGAAAGCCCTGAGTTTTAGCCGGTGATGACTCTGTCAATCTGTCTTGCTTGATGACATACCCTGGCTTCTGTTTCTTTCCACTGTGTATTAAACTACAGACAGTTTCTGTTTATTAGTTCTGTTTTTATCTCTGTTTGCCTGCATTCTCCCCTTGTAACAGAGTTACATTTTCAGAGACGAATCCCAATGCGACTGCAACAATTCCACATTTATTCTGGTTTCGATCAATCTGTCCATTTGCTGCGGGAGAGGAGGTGTCAATATTGTCTGTTTTTAGTAGCGGCTGAGTGAAGCTGTTTGACATGAGAAATAGACAGTACAAAGAAAAGTAAAAAAGAGAGAGGGAGGGAGAGTGAATCGCGACCAGAATTTCATTTTCACCTGAAATCTTTTACCTTTTTTTTTCTCTACTGAAAGCATCAATCTGATTTACTTGGTGTGTCTCAGTAATATTGCTTGTTGTGGCACCTTTTATGACTGATTATATTACCTCAATTCTTCTACCGAGCAGAAAGTGAGGATTTGCACAATTATGATGAGGGTGGAAATGGCACCTGGTCTAAAACAATATCATGGCTTGTGTGTTTTACCAGTAATGGGAACATGTACGTGACGGGAGATGATATGAATTGTGTCTCATTATCAGTCTCAGTAGAGACAATTCACACATGGCTCATCATTTCAAAGCAACTGGTTTGATCATTAAAATATTTATTTATTTATTTATTGTATTTATTCATTTTAATATAAGGTATAAGCTAGCAGATATTGATAAAATCATTGAGTTGCTTCCATTGCCAGTGTTACCATGTGTGATGCGTACATCCATCCACCCAGCATGCCCTGAGTCTGTCCCTAGGCTTTCTCCAGTGATGAATGCCTGCAACACCTTAGCTAAGAGGAATCTACAAGGCAGATGCCCAGACCGCCTCTGCTGACTCCTTTCGATGTGGTAGCGGCTCTTCTCTGAGCTCCTTCCAAATGACTGAGCGAAGGCTAAGGCTGAACCCTGGAGGAAACTCATTTCCACCACTTGTTTCCACAATCTCATTCATTCAGTCACTACTGAGTACCTGACCACAGTTGAGAATAGGAATCTAGATCAACTGGTAAACTGACACTCAGCTCCCTTTTTACCACTTTGGGCAGTAAATTGTTCTTCACCCAGAGTGGAAATGCTACCCTTTTGTCCCTTAGAACCATGTCCTCAGGCTCTGATGTTCTACCTGTCATGCAAGATGCTTCATAAGCTGCAAACCCGTCTGAGCTGGAGTTCATCGCTCAATCGCCAAGGGATGAGTAGAGTAGAGATGAGATCCCGAGGCCATCAGGCGATGTCTGGTTGGACATCCTCCACAGACATGCCTACACATTCTATCAATAAACATCATGAACAGAATCAGTGACAAAGGCCAGGGCTGGTAAGTCTGACTTATTACTGACAATGTGCACCAAGCTTTCAACAATGGTTGTACAGGGACCAGATAGTCTGCAACAGTGGGTCTGATATCCCATACTGAAGAACACCCCCCATTTAGGACACCTTGAAAGATGTGGTCGAATACCTTTTCCAAATCCATATAACCCATCTAGACTGGTTAGGCAACCTACCATGTGCTGTCAAATATCCTCAAGAGGATAAAGAGCTTGTCTAGCGTTCCATGACTGGGACAAAAACCGCAATGTATTTTCAGCAGCTGCAAAGAATTTGCACGAGCAGTGCAACTCCTCAGTTATAACAAATCAAAATGACGGATCCATTGCCTATCTATTAAACATACTGATACTGTACCTTCACCATGGTCATTTATATCAGAGCGTGTGTTTTCTGTCGCTACTGTCAAAACACAAGTCTCAGCAGATCATCTCCTGTTCGCTTGTTGAGTAGGTGGGAGCTGTCGTCGGTTTATTGATGTAAAAAAAAAAAAAAAAAAAGTCAACCCTGTTCTGTATGCTCATTACTGAAAACACGATAAAAAGCAAGGGTCGCAAATAATGTATCATTATCTCTGTCTCTCTCTCTCTCTCTCTATATATATATATATATATATTAGGGGTGCAACGATACACAAAATTCACGGTTCGGTTCGGTTCGATACTTTGGTGTCACGGTTCGATATTTTTTCGATACAAAAAAATGTTCATGCATTTTTAATTTGTCATTTATTAAAATTATAAATATATATTTTAACTCAAAAGTACAGTTTTTAAATTTAACCCTAACCCTTGTGCGTGTTTTTTATTTTGACAGCGAATGCGCACCTGCGGACCACTTATGTGCAGCCCTGGTTATTTAGCTCGTCATATTGCAGCCACAGAAATTCTTTTGTCCATGAAACCATAAAGCTGCACTTTCTTTTTGCCTTATAGTCTGATTTGTCATAACTTCTCCGTTTTGTGGTAAGCTTTTCTTTGGCTGTCACTTCTTCACCCTGACCTGTCTTATTTGGCTCAGCAGAACTGAAATGCTTTTACACGCTCACTCACATAAGCTCAGCGATTCTCTGCGCGATCAACCTCTCACATGTGTAAGCTGCGGGAGATTTCACTTGTCATGTTTGCATAGTAAGCTAACGATTAATAAGACGATGTCAGAGGAATTGGTGCACAAATTATCATCACTCACAGATCAGTGCTGTCGCTCTCTATACACAGTTCGCACGATTGCAAAGTGAAAGCAAAAAAACAAGCGCAAATTCAAACGCGACTTCAATATGTCACATATTGACAGTGGCTCACCGATGCCAATGACATAATTACCCAGCTACATTTCTGAAAGAATGCAAAAGCATTGACATATATTTTTCCTACAATAGCCCGACGGGCAGGGAAGAGAAAGATTTTGGTAGCCTGACTGAAAAAAATCGCTAGCTCCAGGACGTCGGGCTAGCGATATTGCAAGCCCTGTATCTGATTGAGGAATCACTCATCTTTGGAAAAGAGAGTTTATTACAGAGAAATGCCTCTTTCCAAAATAAAAGCTATACTATCCGCTTCTTCTGGGCTATATTCTCAGCAGCATAAGGAGAATCATGTGCTAACAGCTGTCTAAATGACTCGGCTAAAGTTAGTAGCATGCTTGCTTTTTTTTGTCTGCTTCCACTTGTCTTTGCACTAGGATTATGTCGGCGTAAATGTGCAGTCATATTCGTTGTGTTCCCACTAGTGCTTTCAGGTTAATCTCGTTGAAAAGACCTTAACGCCACAACACGGCAAATCTCCGTTAACGAGCTACCGCCGATCGCTCCGTGCATGGGGCTAGACGGCCAACACGTTAACGAGCTAACTGCGCTAACACATTAGTTCACACCAATGTAATTGAGCATTGCATGGCACATCCAACATACTGTTTTACTTTAGTCCATGACTCGCTTACCTTCAGGGTCATACGTCACATGAAAATCAAAATAATTCCAAACGCCAGATCTGAATGAGGTTCAATTTGCCTGTTGCAAGTAGAGCTTAACTTCTGTCTCGCTAGCTTGCCCTGCGCTCTTCCTTCTGACTATGCTGTCTGTGTTGAGCGCTCAGTGGATCTGCGCTCGACAGTGCAGCCTAGGCGGAGTAGTCGAACACAGATTCACTGAGCGCTCAACACAGACAGCATCGTCAGAAGGAAAATTGATAAAATAAATTACAAATGTTGTATTGTTCGATACATATGCGTACCGAACCGAAAGCACTGTATCGAACGGTTCAATATCGATACGAATATCGTTGCACCCCTAATATATATATATATATATATATATATATATATATATATCACACAACAGGTAGATCTCAAAATACTGTTTTTGTTGATTTTTGCAGAACAATTTGTTTCAGTTTGAGGAGGTTTGCCTGTATTATTTCTGCAACTCTTATCACAGCTCATTTCTTGCTTCTCTTCATCCACTCAGCCTTGAAATTCTTTTGAATTTTTTTTCTCCCAGAAAGATAAATATAGTGGTAGTGTCAAATACTAGTGTGGGTAAACACATTAACTATTTTTCAAATGTTATAAAAATGACTGGGGCCATGGCATTAAGGTATCTAATGTGTGAAAACCGAGGGCAGGGGGTGATACTACTGAGGGCAGGGGCAGGAAATGACACTACAAATTAGCTTGATGAGAGAGACTAGTCTGACTATGGGAGGGTCATTAGGAAAAAAGGAGCATCATTTCTTGCAGGATGTCACACTCCATCAGCAGCTTAAGGTGTCACCTGTCCTTGCTCAAAGGGTCTTTTCAACTCACATTCAGTGTGAAGGTGTTTGCCAGGGACACATGCACACAGTGGTTTTTTTTTTTTTAATTTTCCACAGCTTAGAGGTAGAATATCATGAAGTCTTATAGAGGATGGGGGAAAGCAACTGTTTTGGGTTCTGCTATTCCCTTCTGTGTTGCTTTAATTTAATAAGCCTGGCAGATAACGCACGTGTGACTGACTGCATGTTGGATCAGTGAACTGAGACATATGGATTATTATAAATGAAAAGAAAATGTGTCGGGTCAAGAAAAGCTATATGCTAGCACGTGACTCGAACCAAAGAGAGCTGCAGCTGAAAGACTCGCTCATCTATTATTTAAAAAGAAAATGGGAATGACATTTTCTGGTCATGGGTGGGTGCGTGTGCTTTGCTGTGGCAATGCCACATAGCCCCCGGAGTCATCGTTTGTGCTTACACACTCATCACAGTCCAAAGCAGCTCGGGCTTGCTCGTGACGTGATCTTTGACTCCGGGTTGCCAGTTTGGCACATACCTCCAGCGTTGCGCACCAGGAGAAGCCAGTTTCCCCAGGCTTCATATTTATTAGCACTGATGTGTGTGAGCTGGCGTGCAGCATGAGCAGCCGGGCGAGAGCGCAGCGGACGCAAACCATGCTTGACGTGGCCATCTCATGTGGAAGGCGAGAGTAAATAAGATTCCAGCAGGGAGGAAAATGCACAATCATTGCCTGGGAACTGGGGCCTCCCGTCAAGAGATTCATGCAAACCTAAGCAGGCTCCTACTTCGACTCTTCACTGAGGCTGAGTTAAAGTCTTTACTCAGTTAACCATCCTTTAGTGGTTACGAATTGACTTGAGGAATGTGCTTGGTCTCCTGCAGCAGCTAGCTTAGGCTAAAATCCCACACGTTAGCTTACCACTACCTCAGGTTGTGAGTGAGAAATCCACCGCTTTCCTCCCCCGTCCAGTTCTAAATGTCATTCCCCACAGTATCTTTCCTGTACAGATATGCTGCCCTTCAGCATGACTGGATTCTCTCAGGAAGAGATGTGAGAAGACACAAGGAAATTCTCTGATATCAACAGAAAAGTGTCCTGTGTTATTACAACACTGTGTGCACTCATGTAAAGGCTATAACTTAATCTTCGTGAGGAAATGGTGTTTGGGGCCTGGGAAAGAAAGGTAATTTGCAAGTCAGAATAGTCCCTTTAATAGAGGACTTGAAAAGAGGTTACTTGATATCGAACAAGTCTAAAAATCTGGTTTCCCAGCTATCTTGTATGAAGACCACGCATGACTTAAAATAGCCAGCAGAAGGGCCAATCATAATACTTTATTTTGAGAATGTAATTTTCTCATGCCTTGCCAGTAATTAACCTTCACACAATAAGGTATTGGAAGCACCACAGACACAATTCCAGACCCACAGTTTGTTTAAAAGACGAGGCTATATGATAGGCTGTGTGTAACAGGGGAATGGAGGAAGAAGAGAAAAAAAGGAGCCAAGATTCGACTTTATCTTCTGCAGGGAACCTTTTCTTTTGCATTCTCTGCCTGGTTTTATTCAAAACTGCTGTTTCTTCACTTCTGCTGAATTGGGTTTTGTTCCTGGCTAATTCCAGCCCGTCTCAGTCCAGGGGCTCGTGGGAACTGCCGCGATCGCTTACAATCACTTCAGTCAAACACCTGGGAGATAATTGACTGGGCTTCGGTCAAACTTGTTTTTTTTCCCCCTCTCTCTCTTTCTTTCCCTGAGTCTTCACAATGGAGACAAAGAACATGGGCACAAAAAAAGATCAGAATCACTAAATCCATTCCCAGACAAGGCACTGTATAGATGGCCCGAGAGCCAAATTGCCTTGCCCCAGTCTGGGCCAGCTGAATGTGAAAATGGTTGAGGAACAGTTGTGGTTTGAGCTTGGCCGTCTCAAAGGAGATGTAGTGTTGGAGAACATAACACATAAGACAAATGTATTGGTTTTTTTCATACCTTAACAAATGCTTTCAGGCTTTAATTCCCAGACCCAGAATCTGTAACATGGCAGAACTATACACAATAACTTACACACTAACACTGGCAGGGTGGTTTTACAGCTGGCTAACGTGCAGCAACATTAAAAGCTTCCTTTTATATAACCCTATTCAGTTTATACTACACTGGGTGTCAGCTTATGTTGAACAGTGATACTGCTCACATGATATGAAGCCCTTCTGCTTAATGGAGGTGCATTTGTTCCAAACATAACTGTCAAGTCCTGTCGTGTTACTTAGTTTATTATTAGAAACTTAAATGTCAGTTGTGTCAGTGTTTAAAAGTCTCCTTCTTTCGGATTCAAAACACACATATAAGTATGAAAATTACATTTTCTAATATAATAATTTGTATGCACTGCAGCCACTGGTTGCCAGGGAAGATGTATATATTCCTGGTGGTTGCTAAGGTGGCTACCTGATCGCCATAGTTTGCATGCAAGACACCAATTTGTCTGCAAAAACTACTCATTGGCCGAGAGTGAAACTTCTGTGTTGTGTTGTGTCGACCTTTTCACAGTTTCACAACTGGTCTGCAACTAGTTGGTGAGGGTTTGCAGACAAGTCTGTGTTTTCTTTGTAAACTACAGATGAGCAAAGCAATTGCAAGGAGGGTGTCAGTGCAGCGCTATATACGTTTTTGCAACTGATTTCACCTTGTGATTGTCACATTCACTCGGCAACCAGTTATGAGTATGTTTTTTTTTCTAGCAACCTGGTGCTGCAGGGAGTTCCTGATATGTCTCTATGTAGACCTGTGTGACTGACATAATTATTTTAGAAAATGTCCTAAACCTAAATGTCCAAAGTAAAAACAAGGACTGACAGCTGTTATCAGACACCCACCAACATTAAGATTTTTCAGAATTTCCACACAAATGTTCCTCCACAAACACCACTGTGCACAGGACACACACACATGGGTAGTTTGGCCAAATTCACTTTGACTTTGAATTTCATATAATTAGAGATTGAAATGGCTGATCTCAGGGTTGACCCAAAAGGAAGCAGCATTCGTTTTTACTGTTATTACTGTTATTACTTTTTTTGGTGCCTTATACAGCTGCAGTAACCAGCAGTGAGTGTTTCCAGCTCAAAAGAGTTACACTCATTTATCCACATGGCAGAAATGTCACATTATCATTGGGTAGACTTCAGAGAAGCAGGTCAGATACATATGTGTTCTAAAGTGAATATAGATGCTTTACCTGAACAACATATCAGACGTGGCATCTCAAATATAGCCTCTATGGTAAGAAACCTCTGGGGTTATGCATTATATATAACTAGATGTACTGCCAAATCTTGTGCACGTGGTGCAAGCACCACAGTTTCTTCCATCAGTATGGTGAGCATTCCTGATTGAAGCCACGAGCACCATTAATATAATATAAAAAGTGAACCAAGTCTGAATAATAACTTGAACATATCGATGCAACCAGGAATGATATGTATCCCATTTCTGGAAAAAGGCTTTAGATCTAAGTTTCATCTTTTTGGAAAACCAAACTGTCCATATGTATATACTTTTAGTACTTTGGGATATTTAAACTAATACCTGCATGATCCACCATAGAAGATGCTGATCTGTCAGCTAAAAGGAAGTAAGACAGTGACTAAATACATGCTGTGAGAGTGTCTATAACATTGGCCACTTACTGTATTATCATGGTCCCACATTTGATGGCCCACATTTTTACTCAGGAAAGAAAGGGAACTACTAACTAATCATTTTTGAATTAGTGCATGGCAGCAGCAAGAGCAGTCATTAAAATCACACTGCTATTATTCATTAGACAGCACATAGACAGCACAGTTTTACTGTTAAACATAATCACGCCCAAGTTTCATTATCCGTGGGAAGTATTTATTATGAAACAATCCTGCAGCGTGCTCTTATCAGTGACTGCAATTTAGTGAATTCATGTTATTGACTCACTAATATTATTCAAGGTCATGATCCGCCATAAATAAAATCCATAAAAAGGAGCCTTGTAAACAACAGTGGACGAAGTTGACTTTTTGTCTTGCACTTGGCGGCACAGTAGTTCTCATACATATAGAAAATGATTTATCCTCCATACCATGTGGCAACCTCCTGATGTGAAATCACATTTTCGCACGGATGTGGTTATATTCTTGGACTGTTTACTCCTCGTGCCTCTGGGGCAGAGAGTAAATTGAGGGTAATTATTATTGGGGTATGGAAATGTGGACGGCCGTACATACCCGAGCGTGCCTCACTTACGAGATGCCTCACAAGAACACAAAGCGAGTAACTGACACTCGTCCACATGGGAGTCGCTCTCCCGCTGATGCTGACTGAAATCTGTAAAGTGTTTAAGTCGTGTCACCCCAATGCTACTTTGTGGATTGTGTCTTTTCATTAGGAATGTGGCCTCATTTATTTATATGACAGTCACTTGAGTCATGAGGCTTGAACAGCCTAACCCTAACCACAATGCTTTGCCAACACTGACCCCGACTGCTCCGATTTTTTTGTCTTTTTTCAGAGCTTTTGCCAAAATAATTATTTCCTAGTGTTATTTTAAAATTACTCACCTTATTCTTGTAAGCTTTTATCTCAACAATTTTCTGTCACACCCATGTCCAATCAACTATTTCCTCAGCCAGGTAATATTCTCCCATGCTTCTGTTTATATATCACATGCTTAGTGTTTCTTTGATCACCCTCCATCTTATGAGTAATTTTCTGTGAGTTTTCCGTAGTTGGAGTTTTGGATGATACCATTCTACACACCAAACCAAATCTCATACATTTCATATAGGATGTGCTGTTTTTTTTAAAGCTTTAGCCTGCACACAGTTGCTGCATATGTGCATGCCACTTTACAACCCACCTCCACTCCACTCTTCCTTTCATGCTGTGTCCGGCTTAATCTGTGTCATATGTGTTGTCAGTGACACCCACCCCTCCAGCTTTCCTTGTGTCCGTGGGGCAGGGAGGCCCCAGAGCAGAGCCATGCCACCGAATATAAATGGCTGCAGATGGAAATAGCAGTCTTTGGACTAAAGTGGTCCTTACTGTTTGTTCCCTACTACTGACTCAACTCTTGATTCAAATTCTTACAACGCTAAAGAAAACCACCACTTAAAAGACAGAGAGAAAAAGCAGAGGACAACAGTTATTGGGAAATATGTCGCATAGGTTGGATAGTCTTAAGCACCTGGGTTGAAGGCTAATGGACTTCTTTTTAGGTTCTTGAAGACGTTTCACCTCTCATCTAAAAGGCTTCTTCAGTTCTGCATAGTACACAAAGGTTGGAGACAGCACATGCATGTACTAGTAGGGAAACAAAGTAGTCATTTGATTCTATGTTTTTTCAAATACTGCCTAAATTTTTCTGCAGTATTTTTCTGCAGTCTTTCTGACCTCAGTACTGGACACGTGACCAACTGTGCATTGGTGTTTCGTCACTAGTTGCTGGCATGTTTTCAAATTTAAGCAAAAACTAAAAAACCTAAAATGTTTCCTATATTTCAGTCTTTTGTGGATGCGCTCTACAGATAAATGGCACGAACCTAAAACATTTATATGTTTGTGCTAGCTTCAAACGTGAGAAGAAGGGTGTAAAAAAGAAAAGTTGTTGCTATGGGATGATACAATGTGAGCTATTCTGTCCCTCCCTTTGAGCAAAGTCTTGAAGTCTGCACATGTGATCTCTCCACGTTGTAACCTACTCGGGTTGCAGTTGAATGCATGCTTTGGCAGCTTGCATCTTAGCACTTCGCCTTGAAGCTATAAGAAGTTCAAGCAGGAGTCGTAATGATGTCATGACAGATGCTATAATCGAATGTCCTCCACCTTACACAACATTTGCTATACATTGCTTACAAAATACAACACAAAAACACCCCAAATAAGCCGCATCTGTTCTTGCTGGGGCCATTTAAGTTTCATTGCCTCTACATTTGTGTTATCATAGTGGTAGGTGCTCTCTCTCTTATTAGTATTGTGTCTATCATGATACCCTTCTACCTCATTTTCTATTCTATATTAGGATGACTGATGTCTTGAAATAAGAATTGAAACCACAGAGATGATTATCTTCAACACCGTAGCTAGAACATTAACAGATTTTCTTTCCATTATCAGCCAGGAGCAAGATTAAATCATGTCATCTTCTAGTTCCATATCTGTCTTTGTGCTATGGGCAGCATCCTAGCTGTTCACACATCGAGCTTTGGCTGCTAGAGGAATTTTTCACATTTCTGGCCCATTACGCTCGGCTGGGCCTTGATGAAGCCAAAATTACCTGCTTTAATTGCTGTGTTTTATAGACTGTACATGAGGCTACCCGCGCTAAATACAGCCTGCTTAAATTAATGGGAGCGTTCAGCGTTAGTGCATTTTTAATGAGGAACGGAGGCTGCCAGGATAGTTTTCTATATGATGAGGCACCCACTTTCCCCTTCGTTTGTGACACTGGCACGATGTGTTGTGGCGCCCCAGCACACACCAGCTGGTATCCAGTGTGACGCCAGGAGGAAGCCGGTGCGCCTGGTAAGGTGCGCCCCACCCAGCAGTGACAAGGAAACAAACTAGGCTCTCTCTTTGAGGCCGTTTTTTTTTCTGCAAGCCAAGCGGCGTGACATAAAACTTTCTGTCTGCGATGTAAATACCCACATTCACAGGCAACCTTTCACACAAATATACATGCATGCACATAGACGGCTTGGTATTTTTCCATGTTCGTAAACGAGCGTGCACCTGTTGTCACTGCAAACGCACACGCACACACATGCACGCACACGCATACATACAAAGCTTATCAAAGAAAAACAAGAGTTTACGGCGTTATATGTTATAGGATACAGGGTGTAACCCTGATTTACATTTGTATGTGGAGTGCAATGGAGTACGCAGAGTAGAAACGGCAGTCAGCAGAGAAGATAACCCCAAAACATTAACTCTAAATTTATGCCAGGATCCTATTCCCTCTCACTGAATTAATGCTTTAATCTCTTCCTCTTTGTTGCATGTGTACTTGGGCGCAGTGTGTGTTTGTGTGCTGGGAGGTTGGGGGTGGAGGATTATATTTCTCAGCAGCCACTGTTTTTAGTAGTTCTGTTGGAATGAAAGAATTTACCACAGAAGTCCGGCGCCTGAGAAATTGCACCTTTTTGCCATTTCAGTCTTTCCTCTATTCAAAGTCACACCAATAGTCCCCATCAGTTCTGCTGTCTTTGCATTTCCCCTTCCACAAAGAAATAGCTAGTGTTCTTTTAATGGGAGATTACCTTCAAATGCAAGCTTAAAAGATTATGCGCTTTCATATATGTCTTTGAGGTCCATTATTCGATGTCATTTCTTGAACATTCGGTGCTCTCCCTCACTTTTCCCCATCTCTCCTTTTTTGTATTTGTTCCGTGTATCTTTAATTCACTGCTTTATCTATTCAGATAATAGTCACCTGCTCCTAATGTGAAGCAAGACTTTCTTTTTTTCCCCCTTTTTTTTCCTCCCACTGGAAAATCTATGTCACATCTGTGACTTAACGTACTGCATCTTTGATCCCTTGGCTCACTCTGCATGCAGTACCACCAACATGTCCACTGACAGACCTTATCCATAATTTATTCCATTCTAAAATGAAAAATCAGACGTATGCCGGGGAATATTCATTTTTCCCATCACCGTCCTGCCACCTGAGTCATCGCTTTATGAATTATTTTGACGATTGGTAATGATGTCCTGTGTTGGTAGGCCATTACAGGAGAGGAACTTAATTCGCCCATTGTTAATTAATTGCTTCATTCTTGGTGGGAGTAATAAAAATGCTATTAAGTAAAATACCTCTATCATTAACCTAACTTTGTTAATATGGGTATCAGTGGGGCTCAATAAACAAAAGCTGTAGAGCCTACTGCTGCATAGGGGTAATTAAAAATTCACTGTCATTAATTATATTGGATGGAAGATTTTCCAATGAGTTTGATTCTAGTTAGCTATTCACAAAGATCTCCATCAGACTCTCAGCAGAAACACAGACTTTTTATCGGTCCTGGGCTTCCTGCTGTTTATCTGCACTGCGTGAGTCTATGCAGGTTTGTGCAAAAGTCTTCAGCATCCCTCATTGTTTTTATTTTACTTCCAAGAAGCCAGACTTTGTTCTGATTTTTAAAGTGGTCTTTTGAAGTTTTTCTTTGAACATTGGCTGCTTTTTTACTCATTTTCAGTCCATTGCTTTCACCCGACCGTTTTCAGAGGAATGTTTTTTTGTTAAGCCACCTAACACTGACCTATGAGTCATTCAAGCATAATAAAGACACCTAACCCAAGAGGTGAAACAGTGTTGTGTCTACACATAACAGACAACTTAGCAAAGAACCGATTTCAAACTGCATCTTTGAGTGCCTTGTTACTAGCGGTCTGTCACAGAAACACATCATTTGTTCCAATTTTTTTGTTCGATCTATGAAAACTGCCAAAGATAACATGAGAAAGAAAACATGGCATGTCGCAGAATAGTGTTTAGTAAGCACTTCGAGGAAAGTGGACAAATGGAAGACAGAAGAAGAGTCCTGCTTATAGAACTGTAGTGGATGGACAGCATCTAAAAGTCTTATCCTAAAGAAACAGGAGGCAGAGGGTGCCAAATTACACAAGAATTGTAACAGAAAATCAGTAGACTTTTCAGTCCAGTTAAACTCTCTCCTGACCTCCTCCAGTCTTGATTTTTTTTCCTTCAAATTATAAGAGAAAAAGGTACAACAGTGAGTGTCTACAGCCATCTGTAAAACAAGTTGGAGGCTATTCATAGTTTGAGGCTCAATTTCTGTCAGATTTCTGTCAGATTTGGATCCAACATGCAATATTGTGTGCAAAGCATCTGATTAGAAACTGCCTCATTTTTCAGCATGACAAACAGGCTGCCAGTGCAGTAAAAGCACACCTGGATAGAAAACAAACGGAGAAGAAACATCATGGATTGGCCTCCCCAGAGTTCAGACCTAAAAATGATTGAAGCAGTGTGAGATCATCTTGACAGAGAACAGAACTAAAGGCAGCCAACATTGCCAACATTTATCAAGAAGTCTGGAGAACTACCTCGAAATTCTAACTAAAGAAATTACAAGAAATCTTGCCTAGGGGAGTTCATATAATCTTCATATAATTTTAAGAAGCCAGTAAAAATACCACTGTTTACAAGATTATATTTTATCAGACGAGGTCCCTCATTTGGACAGGGACTGTGTACTACAACAAAAGATGTAATTTGCCAGTAGTCCTTGGACTATAATGGTCTACAAAGTGCACGTGGCAAAAATCTCGCAACCTGCCTATAAAGTCCGTAAAAACTCATGTAAAGATATCTGTTTATAGGGATTAATAATTAGATAGTGTGATAGAGCTTACATGTGCTGCTATACACGTTGGTGCTTATTGTGCCATAATGCCCCATAAGACACGGCTTGTTTGAAGGTTTTACCAGATGAAAGACTGGAATTATGCAAACTGCAATAAAATGTGTTTGGTCAAGAGACCATAAAGTAATTCTCAGGTTAAATATCTGCCATGTCGACCTGTATAAACAGACATGTTTGCACTGTAGATAAAACCTTGTGATAGCTGTAACATCTTTAGTGGAAGTTTTTGGAAACTGGGTAATTTTCCTAAGAAGCACAACACAGAGAAGGTAGCCCATAGAAGAATGCCATGAAAGAGGTAGCAGGAGTTTTAGTTGTAGTGCGTCACTGGTTCACAGTTAATAGGATCTCAGTGGAAAACGTTGACTCAACATCAGTAAATTCCACGGGTAACATTAATCAGCAGCTGTGCTTCTGGGAAGTAAAAGCACAGTTTTAGTAAAGGCGTAGTAAGGAAATAAGTCTTATTGCACTCAAAGCAAATCATTTTTTCTCAGTTCTCTGCAAACGTACCAGAAAGAAACGAGTGAATTGCCGGAGGAACTCCTGCATTGCATCAGTAAAATGAGATGTGGGCATCGTTGTCAGTGAAGATATTAGCTTAAGAGATTTTTTTCCCCCTTCCATTTGTTTGTTCTCGAGACAGCTCTGACAGCATGACTTCACTTGCACCAGGAACAGGCCTCGAGATTAACATCGAGATTAACATTGCCATCTTAATGCATCTCCAAGCTCATCGTTTTGTTTCTTCTCACTATCCCCCCGTCCCTTTTTTCCCCTCCCTGCTTTCTTTTTCCTCCTCCTTTTTCATCCCTGTCTCCATCTTGTCACATTTCTGAAAAACTGGCAACAAAGGCGTGAAATTGATGTGATGAAAAACAACTGGGATATCTCTATGAGCCATTTGCTTTGCCGTTATGGCCACCCTCTCTCCCCTCAGCGTGGCTCTAGGCTTTCTGTTGCGATTGAGGGCATACTGCAAATTAGCCAGCAGCTATCTGAGGTTACCAGCCAAATGCATGGCTGACCTCGCTCCCTGCCAAGCATAGCCCTCCTACCAGCTTTATGCCCAAACTTTGTTTCACTGATGCTGGGCTTTCATTGCCCACTTGTATTTATTTATTTATTTATTCTTTTGCCGTGTTCAAAATTGCGTTACAGACACATATGAGCCGCAGTATTTATTTACTTTGGCACACCTTTAATAATCCTGGAACAATTGAATTTAAAGAGAGGATGCGGTGAAAGTTTAGAATACCTAATGTTACTTATGTTAATATAATTCAAAATTGCATTTGCACTGACAAATGGCTGCAGATACTCCAAGTAAGAATAGGATAATAATAAACAGGGATTAATCTTTGCTGTGTTTCATGGAGCTTAGATTGAGTATTATGCTAAAGCCTGCTGGTTATCTTCTTTCTTTCTTTCTTTCTTTCTTTATATATATATATATATATATATATATATATATATATATATATATGTATATGGCTTCTCTTACAACCAGTAAAACATAAGGTATATGAGAATTAAAAAAAAAAAACTCCCCTCGGTTATGTTCATCCCGACGCCTCCCTCGTGAGCCATGAAATCGGGCTCCGACTTTATCCCAGAGCCTCACGTTTACAAGGAGAGATAAGGGCAGTTCAGACCTATTGTTGCAGCCGGCATGACCCTAAACATAAAAGGCCATCTCGGCCATCTACCATTGTGTGCAGCTACAGTATATATTGAGCTGCATAAACCCATCCTTTTGTGTGAAGTGAAAAGAGAAGGGGCCTCTTAATTAAGCTGGCGAGAACGTAAGTGACTTCCTACGTGCATAAATGAATTCTCAAGGAAGTAACTGTGTCATCCTGGATGTGGATAAATGAATAAGTTGCTGAATGCAAGCGGCAGTAAGTGGGTTAGCATGTAAATAAATGAATAAGTTAGCAAATTAGAGTTTAAGTGTGTTAGCATGTAAATAAATGAATAAGCAAGTGAATTACAATGCGAGGGAGCTCGCAGGCTTGAATAAAGATGTTAAGGAAGCGAGTGTCAGCACTGCAAAGGAAGTTATCTCTCTCTTCAGAAAAGCCTTTGAGGACACAGTTGTTCCAAGCACGGCTTGTTGCAGGGCGGTGAGACGGCTACATCTGGCCCGCGCGCGTCATATTTTCTCATGTACAGATGACATGCCAATTACTCCTTAATTACACGCGTCATCTGGACCAAAGTGCCCAATGCCAGTGCTGATTAATCCTGTTTATTGTGGCACTGATGACAGTCCCGGTGGACACAGACGACCACAAAAGCACACAACGAGGGATTATGAAAGGCATCGGGAAAGGAGGCTGCAGGGACAGGGAAGCCAGGGCAAGGGTTGGCTGACTGAGCGGCTGCCTGACACTTCCCCAACGCTGTAAATTTCAACCACTGATAATCAGATATACTGAAAATAAGTGATGAAAATCGCTTTTATTTTCCAGACAGTGGAAACGGCTCGGGGCATAACGACGTCTGAGTGGAAAAAACGAGGAACGCTTTGGTTGCCAAAAACACTGAGGTTGCTTACTCACGAGGAAAAAGCCAGCATTATTGCTCAGCCCGGGCCCTGCAATGTGCTTACACACGCTTTCGTGCTGATGGACGGCTGCCAAGTCATTTGAATATCATGTCCAGTTAAAATCACGATTTTACACACATCAAAACCAATTACTTTCTGTCGTCTTCAAATCCGCATCTCATTATCTCTTAGTTGTTGTTGCTAACGAGAGAGAGCGGGAGAGTGGGGGGGGAGTATTTTTGCAACTCAGTTTTACTTCCAAAAATGTGACAGTCGCAAGGGGGCAACGAGGCCATGCTGGTGGTAGCGGGGGCCTGCGTGCGTATATCTGTGTGTGAAAATCTAGACCTTCCCATAAACGAACATGTAGGACATGTGAGGCAGATACCCGTCGTAAGCAGAAAGATATCAGACCGTGACTGGAATATGCGTGGGATGGGAGTGTAGTAACCACTAGATTTAACCCTGAGATACTGGGTGTGGACAGACTGGCACTGGGAAATCAAGCAGGGGATCGTGAGGTGGCTTATCTTTCAGATGAGAGATGGAACAGCTTCGGAGAGCGCAGGGAGACGGTCGTCGGCCTCCCATCGCTCTGACCCTTTGTCAGGCCGATACTTCCTGTCCCCCCCAATCACGCCTTCCTGTACTTAGGCTTCCATCTTCCTTCCCTTCCTTCCATATCTGCCTCTAATTCATGCCCGTCTTTGTCCAACGCTTTCTATCACTCACAGCAGCTCCCTCTTGCTTTTGTTACTCCCTGTCACACTCTCTTTCAGCGTTAGCTCCATCTCCATCCATCTGCTCCTTTTGTCTCTTTGCTCTTTTTCACTAGGATGCCTTGGCAAAAAATGGGTATTGACTGTGTCTTCTCTTTCCTCTCATCCCTGCTCTTTTTTTATCATTATTATTATTATTTTATTTCATTTTGTTTTTTAACGTCACTGTGTACTCCAGCACTACAAGCTCCTTTTAGGAGGTGATGTGAAGACTAGTAGAAATGCACCCTGTAAGGGGAAAAAAAGGTGATGATACAATCAGTTTTATTGTGCTGTAAGGATTTTTTTCAGGCTTGTGGTTATACACCCGGTATGCAGCAGGCTGCATGAAAGAATTGCAATTCGCATGCATTTTTCCCTCTCTCTCCCCCCCCCCTCTCATATTCCCCCCTTTTCCTTCTCTTTTCATTGCTCAAAATAATTAGACTGCAGTCTGGACTCAGGGGTGTAACGTTTCTGCTCACGTTTCTGTGATACAAGAGTGAGTTGAAGCACAAAAAACCCCGGTTGTGCTGTTCCAGAAATTTCTACCTGTGCGCCACTAAACACGCCCCCCTCCCGCCTTTCCCCCTGATGCTGTTTTAATGTGGAGTTCCACAAGGTGCAGCGCACTTTAGCTGACCTAATTCTTCCTTGGCACTCTTCCAGTGTTAAGAGTTCATAAGGACTGCGCTGTCAAGGCACTGAGCCCTGCCTCTCTATTATTTTAGAAATCAAGCAACATCTGTTGTGCTGTGCCCCCACCCCCCCGACTCGTGAGTCACTGGAGATCATTTTGCAGTTTGCAGAAGAGAAAAAATGCACCTACATTTGCCCGCAGCCCAGTGATGAGACCCCGTTAACGTATTTTCACTTTGTTAAACACGATCCAACGAGCAGAAAACTGGCACTCCTGTTCTTCTGTTGCCTGTATGATTACTGTGCCGCACAGATCCGTTTTTACAGGCCACGGCTTTTTGGCTCACCAGCTTAAACTTTGCATTAAACTTCAAAAACTGCCTTAGCGGATAAACAGCATGACAAGCACTATTTTCACATGCCCTTTCAGTAGGAGAAAAAATAATAAAATTTATATGTATATATATATATATATATTTGACTGCGAAACAAGTGCATCTCATTTCCTCTAGTTACATCTTTGGGCATGTGGCATCTGTTTGGATTTTACAGCAATTTCAAAGTTTCGGGGTATGAAGCATTTTAAGCACAGGGAGTGTGCGAGTCTTGTTTATGTGTGCGCGCGCTCGCAACCCAAACCCTCATGGTCCATAAATTTTAATATTCCTTGTGAGTACTATACCCAAGCAAAACACAAAGTGCCTCACAAGTCCCTACACAGAGCGCTAGTTCTCCACCAAGATGCATTTCACACCAGGCCCGTGCTTGCAGTTACCCTCTCTCTCTCTCCCTCTCTCTCTCTCTCTCTGCTGCCACTTTCTACATGCATCTTGCATGACTCACAAGCCCAACAACAGCACCACAACACGCGGCTTCGGAGGGAGTCTACAACTCACTTTGCCATGTGACCGTGATATTATTTGAGCATAGTGGTGGGAGGGGGGCTGGTGATGGTGGTGGTGGAGGAACGGCCGCTACTGCTTATTCTCCACCTCCCAAAAAAAAACAGAGCTGGAGTAAGGAAAAGGGGGAGGGTGGTCCTGCGCTGCGCCCCAGGCTCCTTTTTTGTGTTTACCAGTCCCTGCGTGGGACTGATGCTATTTTCAATTCCAAGTCTCAGCCATGTCTAACTGGCCCTAGCCTCTTGATGCCATTTGCCTTAATAATATGGGCTGGATGCTCCGTGGGGAAAGTAGCCGCCATCCTGAGAGTGGCTAAATGACACAGTGGAGTTCATTGATGGAAAGGATTACATGCTTGCACGCAGGGCGGCGAGGCAACGGGTCCTCTGAAGGGCACTACAAAGAGAGGCGAATCTTCACAGGGGGAGAACGCACTAGCTTACTGTATGTCAAAGGGGGCGAGCGTCGGCATAATTTGTAGCGTCACACTGTTTATCTCACTTATAATGCATGAGTTGGCAGCCTATGGAGCCTGAGCAGATGTGTGGACATGCACTGCAGTGCTGAGAGGTAAAAGATGAAAACTGTTTTTAAAAAGTTGCCATACATTTAAAAGTCTAACCCATTTGTATTTTGTCTTTTTTTTTCTGATTTAGCAAAGCCTACTTTGAACACAACCCAGTGTATTAATTCGACACCATATCAGAAGCCCATGCATGCACTGTGTATCCATTACATTTCCTGTAGCCAGTTCTGTATGGCATTACATCCTATGTTATTGTAGAGCATTTGACTGTTGCGAAATGTGACCACTTCCTCCTCTGTCCCCTAATAAGGAGAAAACAATATGACTCATCCAGTGGAAAAACGACCCCCGTGCACCGAAGATCCGAAAGCACATCCACCGACAGCGCGCCATGCCAAGCATAAGCTGTCTTATTATAGGCCTGAGTGGCACATGAATAGATGCAGCACTCTGCTTTACCTCTGCCCTCAATTAATTCATATGAATCCAGCCACCATGTATTAAAATGGCCAGATGCTAGGATGGATTCAGTTGGGAGCAATGACATGCAACAAAGTGATATGAATCACGCCCCCCCCACCAGACACACACCCACACACCCATGGTGTGCAGAAGCACACTCTCAAAGGGCCAGTGACACAATTTAGAGATAAAGCAAAACAAGACACGGCCACTTAAAGTTTAAGTCACAGCTGACGCGGATTTAAACAGGATGCGTTCGAAGTCGACTCGTGATCTTAATTTCACCCGCAGAACCCGTCCATGTAAATTCTGCTCTTAAATAGAAATGTTAATATCAGATTCAATCTAAGACCAGAAATGCAAATAGGCGGCTCTGTTCCACGAGTCAGGCCATGTTGAATATTCAAACAAAGATAATTATCTGTGGATTAGACCCATTTTGGCTTTGATGACTTCTCTTGTCAACTGACTTTTCATTGAATTCCTCTAATCCTTTGTTTAAAAAAAACCATGTAGTTTGCCTCCTTGTGAAAGCACGTATGTCTCATTTAACAGATCACATTGCTTGATTTTTTAGAGACTGGATCAGCGGTCGCTTTTCTTTCTTTCTTTATGGTCCATCTTGAAGCAGGTTAACGCTCAGCAGTTTGCAATATTCAAGCCGTTAGCAGCGGTTTTTTAGACATGCTATGCATCAAATAGGTGCTGGCAACTTTTCACACTCCATCTTGTAGATTTGGGCCTTTTGCGAGGTGATATCTATAAGAGCAGCTAAACGCAAGGGTGGTGAGAAAGCGAAGACCCCCGGGCCATTCGCGGGAGCAGAATGATTGAACACGTCGTGATGTTGGTCCCGTAGCTCGCAGTGCTTTGGCCCGACTTTCTCCTCTGACGTGGGCTACTAAACATCACCTATTTCTCATTCTGCACAAGCCTGCGTCAGTCTCCCCTCGTACTTAGCCATTCATTATCAGCTCTCTGCAACTGAAACAAAAGCTGTGGCATTTCAAAGATTACCTGTACTTCAGTAGGGCTGTAGAGCCCCGTTTTCCCCCCCACCTCTTTTGAAACGACTCCTATATCTACAAACATCTCCACCACTGCATACATAAACAGCCAGCCTACAGCAAGAAAGTGTTCGCAGAAAAAACAACAACAACAGAAAATGAATTAAAGGCCATTCAAGAAAGAAAATCATAGTACATCTATATTTAGCTTCTGTAGTCTTAATTGGCATGAAGAGTACAATCAGATAAGCCATTTGACTGTGACTCACATGCTGCTTCAGGAGAGGGAGAAATATCATTTACCGGCTTTGGTCTCTTACCAAGGTTTGTTTTTCTTTTTTCTTTTTAGTAAACCATGAACCTTAAAGTGTCTATCCGACCAGTATCTCCTGTCATTGCACTAACAGACATTTGTTAGACACACAAACAGTGTCGACCCACTTCATCTACACGTTTTTTTTTCTTTGATCACAGAAGGACTTAAGTCCAGGTTGTTGAGCGTTTTATCCGTGCCGCACTCACAAAGCCGCCTACCTTTACTCTCCATGTCACTCCCATGTTGCCCCTATATTACTAACTGTGTAGCGCTGGTCCATCTGGGCTCTGTGAGGTCACTGCACACGCCACCTGCTCTGATCAGGTTTCGCCTTGGCTCCTGGTTGGCATCTCTGGGCACGCGTGGAGAGGCAGATGTATAGATTTAGTGGTACACATGCCCTCACATGCCTATAAGCGTACCATACACACACTCATATGGTATGCACGCACACACACGCACGCTGAGCATACACTGGTTTTCCTTGAACATAATCGGTGCAGTTTACAATTTGCATTTCCAGCTTTGTGTGCAATTTTGTGTTTAATGAGATTTATTGTAAGTGGATCGCTAATATTGGGAGGCAGCTGCTCCTTGCATGCAGGTTGGCTTAACAGACTTACAACGCGCGCACACACACACACATGCACACACAATCGGATAGGGGATGAAATATCCCGTCGAGCGAGTTTCTTATTGCAGAAATGTATTGTCAGAATTGAAGTTATTTCCCGAGAATAATATCCAAACAAGAAAATGCTTACATCTTAACAAGCGTTATTTGTTTACAGTCTAATGCAATAGTGTGGGTTTGTAATAGCATATTTCATTAAAACGCTGAGAAAATTCCCAACTGACGCTTAACTCCTGACGGCTTCAGTGCAGAACTGAGCTGTAATGGATGATGAAAGGGAGACAATAACATTTAGCACACAGTGAATTACTCCTGCTGAATTCCTGTCAGTGCTCCAACAGAAAAACCACTGTTTGAAATGTCCACAAAGCTTTTGTTTTTATTTTACTGAGGCACTGTTGCCTATACACCTCTTGTTTACACTGTATACATGGTTAATACTGCCACCTGTCCTTTTCTTTATTGCCTCTGAATGGACAAAGAATTACTTTCCAAAAGGCAGAATTACCTTCTTTGTGCTATATATTATATGCCAAAAAAACAAAGCTGTTTTTTCTTTTTTTTTTTCTTTTTTTTTCCAGTCATGAAAGAACAAACCTATTTTAGAATCTAAAAGGAAGGATTTCAAATGATTTAACCCCCATATTTACAGAAAATAATGCAAAGTAATGCTTGTGATTGTTGAATTGAATACTCTGTTTGGATTTGATGACATCACCACTTTCACAGCTGCCTGACCCGGTTGAAGATCTCACAGCTAATTAGGTTAATTGGTCAGTAATATGATTAGGTGTACAAAGAGCATGGCAGTGAGTCTTTAAGTAAACACTGCAGTGTTGATCTGTGAATATCAGCCGCTGTGCATTTTCACACCACATGCTGCTGAACCTCTGCACAGTATTGTTGCATTTTCTTTCTTACTATTTATGTTTATTTTTATACCTTTAGCTTAATCTTTTGAACACATGTAGAACTGCAAACCATATATGACAATAAAGTCTAGTCTATTCTACGAAGTAAAGACGGGAACAGTTTATCACTCTGCACAACCAAAGAGTGCAGCAATTTCAGAACATTTTCAGTAATTCAAACATTTAAACATTCTAATATCATTATTATTATCCCCTAATTATAATTCCATTATTGGATTTAGCTGGCAAGACCGAAAGCCAATTTTTTTTATGGCTGCGTTGCTGCATGAAGTTGAGAAAAACCTCTGAGAATCACTGTCAGTGAAGAAAGAAAAGAAACACATAAACAAGGTTGAAAGGACAACACGCGCAACAGCCTCATTTAAAAATGTACTCTGAAGGCGTCAGGAAATCATCCTGCGGTATGATGGTTCAGGATTAGAGGTTCTTTCTGAAAATCATGGACACTGCATCCTCCAACCCGAAATCCTGCAGCTTTGTTATCTTGATGTAGGTGCGCATGAGCAGGCACATCTGCGAGGGCACCATTAACGCTGAACAGTCTCTGCAGGATTCGGATCAGCATGTGCTGCCGACTAGATGACATATCTTTTAGGCAGAGACTGGCTTATTTCAGTAAGACGGTGCCAAACCACATTCTGCGCATATCACAGCAGCATGTCTGCAGGGGGGAAAAAGAGAGCCGGGGGCAAGGGGAGGGGTTGTAAAACGGGAACAGATCAGGCTGAGAAAGTACTTTAAATGAACAATCGTTTCATGCAGCAGAAAATGCAATATGTTCTTTGCTTATTGTGGAGAAAAAAAAACCTATAATTACAAAGCTGAAACTTAATATGACAGATTGCACTGGTGCTTAAACTCATTAAATTGTGCTTTACAGTGCTGGTGAGACATCATTTGACTTGTGCTTTCTCCATTATATGGTCTCCAAGTTTTCCTGGAATCAGTGATACAGTTACTATTAAGTTGCTGCAGAAGAATTGTAATATCAATATGCCTTGCACATTTGCAAACAAACTGAGATCACGAGGCTGAGACACAAGTTCACATCCAGAATCTTACTGATTTCGTTCTAGTTAATCTTCCAGTAAAGCAAGTAAATTGAATTAAGGACTGCTCTTTTTAGTCTGTGCAAATCCCACGAACCACCCTTCTTAACCTATTTTCATAATGCCCCCCCCCCCCGCCCGGCATATGGATAGATGGGTTTTGAGTTTGGCATTTTTTGCAGTGCACGGAAAGGATTTTACTATGTGCGCAGCCAGACCCCGCCTGCTCAGCGCGCGTCACTGGCGAGTAGTGTGTGGACGCGGAGTCACTCCCCTGACTACTTTTAATAGCTTTGTCATGTGATGGAAAGCAGTTGTAAGACAGGTGCCCTCGGTTCATTCTCGGCGAGGGGCAGCAGTTGCCTCTGTGAGAGCGAGTGGGAAGCGTGTGTGGATTTCCTTTTTTTTTTAACTTGGTTTCTTCCCCCCCCCCTTTTTTTCTTTTTTTTTTTTCTTTTTTGTTTAATTTTTCGGAGCGTCATTCAGTGGCTGGATGGCGTGGGACAGGTGTAACCAGGACTCGGTGTGGAGAGAATTAGAGGTGAGCGCATCAAATAAAATCCGGCTTCTTTCATCTCTCTAGCCCTCTGGACTTTTTTTTCTCCCCTCTGGAACGATGGACAACACTGGCACGATGATCTCCACATAAGTCTGCACTCTCTCCCTCTCTCCCTCTCTCTCTCTCTCCTCCTCTTCCTCCTCCTCTGTTGCCGGTGCTGTTCGTGGCTTAGTGCGCGTCTGGACACGGTTGAGGATGCGAGGGATATACGACACGGGAATATATGACAAGTGGAGGGAATGTGCGGAATCTCCCTTTTCAGCCCAGTTAAAGATGTAGTTGTTGTAACGCGTGCACGGGCTCGGGACCATTGCTCTCCACGTAGGATCCCTGTTTAGTCGGAGCAAGTGCTTGCAAGCTGGCGGATATCTTTCCAACCGCGGACTGTACGCGCTCCGGTGCCGAGAAGGTTTTCGTGCCGAAATGACTGAAATGTCTCAAAGTCAGGTATTTCGCTGACGCATGAAATCCAAAGACGAAAATAATTCCTTTGATGTGCTGTGTCCAGATAGCCAGGTGATTTTTTTTTTTCAAATGCAAGTGCAAAGGTTGTCCACACTGACGCACCGGGTATCTGGCATTGCGCAGGAGCATGTTAATATTAACGGTACCGGTACCACGTCTGTGTGTCAACATTCCTGCCGGAGGAATGCTGCCCTGGCTGGACGGCAACATCGCGTCCAGCTAGAGTAGATCATTCCGTGTTCTTGCGAATTTATTTACAACATTCTGCTGATTTTAAACGCTTCATCCAAGTCATTAGCTCACTATCGCTCCTGTCTTTTTTTATGCAGCTTACTTTACCTGGTTAAAGCGCATGCAGACAATAACGCACATCAAAAGGATACTTATTCGTCCCCCCTTTTTTTTACCCCTTAATCTTCCGAGTCCACCCAGCTTGTTATACAGAGGTACTTGTCTGCGTTCATTATCTCAGTGATGCCTCAGAGAGGGTTTTTCACAGTAACTACATGACTGCAATCCGGCTGCACGGCTGCGATTTTGTGGTCTGCGTGATCAGATTATGAGAAAGAAATCAGCTCTTATCTAATTAAAATGCGGCTCTGTGTGTACGTGTGTTTGTGTATCTGTATATGGACGTGTGTGTGTGTGTTTTGCAGACCGTTTTCGGGATTGTTTGTTATTCGGACACCCTCCTTTGCACTTACTTCCAGGTACGCTCCAGGAGAGCATCGTTTTTTTCCTTATCTTTTCTTTTTTTAGACTGCGATTTTAGTTTCCACTCTCAACCCTACCAATGTGCGTGTCCTCCTTCAGCCGATCGATGCTGATAAAAAATGTATGCACGTATTAAAGCCCTGCTATTTAACTGTCAATCAGCGCCGCGCTCCTTACTTTAATAATCTCTCTAGCAGGTGCTTTTATGCGCGGTGCGTGCGTAAATCACCGGAGCGCTGTGGTGCACCCTGACTGTCTGTCTGGCGGCGCTATTTCATTTGTTCGCTAAGAAATCCATAAGATAATTGAGCACAGGGACGTCCATCCTCTGAATATCCTAACGGCTTTATTGCCATTTCTTCATTCCGTGTCTTGTCTGACTGGATCATCTGGGGGTGGGGGGAAACCTAAGACGCAGTGAATCTGTCCTCCTCTTCGCAGTCGCAACATAACGGATTTGTCTCATCACGGTCTTAAGTCATCGTGTATTCGTGTTGGTGCGTTTCCGAGGACAGATGAACTGTGACACCGGTGTCTGGGCGGTTTTTCCTTCTTGGCACAGCATCCGTCTCTCAGCTTTGCCCTGAGCCGAACCCGACTCTCACCCCTCCTCAGGCTCCGGGCCAAACACATCCGGGCTTCTTATGTCGTTCTTAAGGCCGGCGTTAATACATAAACAGATGCGTTGTCAAGGAGTGTGTAGACTACAGTATGAAGCTGTTTTCACAGGCTGGGTTCAGCATTTGCATAGTCAAAAGTGTAAACATGCAAACATCCCCCGCTCTGGGGGATTTTATTTTTTTAATTTTAATTTTTCCTTTTTAATGACCACTGACTCTCTGGTTCATAGTTTGCCCCAGAAGAAGCAGACTTTTGCTTGTTCAGCTGCTGGTTCAGGGGGGAAACAAACTCACACACCCCCACATCTGATGATTTGTGTGTGGCAGAAGCTGTAACATCTTCTGCATACAGGACACACTGGATAGATTACATAAAAGTGGCTGGTGAATAACAAAATGTCAACAGGCAGCATTTAGTAGCGGGGAGGCCGTTACCAGTGGCAGTGTAAGCAGCACACTGGGAGGCTGAAGAGAAGCTGAGTGGAAACAGGTTGCGGGGCTTGCACGTTGTTGTGCAAAAACAAGCCCGTCAGAAAAGCTGTTCCGTTACTTATCGATGGAGCGACAGTGAGAGAAGTCATGAATTCCAGCTACTTAGTGTGTCACATGAAAGTGGCAGATCAGCAGAGGCATCCAGAATGATCAAATGAGGGAATTAGAACGTGAATTGTCACTAAGACGAGAAGCTCGGGCTCATAATACAAATGTATGAGTTCCCCTTGTCATGCCCAGATTACCAGTCCCTCTATTCTTTTGCAGGATGGCTCAGATAATTCATTTTCTGATTTGCACATGAAAGATCTGTCATTTCTGTCTAACCATCCATGATGTTTTTCTTTTTTTAATCTTTTCTCCAGTGTGCTGCCTTGGTTGGTGAAGACCAGCCCCTCTGCCCAGACTTACCTGAACTTGACCTCTCAGAGCTGGATGTCAGTGACTTAGACGCAGACAGTTTCCTGGGCGGCCTCAAATGGTACAGTGACCAATCAGAGATCATTTCTGCTCAGTATGGGAACGAAGCGTCCAATCTTTTTGAGGTAAGTACATAAATACCACAAATCCAACTATTAACGGCCTTCATTAATGTCTTTCTCATTGTACGTGAATTATTCATAACACGGCTAGCAAAATGCTGTGGGACATTTTGCATCCATGGTCATTTCATTATTTGCTCTCCGAGGGGTCAGCACTGAGCTGGGATAAAAACACGGCCAGGCTATCGCATTCTTGAATGCAAGCCAAACACAATGCACAACTGTTGCCAGTTTACAAATACGCTTTTTGCAGGAGGAGTCGGTGTGAGGAACGATAAGCCCGAAAGGACTTTTGTCCCCTTTTTTGGACCCTGGCCGTGACGGGAGACAGCCTTATCAAATCCTGGAGCATTTATTTCAGTTCAGAGTTGGTAATGCGGCACACATCTGAAAGAACGCGTCCGTAGTAAATTTATAGTCGGGGCCACTGTGTTGCAAAATGCTTCTCAAAGGTTGGAGTGTAAAACTTTAATCTTTGCCCCGCTTCACTTCTCTCCCCCTCTGCTTCTCTCTCTCTGCACTTCTGTACTATTCTTTCCATTGGACTCTCTTTCTTTTCTCACCCGGCGACAGACGTCAGCGGGTGATGATCTGGCCGAGGCCATAAAGCCATTGGTCTTGGGACTGAGTTCCAGTCCCCAGTTCATTATAAGCCTTTATCAGTGCCAGAGATAGACAAGAAAGACTGAGATTGGATGCTTTAGCCTCGCCTCAGGAGGAAAAACCCCATCTGAGAAGGCAGTGCATGTGTGTACCTGTAGCGCAGTCCTGTAGTCACACTCCTCGGGTCTCTGTTGTGTGTTTTGTGTGGCTGTGCGTGTCCTCGGTGGTCTTGCAGGCAACAGTTGATAACAGACTAAATTCTTTCCACCACTACTACCACCACCACCTTTATATCACCAGACATTCTCCCACCGTGGACCACCCCAACACACACGCACACACACACACACACACACACGCACACACAAAGGGGGGTGGTGGGGTCTTAAGTACTAGCTGGTGTGACTGTGGCTCCTCTGTCGTCTGAGAGTGATATGGCTTGCAGCCACCGAGTGGCTCAGGGGATGGATAAAAATACCAATGAGAGTGTATATGCGTGCGTGTGTGTGTCGTTTTTAAAACACAATGGAACTTAGCACCCACTGAGGACCCCGATGAGGGAACTAGCTCCGAGCGAGAAGCTGTGACTGACTTCCACTGTGAGCCTGAGCTTGTATTTGCGTGCCTACAAGTGCACATGCTCCCGCACACCTACGGCACGTGTCCGACAGCGCGTGAACGCCGTACGTCGCAGTAAGCGGGTGATGTTTTCATGCGCTCATCAAGCCAGCAGCTATTGTTTTATGCCAAGAATGTGGAAGGGCTTCCAATTAAGCAGTGAAAACTGGGGTTTCAAAGGAAGTAATACATTTCCCTGACCAGGGATTTTTCCATCTTTGGAAAGTTTCTAGTCACCATATGAAGCACTCAGTTCATCATACTGCAGGACCCAGTTAATCCTACTTAATCTGACAGAGGAAAGTTTGCTGCTCGGCAAGGATCAGAAGGCTGGGGGCTGCAGCTGTACTTCCTGCACCCCACCCCCTTGATTGGCTTCAACACAGAACAGAGAAGCATCCAGTGAAAAGTTAAAGATTAGAGAAATTGTTAATAACTGGCTAGATTTCAAGCCTGTAATTGTGTGTGTGTGTGTGTGTGTATATATATATATATATATATATATATATATATATATATATATATATTTATTTATTTTTATTTATTTTTAATGCATGTTCCTCTCCTTCCAAATAAATAAACCTCACTCACTGAGTCTGACTATATGTGCGTTCTGAGAAAAAGCAGCTAGCAGATTATCAAGGCTGTCTCCAAAAACGTGTAACAGCTGGGTGCAGCTGTCAAGCTGATGCCCCTCTTTTTAAAGTTTACTCCCTGGAAGTTTGAACCTGCGTTCAGTTGTTAAGTGATTCAGCTGCTGAAACGGGTTGCAGCTTTGACAGAAGGAAAAACATGCCGCTGTTTCTTTTGCACCGGAGCATTTATTCTGGTTGCATTTTAATGCGACGCAGTACAGTAGCAAATGAGTAAACAGGGTCTGACTTGACAGTTGGGACAGGAAGTATTGCATCATGGAAATCATTGGGCCATTTTCACGCAGGGAGTGGGTAACGTCGCCAGCTTAAAGTAGGTTCGAGTACAGCAAGAGGTTAAAGTGATGGCGGTCCTTCTTTTACAAATACAGTGGGTCACTTTTACACAGCTTTATCTGGAGAATCTAAAGAAGCCCAAGCTAGGGTGTGCAAAGAAACAAAAAAACAACAAGAACAAAAAGTGGCATTTGAACAGTCGCCATTGCTGTTGTCATCACCACTAACAGGCCTCCTATGTGCATGCCTGTCTTTTAATGTGACTCTGTGCATTTCAGGCTAGTGCCATCCTAACTCTTTCCACCATAACACCAAATTTGAAGACCTCCCCTGTACCCTTAATGACATGCTTTGACTCATTCGTGTATATCAATCAAGACTTTGTTTGAATAGTTTCCAGGTTTTTCAAAGGGTAGCTGCATAGCCAGAGACCACCCTCTGATGCACACGCAGTCATTTTGTTCTATAAGCAGGCCTAAAACATGACAGAAACCGCTCAGTTCAGAACAGACCTTCAATGGTTCCTCATAGTTGGCTTTCAAGGGGTAAAGAGTTAAAAGTGATATGTGGCTTTTACTGGGTTGGTTGCATAAAAAGAGTGCATCCCTTTGAAGGTCTTTATTTTCTTATTAAGGGGTCGATGGGAAGTGTTTGCACACTTTTTAAGCAGCATGTGTGTGTAAAAATACTTTGTCTGTGTCTGTTTCTGTGTGTATATGCGTTCTGTTCTGGAAGCAGTGCTTGGTATTAGATCACAAGCTGTCCCCTGGCTGGCCTTTTGCTCCTTTCCCTGCCACTGTCCCAACTGTCCCTGACACCAATGTAGAGAATGATAGACCCCCACCTCCCCTCTGTAACACACACACACACACACACACACACACACACACACACACATAAAAGCTATTGCTCCTGGCCCGGCTTGTTTGACACCTCTTCAAAACGGGCCGACTGTGAAAGTCCACGGTCTATTTTGGGCTGCAGTTGTTGAGGGGTAGTTACTCCAATAAGTTCCCAATGTACTGCCAAAGATAACAGCATAGAAGTGTGACCCAGTGTCTTTGGAACCACAGGTCTCTACTCAGATTTCGTGTCGACCATTTGAGTGATGGAAATGTGTCACACTGGTCTGGGCTTAATTCAAATTCCACTGTGGACGTCCTAGCGGCGGTCCCTCAGGGACGTGGGACGGTCACATCACATGTATGCATGGGAAGGCATTTACAGCTGTTCTCTGCTGCGAGTCAGCCTGCGCTATTATGAAAGAAAACTGGCTCCGAGTGCAACTTTTGGCATGTCAGGGCTGCCTATACCTCGATACGTGTGAGATGCGCTTATGATAGATGGACAGGTGGAAAGACAGGACAAGGGTGAGATAAAGAGTGAAACAAAGAGGAAAGAGCAGCAAATGACAGGACAGATGCAGAGGCATGGGGACAGATGGATGGTGAAAACGTATAGACCAGGAGGGCCTTGGGCTTGTGCCAGCCCGAACGAAAGCCCCTGGATTGGAAGTAAAATGTTATGGGCTTAGTATGTAGTAAAATAAGAAGCCGAGGCTTAAAGCATTATTCAGATATCATACAGAGACGTGCTGTGAGAGCATGCATGTGGTCCGTGTCACATATGAAAGCTCTTTATATTACTCCAACAGGATGCTGTGTGTTCAGAATGTGTGTGTGTGTATGTGATGGCACTCGCCTTCAAAAGGCATTATGGTGCTTTGTCTTGTTTTGTTTTTGCCTTATTGGACAGATGCTCAGGCGCTTATTCTTAAGTAAAGGCAGATTAGATTGATTGGGTCATCTTTAGAAGGCTTTGATAAAACATGCTGTGATGAAATGTTTTCCTCAAGCAGCCCTGCCTACTTGTGTAAGCACAGATTAGCTCACACACTTGTTGGCGTTATAGCTCCTGTGAGCTGAAACAGGAACAAGCACAAAAAGCCATAGACCCTCTGAGAGGAATTGTCACGCCCACACACACACATATACACACACACACACACAGCAGAGACCCTTATTGTCCCTGTTCCTACTCCCTGCTGAATGCCGGTTGCGTTTATTTTGCAAATTTATGCTGACATTTGAGAGTACACCACCCGCATCAGTTCACTGCTCCAGCAAAGGGTGTATGAATTATCATATTCCTCTGTATAATATGATTTTCTCAAGTGAGTCTTATTAGAATACACCATACTTTCCTCATCTCGAGTTCCCTTCAGTTTTACTGTGCCGAGACATTGTTTGCACTGTCTGCTGGAAGAAATCCTCCATCACTGTCGAGCTGAAGGCAAGCTGCGGCTTTCGGGCCCGCAGCTCTGCTGTGCTGCTCCATTTCAAGACACATAAATGAGAGGGAGCGCAGACAAATAGGCTCAGATGTATAGTAGAGAGAGATGCCGACATGGGTTGTCCAAGCCTGTGTCATCTCGGAGCATCTGTCAGATCCACTCCACAACAAGAGCTCTCAACCCGCCTGCCCCATAACACTGTAGGCTCCCTTTTCCGCCTCTCTCCCGCTCTCTGTCTTTTCACTCCCAAGGCAAGGCATTTGTCCCTGGCTCATGGCAAGTTGGAGCAGCAGTGGCTAAACAAATATATTCTGGCCCCCCAACAGTCGCTTCTGGAAGGAAAGGCTGGAAGGGAGATGGGAGCAAAGGAGGAGGGAAAAAAATAAAAGGATAGTAAGCAGAATGGTGAATATAGCCAAAATAAAGTCCCCACAGGGAATGTTTGGAAAAACAGCAAGGGAACATCTTTGGGTCTGGTGGTGGCTGCTTGGCTTCCCTGTCTAGTCCCCCCTTCCCTCATCTCTCTCTCACACACACTCAACACATATTCCCACTGGGCCACTGCTGCTGATTGAGGCATGGTTTGGTGTTCCTGCCCCAGCTGATCCCATGCCCCAAGTGGATACCCATCTCTCTCATCAGAGCGGAGCCTTCAGTGTGTGCATGTGTGTGTTTGTGTCTTTGTGGAATTGAGACGCCCAATGCTAAGATCAGATAGTGGGGTTTTTTTTTCTGGCCAGACACATCACGTTAGACACTTGCTTCCTGTCTCTGTGTCTGTGTCTGTGTGCGTGTGTGTGCACTGGGTGAAAATGACTATTTTTAGTACGTGGGGTAATCTTCACTAAGAGCCTTTCAGGGCTGTTTCACTTTAACCTGGCCAAAACACTAAGCCAATAATCCCCACCCCCCCACCCACCGACTTATACTCTCACTCACACAGCAACATGTCACGCTGATGCCGCGCGATAAGGCCAACTTTCCTTGTATTATTTAACAGTGTACACTTTAGAGTGGAAGGAAGATATATAAACAGGGATTCCTGGAATGCTTTTATACTCTTTCTCTAATGCAACAAAGGCGGGAAGTGCAGGCTCCTCCTGGGCAAAGAGATAAAATGAGCTGATCAGACTGATAGGGAGAGATGAGCAAAGGTAAGAGAGAAAGCACAAGTCAGTAATGAGAAAGCAATATAAAATAACAGAGTGGAATGGGGGAAAAATATATATAGAAATGCTGAGAAAGAGGGGAACAGCATGGAGACAAGTCTTCAATCAGTGCGCGCCTCGATTTGGGGTGAAACACTGTCAGTTTTGGACAAAACGCTGCTGCCCGTCTTCAGCAAAGGCCTGCTTATATTTTTATGCTGGTAAACCCAGCAGTTGTAGAAGTCTTCTACCCCGTTAGTCTGCCATATTCTGTCAGGCTCTGCTGGTTGTAACACGACTTACACACGAACTTGCACGACAGGTTAGTAATGAAATAAAAGCAAGTTTCCGTGTTTATGAGAGAAAGTGCTCTTTGATAAACGTCTGTTTTGTTGTTGCTGGTATACAGTTTAGGTAAATGCATTTGTCCGTGTCTTATTGCAGTCTTGCACTGTACATGTGAAGGTTTTCCCTTGTTTGAGACTCAGTTTGTAAAAGCTGGAGGAAAAGAGAAAAAAAAGAGTAAAAAAAACCCCTCCCCATTTGAAAGGAGCTTTATTATGTGCACTGCATGCTCATAGCTCCAGCTTATTCCTGAAGCATTTAAGTCTGCACAGGCCTCAAATAGTTCAAGAGGCTCTCGGAGGCTCTGCAGATGCATGAGTGACTCGATGCTTGGATGACTCACTTGCTGCCCAATCAGTAGCTGCAGTAGGAGCTGATGCTTTTGCAGACATTTTGTCAGCGTGGAGGGAAAAACGCCGCTTTTTGTTTGACTTTTTGAAAAGCAAAAATTGAGCGTATTAAAATGTCATTTGGATTAGACTGAGACTTAAGAAGGAGACGTCAGTCGCGGGGGGGTTAGCTGTGTCAGAGATGGATGTAGAAACAGGCTGGGTGTCTCCAAAAGAATGGGGGTTATGGGTTGCAGGTGTTCAATTCAAAATTACGATGTACGTGTAAGCATTATTATTACTTGGCACAAACACACTGAAAACAGACTCCATTTAACTGTAAAATATGTGTTTTGTGAATTTGTGAAGTGGTGTATTTGGGATATATCTGCTGGATGTGTCTGCCATGATAGTGCTGTTGACATCAGGAAGTCAACGGCTCTAAAATTGTCTGCTTGTTGATCAGCTCTTTCCAGAAACCCATTTTCAGGCTACACACTGGCTTGCCAAACCTCTTTTCATATTGCTGTGGGCTTTGTTGTATAATAACTTGATGGGCAGATAGGGAAGGGATTTCGAGTGTTGGACGCTTGTCATCAAGTGGTCAACGACCATTGATCATTCTGTGTTTGGCAGACGTTACGCACTCTACTAGTGGGTGCAGGTGTGTCGGGTCTGCTCGGCTAAATGTAAATGTAAAGCCTATCCATTCAAAAAGGCAACATGATCAGTATTCCACAGAGAATAGATCCCAGATTAAGATGAAATTCAGCTCAGAATTCGGCGCTGGCAGCTACAAAGAAAGACCGTGAGAGCTTTCATGCCCCCACACATTCCCAACCCCTCATCCTTTCTCATCGTATCCCTGCCTCACATCGATGGGTTGGGATTGTATCGACTTACGTGCACCGTTCCTTTGATGTTTTCTTCATTTCTTTGCTTGTAAAGATGGGCGCACCCCCGCATTGTTACCGCTCACCCAACATGCGAGAGCTCGTGCAGCCCTACATGCTCGACCAGACGTGCAGCCCGCACACACATGGCAGTGGAAAGTGTGCGAGGCCAAAAAAAAAAAAGAAGAAGAAAGAAACACTCAGATAACACGCTCGCAAAGTCACGACACGGATAAGAGGCGCACACGCCGCTGTGGCAGCTTTCTACCTGAATCCAAAAGCGACGAGGCGCCGGCTTGCGCGCACAAGCAAAAATCAAAGTGAAAGATAATGCGTTTATTTAGTAATCAGCAAATAGCTTTATGCGGCGGTTAAGTGGCGAAGCCTGCGAGGCCACGATAAGATCGTTTGCTTTCAGGTGTTTCCCTGTCGTGCCACATATGGCATTGAGTGCAAATTGAATAGGGTGACCTTTTTTTGCGCTGCGGAATCAAATTGACTGCATTTTTCCCCTCCCGAAAGATTGGGCCTTTTTCAATTACCATAAATTTCCGATATAGGGTCCCCTGTCGTGTGTACAAACACGCGCACGCAAAGATGCTCAGCGGGATAGTGACACAGGAGCACACCTCGAGGCGTCTTGTGGTTTGAAAACGCTGCAGACGACTATATCTTGTCCACTCCATCCTGGTTCTCCTCGGGTTGGCGTCTTTCCGAGGAAGACATTACCATGACAAATGAAACGCCACGAACTCTCGATGGGCTCGGCAGGGCCCGAAAGGTCAGGGAGCTGCATTGTGAAGGTGCGCGTGTGTGCGTGTGTGTCTAAAGGTGGTGTCAGCGGAGGATAATAACATTGAGTCTTCTTTGGGAAAAAAAACAACAAACTCTGGTTCGTTCTCAAATCTGTGTAAATGTCAGAACTGAAGTGGCCTGCATTCTCTTTGTATGTAATTGTTTTATGAATAGCTGCACTTGACAGCCGATGACAGATTTGCATTCCAGCCAGGAAATGTAGCGGCAAGATGGACAGTGGAAACACTGTGTCTGCTTCTTTTTTTTCTGCCCCTCTCTGCGCTCACTCTGTCCCCCCTCCCTGTGTTCCTCCAACACATTATCAGCAGTGTAACAGTAGGTTCAAAGGCCCCTTGCTTAGTAGTGCACATTCAGAGCTGCTGACTTAAGCAAATAGCTATTTGCATGCCATTAGGAAGAGAAGGGGGAAAAAAAGCAGAGAGAAGCACCATTCCTCATCACATCTCTGCATCTAGCTGAATATTCCTTATTTGAAGCTCCAAATCTCTGTTTTGCTCTCCCTCCTGCTGTGGCTGTCAGAGCAAGGCACAGTCAGAGCAATCACAGCAATCAGTGTTTCCACATGCCAAGCCGATTGGGAGGTAGCTGCCAAAACAAAAGAGTGTCCAATCATTATGATGGTGTGTGATTTGGTGGTGTTAGCAAACGGTTGCTTGGACCATCTGTTGGATGGCTGTAGAAGGAAAACAACAGCAGCTTGGGGCAGGACTGTAGATGGGGAGGCTGTACCGGGACAGACCGGAGCCTCCTGCGAGCTGTTATTTGGTTAGCTGTGCGAGAATGTGTGATATGTAGACGTGCGTGCGTGCGTTTTACGACGTGTTTAGATAGAGGTTACTGGATTATTTTACGGTTGTGTCATAAATAATGTGTTTCGACGGCAGTTTGCATTGTCTCTAGAGATGCTTTTTTTTTTTTTTTTTTTTGCAAGATTGCAAATCTTTCCGGGTCACGTGTGCTTCTGCGAAAAGGCACAAACCCCGAGACCGCGTGACCCAAAGTTAGACAGAAAGGGCTTGACGGGTCTGAAGGCATGTGACAGCTGATCTCAGCAGATGTGTGACAGAGTTCAGGTGGTGAGTTTGAGCAGCAAGGTTACCAGTCAAAGGATTTTTTTCCCCCGTCACAGAACCAGAAAGAACAGCACTGCTAACATCCCTTGGGTAGGTGTCACAATCGGATCTGGCCTGTGTCAAAAAGTGTAACAAGAGTTCTCTTTCTCTCTTCGGCTCACTCTGTCTCACACACACACAAACGCAGAGAAAGATATCCCCTCTTTTCACTTTCCCTTTTTCCTCTCTCATTCCCCCATCAACTCATCTGATAGTGCTGTAACAGTCTCAAATGGTTCCCCGGAGATGCATCAACTCCGCGCGCGCACACACATCCTGTTCCTTATTGATGGCTCGAACCGTTTCCTCGCTGATTTATAACTCACGTAGCCTTCTAAACCCGGATAGGCATCTGGCATCTAAGCAGTCGACTCCTGTGACATCACTGTCTCATTTACAGAGATGCCGTTTTTGTTTAAATGGAAAATAGTGACTTTGTGCCCGATAAAAAAGGATTATCCAGACCAGTTATGGAAATACAGCTAAGTAGGACGGGGAAGGCTAAAATCAGCTGCCTGGTGCCGGGGCTGGACAAGCTTGTCTCCATTTAGAAAGCAAAAGATTTTATACTACCAGTACTATGATTTTTTTTATTTTCTTTTTGGGTGTGTGTCCAGAACACGTAGAGCCACCATATCTACTTCATAGGATCATTTGCTTTGGAAATGGTTTCTAAATAACGAGATGCTCTGTTGACTTTGTAGTCACATGGAAAATGAGATGAGTGTTCAGTTCACAGCTACATGTCGTGAAACATTCACAGCCCTGACCACAATTGAGGTTTAACATTTAGTTTTATGATTTGGAACACCATCAGACTGTGTGCCACCGCCGCCTCGCTCGCGCAGACGGCCACGCGCGCACACACACTCACAGGAACTTAACAGTGTTATGTATGGTTTCATCGCTCCGTATAGGCCATAATCACCCTCTCTCCATCTCAGTAAGCTCATGCTAAATGACCAGACGTCTCTGGTGGCTGCCATGATTTGTCTCTCCACCGCGCGCCGTGTTGTACCTCACCCTCCCTGCCTCTCCTTTCTCTCTCCTTCCCCGCTGCCATATGTTGTGCCTGTGTGACCAGCCGACGTGTCAGGCCTGACTAACGCCTTAACGGCAAGCCTGACTTTGATTTATTTCCTCTGAAATCTGGGGGCCGGGGGTAATAACACAGAATGACATTATTTGTTTATCAAATCCAAGGCTGCTTCTCTTGGCAGAGTCAAGATGTGATGACTTGATACCACAACCCCACATGCTGCACACACACACACCCTTCAGTTTCTGATTGTGCCATGATTAGGTCTGGCCCGTGTCAAGCTTAACCTCATCCAAGGGAACGCTTTTGAAATCTGACAGAGAAGGGAGCAGAGTTGGAGGTGGTGGGGAGAACAAAGATGGAGATGGAGCAAAGCAATTAAATTGTCAGGGCGTAGCTTTAACCCTACCACCCAATTTTGTGGCCAATTTATTAAGCACGTTTTCTGTCTGCGCTAACTGGTTGGCGTGCTTGTATTTACAGAAAGAAAGAGCAGGAAGAGGCAGCGAGAATAAACAGCACTTTAAATACTAGATGACCCATTTTATGGGAGATATTTTATCTTCGCGCACCCAGAGTGTCTGTCACGTGTTCTGCTTCTCAATTTAAGATTGCGGAGGGGCTGTTTAGCCCGTCTAAACCCCGTCCCGATGTTACTCAGCCACCAGGTTTGTCATTCTGGCACTTTCAAAACACTTTTAGGTTCTTCTTAAACGTGTAAATCATCCATTGCCCCCGTTAAAATTTGATCGCTGGCAAATTCGCTAAGAAGCGTGGAATCCTCGGGAAGCAATTAGCAGATTTTAATTTGGCTATTTGCCCCGGCGTGCAGGAGCGAGTGTTTGTCTAAAGCAGCACCTTCACCTTCCGTTATCAGCCCGTGTGAATAGTATCTCCTGGAACATAATGCTGTGCTGTAGAACTCAATAAAAGAGTTAAAGGCAAGGACAATCTCAAAGACAGCCTGTCTGATAACAAAAGGGCCTCACCTAATAATGAACAACTGAAGTTGGCTTTCTTTGCTCCAGCGTGGGGGAGGCTGGGGTGAAGGAGGAGCGGGGGGTAAAGAGAAGCTCTGCCAGCACTTGCCAGCATGTTTTATGGCTAATTGAAGCATTTGGAATAAAACTGCTGCAAAACGGCACCCTTTAGAATTGGAGTGGGGTTAATATATTGTGATCCCACAATTAGCCCAGGATTGTTAAGATCTCTTTAATTCGGTGAGGTCCATTAAGCGGGATGGACGAGAAAGTGCTCCCGCCGAGACAATTTTTCTCTCCTCTCTTTGTTCTTTCTGTCCTCTTTTCCCTCTCAGCAGCTGCTGTAGTAATCAATATAAGCGGACGCAGGCCGTCAGCGAGGTGCTAGGTTGTGCTGGTGTTACCCCCTTTGGGTTCCATAGCTTCTGAGGTCCACCCACATGGAGACTTTGTTTATAAATAAACAAGTGGCCAGAGAGTCGCTGCCAGTAGATTGACTCTGGTGCACCAGGTGTGGTCTTTAAGCTGGCGTGGAAAAGCTCGTCCTCGTGGACAGAGGCATTAGATCATCCTCTCTCTCTCTCCAGAGCAGAGGTTTGCTCTTTACCCCAGTTTCTCAAATCCCCACTTGGCCTATGAGTGCCTCCACTAGAGCCGCAGCAGTGGCTGTTGCATGATCGTCACGACTCAGGGTTTTCACAAGTGTCTCTTACAGAATACGAGAGTCCCTTCTGGGTTATCTTTGGGGATACAGTGCGCCTGTGGGAGTCTGCCAATTGGTGGAGGATTTTTTGTGTGTGTATGTGTGTGTTTTTTTTAAACAGGACTACATTTGAGTCTGCAGAAATGCCCCAATCCCTTTCAAACCATGACATAACAAAGCCTGCACAGCTCTCCCAACATTTAATGTAATGCACTTTCTTCCCAATATAGATTTATTGGTTTAAAGTCGCTCTTGCGAGGCAAATAAAGCCACGCCTTAAACGGAGCATTGATTGAATGGTTAATGAGTGCCTAACCAGAAGGCCAGTTCATTAAATACTCGGTTTTGATCATCTGAAATTGCTCCTAAATTTTAATTTCTCATGCTAGGATGTGCGTTTGGGTTAAGCCAAGGCTCCGGCTTTATCAGCAGTTAATACCTATCCGCTTAGTGCTCAGGTAATAACTTGGGATGCTGGAAAACGGTGAGCATTTCAATAGCGCGGGGGTTCCAGCACAGTGGATTTTGAAGCTTCTTGAAAGTAATTAAACAGCACGCCACCTCATACAGAGCAATTTCCTGCAAAGCATGTGCTTGCCAATGCAGCACAGCCCCAGCCTACGCCGCGTTATCTCTGTGAAATATGTCCCCTTTATCATTTTTTAATAATGACTGAGTGTTCGTGTTGTTAGGAGAAAATCTACTCAATAAACATCAGATTAACGTTTTCCTCACTGTTAGCTAGCTAAGTGAACGTCCAAGATATCTGTGTCATCTGTAAATGAAAATTGGAGGAGGGGAGGGTGGGGGTTGAGGCATTAAAATGGCCGCTATCTCGGCGGCAGATCCAAAACAGCGGCGTCCATGCTGTGTGTGTAATTGTGTTAAATAAGTGAGGGTAGATAGAAGCGTGCGCATGTGGGATTTTTCTGAGGAACAGCGTGGATATCTGAGAGGCGTAATGATGGCCGTGTGCCATCGCCGAGCCACGTGAATCCTATCGTGTGCTTGAAGGGATTTGCTCTTGTTGGGCTGGCCACAGAACGTCCCAGGGTGATGAGGCTGTTTATCTCTCTGCTGTCCCGAAGCCCCGTGGGGTTTTTATGGCCTTGGAACCTTAAGTTCCTGTCGTCACTTGTCAATGCAAAAGAGAGCGAGCGAGAGAAAAGACACAGTCGTTCCTCACATGGACTCACACGCTCCCCTTTGTCAAGTGAGCTGCATTACTCTCAGTCTTAACATTGATCTATATACGTTCTCCTTTTTCTTTGTTTTTCTGTCTTTTTTTTCCCGACACGCATGCCGTTATTATCCCCGGTCAATAGCTGGCAGCTCACACCTCACCCTCCCCATCTCAAGGCCTTCTCCATACATTCATCTCTCTGTCTTTACTCCTCACACATTTATAAGCTGCGAGCGCACAACTTCTCCTGCACTTCAAAAAAGGGGTCCGAGTAGCAAAAACAAGCTTTATTTATAGCAAAGTGTTGAAGCTGAGTTCCCTCCCATTGTGAATGTCAGCCTGTCACACCAGCAATTTTAAATAAATCAGATTTATTTAGCTTTGGCGAGTCGTAATTTCTCCTTATCTGAGGGCCGCTCGCAAACATCTTGTCGGCAAGCGACGACTCTCGAAGCTGTGGGCTGAAGAGAGAGAAGAGAACTTCTGCGCATTGTTTCCTTTTATCCCCCCCCACCCCCCCACCCACACACACACACACCCACACACACACACACACACCATAAACCCCTCCATACCACAGCCTGCCCCAACCCATTGCTGTCTTCCCCCAGATACTTGCTACTTGTCAGCGTTGGTAATGGGTTTCTTGGGGGAGATATTATTTTGGTCCAGTAAGCTGTTCGCTTAAAATATGAGTGACAGGCTTGACTCACATGCACATGAGGCAAATTTTGTTTGGGTTTTTAGTGTTTTTGTAAAAAAGGCTGCCAGAACGCAGTGAGCTCAGCTGCTGCACAAAAATAAAAATAAAAAAAACGAGAAAAAACAAATGTTTTCTATATTAACAATGAAAGCCAACCACCACCTTTACTTCCCCGAAATAAAGAAAAAGGGATGCAACTTCTTCTTCTGACTAAAATGTCCCATTCCCCCCCCCCCCCTCTCTTTTTTGTCTCTGTCTTCCCCCCTACCCCCCCTCCCCCCCTCTCCACCCCTCTACCCTCCTAAGAAGATAGATGAAGAAAATGAGGCCAACTTGCTGGCAGTGCTTACAGAGACCCTGGACAGCATCCCGGTGGATGAGGACGGATTGCCTTCGTTTGAGGCCCTGGCAGATGGGGACGTGACCAATGCCAGTGACCAGAGCTGTCCCTCCTCTCCCGACGGCTCACCGCGCACCCCAGAGCCCGAGGAGCCTTCCCTGGTAACAGCTACAGCTCTTCCTTATCACGATTCTCACACCAGCACCATCCTACAGTTCAGACATGAGTTATACCCGAGACCTGACCTCCGGTCTCGCACGTACTCACACGTACGCTGTGTTTTTGGCAGTCCAAAGCACACATCAGATAAGACTTCTCAACAAGACCAGAACCCCAGTAGCGGTCATTTGTCTGTGTGACGTTTGCCTGACTTCACACTCCGTATTTGCCACAATGTGTTCATTTATGTGCAGTCGCAGCAAGCAGGGATGCAGATGCAAGTAGGAGGGAAATGAGTGGAAAGGATCAGTGTGTTTGCTGCTCAGCGCTAATTACATAACAGCGCTATCGTGGCGCCAGTTCAGTGATACGAACGCTGTGGTTGGGGACAACTGCAGCTGACACAGTGCCACGGGCCCTGAAATCAAGCCGGGACGTAATGAAAGTCGGGGGGAAAAGGAAATCTATCTCATCTCGTCTGCTCTCAGCAGGGTCTCGGCTAATCCCCCTGTGTCATCTCTTTTGGCAAACACCCCCACCACCACAAATAAGAACTCGGCCTACCTTGGTGCTGTTATTTTTACACACATCCGTGCCATCTGGGTTTTTCTCTAGCTTATAGGCTTTGACCTAAAACGTTATGTTATGTGACATTGTAGTCCATTTTATTCCATGCTGGTCCCTTCCAAATGACCTTTAGCCAAATGCCTGAGCGTGTTTATTCAATCACATTAGAGAAGCCTAGTGGTGTGTACACAAAAACACCTGCACTGGAAAAAAAAAGAGGCTTGACTTTTCATGTCACGTAGCATGCACTTAAGTTAAAAAAAAGAAGTCTTTTTTTTAACTGCAGAGTTAAAAAATGAAAGCAACTGAAAGGCTGCCATTGTAAATCTTTTACCTTACAATGTAAAGTGCTCTGAAATGACTGCCGCCGTAAACTGGCACTGTTTAAATAAAGTCGAATTGAATTAAAAGGTGCCATTTGCATAACCCACGCTGACTCCCCGCTCCTCCTCCTCCTCCTTCTTCCTCTCCCACCTTTCTGGTTCTGTTTGGGTCCATTCGCAGCTGAAGAAACTCCTTCTGGCACCCGCAAACTCCCAGCTCAGCTATAATCAATACACAGGTGGCAAGGCACAGAACCATGCAGCCAGCAGCAACCACCGGATCAGACCACCACCTGCCGTCGTCAAGGTAGGGAGTCACACACACACACACACACACGCACACGCTGTTGATTTCACTCCCGTGCACACACTTTTTTTCCTGTTTGTGTTTGTTTATCTCTCTCACTCTTTTCTTGCTCTCTCTCGCTACTTGCTCACCCTCCCTCCTTCTCACTTTTTTTTTTTTTTTTGCCTGTTTTGGTGGCCGCCTTTAGAAGATGTTAGACTTCTGCTCTAGCAGTCTACTGTCCCAGGGGGCCATCTCGTAATGAAAACAGGCTGATTGCTGTTGGGCTTTCCAGGCGAGGCGTCGGCACCGTTGTCTCATTAGCTCCACCACTTATCCGCCTTGGTATGGTGCCTGTTGGAGGACGGGAAAAAAAAAGAAAGAAAAAAAAAAAAGCAGCGACAGGCGCTCTTGCGGCGAGATTGATGCCTTGAGACGACAAGATCAAAATATCAGACTTGATGTACTCATTAGATGGCTCTGAAGAGAGTGTTTTTCTATAGGGGTGGGTTTGATTAAGATTTAATTTTAGTCAGCGTAAGTATCACAGGTTTTGTGAATTCTGCTAAATGAAAAAATGGGATTATTTCACTCTCGCCCGTTTGGATTTCACGCCAGAATGTGGCATACTGTGCATTCAGTGTCATATCAGCATATAGCACTTAATTGTGTTCTCTTGCTCGGTAGGACTGTCTGAAATCTGCATTTGTTATGCCTTAACGCATGCACAAAATCATCACAATGTAAAGAACATCTGTATCTCACTGTGTGGTGAATGCGGCGCAGACATATGTTAGCTCTGCGTACCGTGTTTGCACATGCAGTGCGTCAACCCTTCTTCACAGAGTCTATTTTCATACTGTGTCTTTGAGTCATCCGTTTCTGGAGCAGAGCGAATGAGGACTCCCGGAGGACGTGGTGTGCGTACAGAGTGGCGCGGTGGCGCTCGGGGGGCCACGCAATTAAAATGATGGGCGGACAGCACTCCCACCATCGCCTCCTAGACAGTTGGGCAACCACTGCGCTCGAGCTGTTTGAGTCACACTCTTAGGCTCTCCATGCCTCCGTCTCTTTTCTACTTTTGTTTTTGTTCCAAATAAAATACTTAACATTTCTCGCAACTAGATCAGCTGCACTGTGCAAAACTTTTTATTGGAGCTAACTAAGTCATTCGCTCTCTCTCTGCTCGTCCCTCCGCAGACGGAGAGCCCCTGGAACGGCAAAGCAAGAGGGGGCTCCAGCCAACAGAACCGCCCGGTGAGGCGGCCCTGCACCGAGCTGCTGAAATACCTAACCGCCACCGATGACATCCTCCTCCACGCCAAAGCCAGCGAAGCCAAGAGCACCTGGGGGGGTGCTAGTAGCAGGGACAAGAGTGGCATGGGTCTCGGTGCCTCTTCTTCCTCCTCTTCACCGTCCTCGTCATCCACTTCCTCGTTCTCCTCCCTCTCCTCCACCTCTTCCTCCTCTTCCTCTACCACCTCCAAGAAGAAGCCGGCTGTGCCGTCTCATCAACAGCAGCAGCAGCAGCCGCCACAGCAGCATCACCAGCGAGGTGAGAGCCGGGCTGGAGGCGAGTGTAGTATGGCTGGTCTTGGGGCTGGGAAGTGGCAGCGTTGCGCTCACGATGACGGGTTTGAGGAGTCGGAGGGTGCTACTATCCCTGTTGGCCACAGAAGCTCCGCCTGCGGCCATGCCCGCCCCAAACTGGAGCACGGGCCGCCCAGTGAAGAAGGAAGGCCGCCAGGCGATGCGGGCCGCCTGGCTGCCGCTAGGTTTATTAGGTATATGCACTCTTATTCCCTCCCTCCCCGAGAGGCGAGTCACAGCTGTGAGCATTGCCGAGAGGCTGCAGGCGCCACTCAGGCTAGTGAGGGCTTTGGCAGGCAAGGCCGTAGCAACAGTAACAGTGCCAGCCGTGCGCCACATAGGCACATCACAGTGACTATAAAGAAAAGAGACGAGAAGCCGGGGCACCCGTTACTTAGCCAGCTGCTCACCTCCAAAAACAGGCCCGCTCAGTATCAGGCCCGTGTCCTCCCGCATACTCCCATTACCCCTTTACGGAGCAGTAAGAGCAAATTAGCAGCGAGGTCTGAGAGTCCAGCCCGGGCTTTTTCTAAGGTTAAGGAGGAGAAGGAGCTCAGAGGGACCACTGATGATAGAAACAAGGGAGTAAATCAAGCTGAGGAGCCTGATTCAAGGCCCCTGTTGTCACCTCTCACCTTTGACCTAGAGAGCTGGGTTAACCAGCCAGATCCAGGGCTAGACATGGCCTTTGGACTAGATCTGGGGTGGCCAAGCCAGGGGGGCTACAGGGAGGATGTTAACCATGATGATGATGATGATGATGATAATGATGGTGTTGTTGTTGATGGTGATGATGATGATGATGACCATGTCATGGGCAGCCCCGCAGCGGTGCTCTCACAGGGCCCACCGAGCCCACTCCTCCCAGATACTAGCATTGCAGAGCCCACCCCTCCCTGCATCATACAAGGGCAAGGGCACCCACACATGCAGGCACTCAGCGAGCACCCCGATGACCAGGGCCACCCATTGTTAGGTAATCATGAACTGCATCCCCCCCACTGGCCTTATCTCTGCTCTCTTTTCTCCCTCTCTTGCTCTAACCACTTCCCGGTTTGATTTCACGACTAACCCCCTGTCCTAATTTGAATCTAACAAGTCATTGTTAGGGCATCAACAACAATGACAGCAAAACAGCCTGCTCGCCAATGCTTTTTGCTAGTCGCAGAGGCACTCTTTTCAATTTTCAAAAATGAGTGGGGTTTTTTTTTGTCTTTGAAAAAACAAAGGAGGGGGTGGGAAAAGGGGTGAGCCATGTCTTGCTACTGTACGTCTTGTATTCGCAAAGCCAATCCTTGAATCATCTTTGGCTGATTGAGCTGAGTGTGCTGAATATGTACATTTAGACTCAGAGCCCCGGTGCTGCTCTCTAGAATCGCGCTACTAAAGCCACACTTCTCTTAGCTGGAGCACAAGCCGGCCAGAGCCTCGGGCAACTGCACAAGCTTCCTTGACTCTCCTTTCTTCCTTCTTTTTGTTTTTCTTTTCTCCCCCCTCCTCTGCTGTTGGTGCATGCGATTATGACTTTATTGTCTAGGGAGGGGCTCACCCACAGTCATGTGTCTTGTTTGTGGCATCGTCTCTCTCTCTGTATGTCTTTTTCCATTTCGATCTGTTTGTTGTCTTGAGCGTGGTGTCTGTGTCTAGACACCTGTGAAACACGTACCATCACTTCATCCTGCCTCACAGAGTGAACAGTCTATCCTAAGAGAATAAATTTTTTAAATGGGGTCAATCTAAAAAAAGATATACTCTGTACAATAGTGTCCATAGTAAGGCTTTCTAACTAGAAATGGGTGTTTTTTTTATTTCTTTTTTCGTAGTAATATTTGCATTTGTTGAGCCAATTTGGGATTAATTGTTGCAGACTTGTGGATCTGTTCTCTTCTACCATGAGTGTTATACTTAGATCAATAATTACCCATGCTCCTTTGTGTTCTGCAGCCAAACCAACCACCTTGCCACTTCCTTTGACCCCAGAGTCTCCAAAGTAAGTGTGAGAAGTTTTTCCACATTATTCTAGGCAAAAAAAAAGGCAACATGGAAACTACAGAAAAAAGACAAAATCAAAGAAAGCTATATAGACTAGAATCCAACCTGAGGCATTTTTGTGATTCATTTCCATTACATCTTTCTTTAGTCTTACTTTCACCTGTGAAGTAAGACGTTCTACGTTTTATTTTGTCTTCCAGTGACTACAAGGGATCACCGTTTGAGAACAAAACCACTGAACGCACATTAAGTGTGGAGATTGCTGGAACCCCAGGTAAGCAGACTTTTTCTGACAATATAAATTTTTTTTTTAAATGACCGGCCGAGTACTTATAGCTGTGGTAGGAAGTAATGGGTTCATTCCTTTCGGGAGCCTTGATAGTTCCATCACAGTTCAGAGTTCAAGGTGAAGACATAAGGAGATCAATTTTATGCGCCTAAGTATTGATTAGGTCTTCCAATCTCCTCGGCTTCTATTAGCAAACTCCTCCCATTCCTCTACCACGCCCACTGGTTTGTTAGTGAAGAGTTAATATACCTTTCCTTCCACCAGATCCTAATGCTCTCTGACTGACAGCTCACTCAAGCCCTCTCCAGGCGCAGAATACACAACTATGCTGGCTTCATCAATCTGTTCAAGTAATGGCATCCTGTCATTTAGACGTAGGTCACGGCTGCATTAAAGCTCATTCAGACATAACCGCGACAGTGACAAAGAAGCGCAAAGGAATCGTTGCGCACGTCCGCATGGACACGAGTGAAGTATAGTCAGGTGTTTGAAAACTTTGCAAAGAGCAGGGTCTTCGCGCGCTGCACGGTGCTGCTGAGAAAGCTGCCCCTGCCCCAATCACGCGGGCTCAGCGAGCGAGAGCTGTTGTTACGCACGCGTTAATTTTATTCCTGTGCTGTTCAACTGGTTCTCCTTAACAGTCATGTTTTACTGAGCTGAGCAATTCACGGGGGGCGTTTTGCAGTCGTGAAAGCGACGCGTGAATGTGTATGAGGTCCAAACTTGAAAGATCACCTTTGCAGTAATGGGACCAGGAGGCTCATTCATACATGAAACCAACATGTTCATACATGGTCAAATTAAATGGAAAGCAGTGTATGAGTAAAAGGAGCTTTAGCCTACACGTGGCAGGGAAAATTCAGATGGCTGCTGTTTTCATTGGGTTTTGCTGTGTAATTGAGTTTTGCCTGTATGATCAGCGCCTTCCTTACTCAAATTCCCTGTGGACACAGGCAGCTGCGTAGATGTTGCCAGACTGGGGATATTTCTTCATTATCAGTCACTTCATCCTTTCGTGTTATTGAGTTATGCTCAGCTAAATTAGAAAAAAAAACTATATGTAATTGGTATTTAAAAGACAAAAGGGATGAAAATGTGAGGGGAAAAGCTGCAGTATTGCAGGTCATCCATTTCTTTCACTCTTTATGTCAATGATGTTAGTAATTACCACGTTTTCTTACAATTAATTACCTAAGGTCAATAAAACAAAATAGCAGCCCTGGCCCTTTTGTCTATTTATTTACTAGCAAGGGAAATGGTCCTCATAATACCCCCTGTCTTCTACTTAGCTCCTGTGGGGGTGGAAAAGCAAACCTCCAGAGGTATCCCCCTGTCCTTCTCAGTTTGGCTGAAGTGCTGTTTAACCCATTTATGTAGATAAGCTTTCAGGGTCAGAGGGGGGATGTCTGTTGAGACCTAAAGATTGGAAAGAGCAATGCCCCTTAATCTCTGTGGCAATCAAACGCAGTTAATATTTCTTCCGCTTTTACTGCACGTGGGCGAGTCTGTTGACCTGTGGCCAAATCTAAGCCATCTGTTCTTTTCCAACACATCCATTTTATAAGCACGGTCAAATAAAGCCTTTCACCTGACTTAAACCCGTTCTGTGGAAAATGTAGGATTGAATATTAGCAGGAAAGTCATTAGTCCAGAAAGCTCTGGGCTGCTGAGCGCCTTTCTCACTTAGAGATTAGCTTTTGAGTCTCAGCGCTGTACGAGCCAGATGGATATAGATCCCAGTAAGCAGAGTTGTCAGCTTTTAGGTTCGGACTTACACGTTCCTTCGTAGATTTAGAGAATCATCCCACTACAATAGAGATAAAGGGTGGTGTTACTGATAATCAAATGGCAGTCTACCAGGTGGGCGGTCCCACCTTCTACTCCCAGGGCAAGTCGACCATGCGCTGGTGGAATTTTCCTTGACTTGCTTCCAGTAGTTTATTACTTTATGCCTTTTTGATGAGTTGTAGTAGTAGTAACCACTCATTAAAAGAAAGATAAATTTAACTGTGAGGACTTGTACACTTTGTACCTACTCGAATGATGATTAGTAGTTATTAATAGCGAGGTTTGGACTGTTTGACTGCATGTTTTCTTGACCCTTCTCGGAGAGGTACGGTGAGCACCCCCCCGGGATCTGACTGTTCAGACCTAATCTCTATCAAGCTAATAGATTTACCCTGTACTGCTGTGTTGTCTTTAATTACTGTATCTCATGACACAGAGGTGGTCTGTGTGTTGTTATTTGCCTAGCTTACTGCCGGATCAACTCTTTAAGCCTGGAGTTGTTGTTCGCGCCGAGGTCCCTTCACAATTTGCAGCTGGACGAGAAAATAGAACTATAAAAAAAACCCCCAAAAATCCCAAAACCTTGCCTCTTTCTGCCTCGATCGCTGCGCCACTGCTTTCTCTCCGGGCCCCGCATGATTGGTGCTCACACCTGCAGATCATCCATCACTAGCAAGTTTGACTGAGAGGCACATTTTTATCTAATTCTGATTTATTTCCGCCTATCGCTAATGGCTCCTAGTTTATGACCCCGTGCGTACGTTGTTTTGGACAGATGGCGTTTGATTGGTGAAACAGAAGTTCTTCAGGCATTGTGTAGCATCCACTCTCCCTCTCTGCGTCTCTCCTTTCTCATTTCCAAAGCTCATTTAATTGGCATAATGCAAATATATGTCTGTCTCGCTATCATGACTGGGGAAGAGGATTGGGGGGAAGTGAGCGAGAGAACGAGACAGAGGAGAGCGAGAAGGGAGAAGGAAAGGAAGGGAGGAAGGGGAGTGGGCGCTTGCAGTCCTACTTATAGGCACATCCAGATAATAAGTAGGATGATAAGCTGGTGGATCAGGCCTTCCAAACACAGCCGAAACATGCACATTTATGTTTTGCGATCCCACACGCTCGTTGCCAGGCTGTCTTTGCACATCCTAACACAGGATTTGATACTAATAGCTGTCATTTGGTGCAATTCGCCAGCAAGGGAAGAATGATCTGCATTATAAGAATGGCAAAGAAGAGGGGAGAGCGTAGGTGTTTCAAAGTGCCTGAGTTTGACTCCAGTGAGAGTCTGTTAGCGATGAGTGTGCCTGCGTGTGTGGGCACATTTGTTCTGCGGAAGATAAAAACAGGAAAAGATGCAGGGAGACAGAGCCGGAGAAGGAGAGATTGATCTGGTGGAAGGTGGCAGACGGGAAGAGAGAACAGGGCGGAACGGCAGACTCGAACTAAAGCGAAAAGGGGGCGATCGACGAGGAAGAGGAGGAAAGGGGAGAACGAGAGTAATGGTGTCGGCTGTTTGTGTGAGTGCATTAACAATGCTATAAAGTGGGCTCATCTCAGGACTTCCCATATAACTGCCATCTGTCTGGTTGTAAATCTGTGAGGGAGAGGGAAGCAAGAGGAGGCGGGGGGCACATCCAATAGGGACATGCCATCTGAAAGGAATGTTAACCTATTCCCAGTGCTTCCAGTGATCCACCACCAGGCTTGCTAAGGCAACATTAAGAGCGGTGACATCCAGTTCTCTTCTTACAGAAAATGTGGATGGTGCTGGCTAATCTTTAAACATGCACTGCGTCACACACACAATTGTTCTTTGAGACTACACACACACACATGCAAAAGGGTCTTGGCGCGGGACGGCGACCAATTCATCGGAATGAAACCAGACGTTTCTATGAAGCGGGCAGGGATATGATACATTCACTTTAATTTTTTTCCTGCCTGCTATCAGATGCATTACGTTTGTCCTTTCCGGGGTTATATTTTTTTCTTTTTTCTTTTTCCACGAAAAGGGATCTTTTCAAGGTCAGCGAGGTAGAGAATGGCAAGTCATCCGTATTACAGTGCAGCCATATCAAGTTACACCAAGCATTACATTAATCTGTCAAGATTGCAATAAAATAGGATTAGGCCGAGGGAAAGTGAATATTTTAATCAGCCATGTATCTGTGTCCACTGTCCATAAACTGACCCGGGAGTTTATAGAGGAGTGTGGGCGAGGAGGCAGAGGAGGGAGGGGCTAGGTGGGGAGGTTTGCGTTATGATTCCATTTTCATTTTACTGTTCCCAACCCAACCTGTGTCTCTTCCTCCCCTCGCAGGTTTGACACCACCTACCACGCCCCCACACAAAGCCAGTCAAGAGAATCCTTTCAAAGCATCTCTCAAAACCAAGTTGTCTTCATGTTCCTCCTCGGCCTTGGCATGCAAAAGAGCCAGGCTGAGTGAGTTGGGCCCCGGCGCTCTGGCCCCGGCCCCAGGTGCCTCAGGCAGGGGCCCCACCAGGAAGGGTCCTGAACAGACTGAGCTTTACGCCCAACTGAGCAAAGCAACCACCACCCTCCCTTACTCCGTCACTCAACACGCAGTGGGGGGCGGCCTTGAGGAGTATCGCAGCACCGGCAACACTAAGCGGGCAACGCCCCGTAACTACAGCGACCATGACTATTGCCAGGCAACAGCTGGTAATAAGAAGGATGGGGGCTCAGCCACTGTTACCACAACCACAGCTGTGAAAATGACATTCACCTCAGGTGCCACTGATGCTCCAGTGCCTGCTGAAGGCAAAGTGGAGAGCAGGCATGTGGAATTTAAGGATTCAGCCATGCCACCGTCATCTTCATCATTTCCTCCATCATCAGCTTCACCTGGTTTTTTGGCTAAACAGCAGAATTTTGGGTCTGTGGATGGAGAGGCGGGCCAGGTTCGGGGGTTAGGGGAGCACGCCCTCACACAAACCGCTCAGATCCCCTCACAAGAGGCCACTATTGACAGGGACCAACACAATCTTTGCGCCACCAGCCGAAAGCTCCTGTGCGACCAGGAAATCCGAGCAGAACTTAACAAGCACTTTGGCTACCCTTTGCAAGCCCTCTACAGCCCGGGTAGCCAGGAGAAAGAATCAAGCAGCAAAACGAACAATGCTACAGCTCCTCAGTCCCTCGAGGGGGGAGAGAATGACTGCTACCCCCAGAGGCTGCCTGCCTCCAGCTACCTTCACCCGGGGTTTCTGGCCTTTCACGACGAACTAGAGCTGGACGAGAGCCGTGAAAGTCGATTCCTCTTTCCATGGGAGGGCACCCCTCTGGATCTACTCTTTGACTGCGCCCCCTGCTCTCCCTCTTCTTCCCCACCATCCAGCTGCTCCCCTTCACGAGGCTCTGTCTCTCCACCTTCCTCCCTGCTCCTGTCACCCAGCAGACCTTCCTGCTGGGCCGGCAGCGGGTCCCGCTCTCGTTCCCGTTCCCAGTCTGGGTCCCGCAGCTCCTCTTCACGATACCGCAGGCGCTCTCTCTCCAGCTCACCCGACAGACGCCCGTCCTCCTGGTAAGTTATCGGTCTCTTCCCCAGACTCCCCCTTCTCCCTTTTTTGTTCTTTCACTTGGCTGCTCCACCTCAAAGTTATGCAGTTTAAACAGGACTCATAGCAAGCAGGAAACCACTTCTCAGAAATGTTTACACCACCTTGTATGCCCATTTTTAAAACAACATGGTCACGCCCTTCAACTCTCCCTTTCTGCATGTGATTTTGACTCAGAATATTTAAAAAACTGCCTCTGATAGACCGTGACCTGGCCTTTTTAGGATTTCTTCACCTCCTGCTATTCTGTGATGGAATAGATTCTAACCATATTGCAGTTGTTACACGACTCAGATGATGCCTTTATGCCAGGTGACACTTAGATCTGAGCTGACAATGGGGGAAAAAGATTAGTTGAATGGTCCCCCCCTAAACTAACAGACAAAGGACAAAAGAGAAAAAAAACAGAACATGAAAGGTGCCAGAGGCACTGGACTTTTGAACAGTGTGAGTTTTCATCTCTAGGCAGGGAGTTTTATTTGAGTGTCTTTCTAACACTCTCACCCACCCACCCCTTCTCACTCACTCCCTTGCATGCTCCCGTTTTTTGTTTGATGCTCGGGCTATTGTTTTAAGCGGCAGCTGTTGTTTTTACTGAGTGGCAAACCCTCGTCTTTTACATCCCCAGAGATGAAAGCGAGAACCAGTCTGTGGGAATATAGTCTCCAAACCCCTCTCTAAAAAAGACTCCTATCATCATAGCTTTCTGGGAGAACTACATTTCCCATGCTTCCCTTTGATCAGAGCCGAGGGGGATTCTGGTTGGGTTCTTTTGGTGAAAGAACAGAGGCAAACTGGAGTAACCGAGAGGGATGTGAATAAATTCAGTTTGTCAGGAACGGCTCATTGAGTGACTCCCAGTGTACGACTCCACCGCTGTGACTCAGTTTGTTTGCATGATTACTGAAAGGTCAGTTTACTCCGCGGAGCCAATAGAATCACTTTATTCTATTCGGGCCCTTGTTCTTCGCTCTCGCTCACATACAGTAATAGTCTCAAGGCGTTGCATCAAAATCTGACACTGACAAGCTTTCTGAAAACGCTGCATAGGGATTGGAGTTTGAACGTGACAGAGCAGTAAGCTTGTTATAGCTCCACGCAGGAGAAGATAAACAGAATTTCAGGGAAATAATTCTCTAAATCCCTCCTCACTGTTTTAAGATTTCGCAGCATAAGATCCTTGATCTTTCCAAACTGGCATTCCTTTGCTTCACTGAGCTTCCCAAACTTCTCTCCTTCCATTATTCAGGTCTTCCTTCTTCAGCAGCACTTAAATATTTAAGCATCAGAAGCTCGAGCAGTGTAGGGGAACTAGCTCTACAGTGAGGCCACTAAGGCCATAAGTATTGACCACGTCTTCATACAACATAGATAGCACGTGCACGTATGCTAGCGCAGATGCGTATAAAAATCCTGCAGCAAATCAAGCACATTTTCCGAGGGTTGTGTTAGGTCAGCACAAGGAGAGGAGACGATGCTCTTTAGTGCAGACTAATGGGCCCTGTGCATATCTAAGAGGTTAATTTAGTTCTTAAAGCCAAAAGCAAATTAACCAAATGTCACACGTTTGCAACAGTATGAATGCGTTTCCTTTGTTTTTGCAAAAAAAGTGACTTTTAACTTTATTTTTCCCTTCAGGTCTCGTCACAGCACAGATTTGAATGCTTTTCGTTCCAGGAATCACAAGAGCCCCCACCCCCAGCCTCGATCTCCTCTGAGCCGCAGGCCAAGGTGATTGTTTTAAATGAATCATTTAACCTTCAATTTGTCATGTGCTTAAAACTTTTAGTTACACGCTTCAGGTCACGACAAATGTTTGGTTTTTCTGTGTGTTTTTTCTTCTTAAGATTTCTTAATGGCGTGCATGAAAGCACAGCACCACTTTTTGCTGTCACCGCTCAGAAATCCTTTGAGTTCTTTGTGAATGCCTTTCCACATCCTGTCCCAACGGGTTGGGGGATGGGGGGGGGAGGTGACAAACATGCAGGGCAAATATGTTTAATTGATCGTGTTTTATTAGACGAGTGACAAAAGAATCACACTGATGCGCGTTCGTGCCGCACCCGTGAGCTGACGCTCCCAGCTGTATAATGCCACTTATTCAACTTACTGCCTCTGTAGTTTTGCATGAGCCACTGCAGAGGGGACCATTTCATATGCAGAGATGTACTCGCGCTGTGCTGAAACAGAGACAGAGAGACAGACTGACACCATCCCAGTGCTCCGAGCTGATTTGGCACCCACGCGCCTAATGACACCCGACAAGCCCAAGAGTCGCTCATCAGTCGAAAACTTAACGGACATGTCTCGTACTGTTCCAGGCTGGGGGAGAAAGTTGCACTTTCCTTCTTGATGAAGCCCTAACTAAGCAGAAAGTAATGACATGTGAAGTTGTGCTGACAGTTGCAGCTGCTCAGCTCCCCGACTGCGCTGCTCGCCGGCACTCCCGCGGGCCTCACTCGCGGGCTTCGCAATCGTGGCGGTGGCAAAAAAGACATCTTATTAACGTGTCCGTCTCCTTCTCTTTGCAGCCCTCGCGGCAAATATTGGTGATTGTTCTTCATAAGCATCAACGGGAAGGGCGAATTTAGAGGATGAGGGAGTGATCTCGCAATATGTCCTCGTCTCCACAGGTATGACAGCTACGAGGAGTACCAGCACGAGAGGCTGAAGAGGGAGGAGTACCGCCGGGACTACGAGAAGCAGGAGTTCGAGAGGGCCGAGCAGCGAGAGAGACAAAGGCAGAAAGCTATTGTGAGTCAGCTGACACAACTACCATCACATTCCCTCTGTAGCTTTTTTTTTGAGGGGGAAAGGGGTGGGGGTGGGGTTTGATGCTTGACTTTGGGTCTTCCTGCAACAAAGCTGATAAAAGACCACATGTAATCACTGCTGTGGCACAACGCACAAAAACCTCCCACAGACATGCACAGATTACTTGGGATGACACAGCCCTCCAGCCCGGTGCCATGTGCCACAGTGCGTCTCTCTCCCTGTGTGTGTGCGTGCTGAAAGAATACATACAAAGTGAGTTCCTGAATGATTCAGGCGACAGGCCCTTCCTCTTTATCTCTGGGTTGTGTATTTTTAACGTCTCCCGTCTGGAAACACTGTCGACTCTTATTAATCACACCACAGGGGCAAAAATGTTAAAATAGATGAAAACTAAGAGAGCAAAAAAAAAAAAAAAATGAGAGGATCTTTAATTTTAAATAAAAAGAAGGAAATAGCCACTAATTCCACTCCAATCTCTTCTTTTTCCTGTATCTACTTTAAAGAAAAATCATGCAGATTCAGTGAACATCACGTTTCTCCACCCTTATCTCCGCTCTCCTTGTCTCAGTGTGAAATTACTCGGGTTTCCAGCGGGATGGCGCTGCTACCACCCGTTGATAAAGCACACGTTAGGTGGCGCAGTAATTCGAACGATCTCGGCGATGGAGAGACGAAAGATTCCCAGCGGTAAAGCTCGAGCTGTCAAAGGGACGGGCACGCCAAGGCCGCCTTGTTTATCAGCCGTCAGCAACTACGCTCTACATTTTTAGCCTCCAAACAGTGTGCAACATTAAAGAGGGGACCAAGCACAGGACAGCCGCACGTGGTTAATCTTTACTTGCTTTCCTCAGCTGCAGCTCAAATGAGCAAAGGTGAACTTTGAGTTTAGCGCCAGGCATCCGATTTCCATACGTGTCACTAGTGCCCCGAAGACAGCTTTCAGAATTCCAACAGGCCTCAATGGACTTGCCCAGTAATGGCAAGTAAATGAATGAATAAATAAATAATACCAGTCATACACGATAGCCTCGGGCCTCAACTGTATTATATGATTAGCAGCTGCAATTAAAATACTCAAAAGCCAGCCTGGCGCAGTTTGTTCCTGAATTATTCCACTATGACCCTCACGTCCTCTGAGGTTCAGGGAGCAGGTTTTTTTTTTTTTTGCCCCGAGGCGCTCTGCTGCTGCTCTTTATGCTTCCTCTCTCTTGGATATGAATAACCTTACAATATTAACAGGCCTCTCATTTAGGGAACATCGCCAAGTTTGCTGTGTATTGTGAGTTGGACTCCCGAAAGCTGGAAAGAAAAACAGAAAGAAAGAAGCAGGCTTCTGTGATATATAGCTGAGTCACTCCCACTGCTTTATTTTTAGACTTCACAAAAAGGAAGAAGCAGCCCCAAACTTAAGACATGGCATCATTTGATAAAAATCGCTCTGCCTCTGCTTGATGAGTTGCAGAGAGAAAGAGGAATTGTAGTGCCAAGGCAGATTGAAGGCGCTTCCAAACTGCAACTCAATCAGATAAGAGGAAGCAGGCTGAACCAATCACAGAGGGAACACAACAGACAGATGGAAAAGAGGGACAAAAACAGGGGGGGCCCCCCAAAGTCGCCGGCAGTATCCACAGGAGTGATCAAGACCAATTCATTAGGTGCTCGGTGAAGAAAGGAGAAGGGGAAAGGAAAAACAAGACTCCCCCTTTTAATCTCTTTCCCTCTGCGCTGTCTGTCCTCTTAACGAGCAGGAGGAGAGACGAGTGGTGTACGTGGGGCGACTGAGGTCCGACTGCACCCGGACGGAGCTGAAGCGCCGCTTTGAACTCTTCGGTGAAATAGAGGAATGCGCAGTGAATTTGAGGGACGATGGGTAAGGCCTCAGGATGTTCTGTCTTTGTGTGCATCTGTGTCCTATCTTGGCTTTAGTGTTGTTTTAGCACACTGTGGGGGGTGGGGGGGGGGGGGTCTACTGTAACTGCTGAACTTACAGCAGAGGCCGGTGACAAATACAGAGCTTTTGCAATCTGAGAGCGTCTCCCGATTCATCTGCATTTAGGCCCGTGGAGCCTGAAAGACGCACCTTTATTGATTGTCTTTTGCATATAAATAGAACGATGGTCATGACCGACAAGGCCCCCACCCCCACCCTCGTTGAGTCATTGTTGCCCCACAGCAACACTCTGACGTGTTTATTTTCTATTCCTGACCAGGGACAATTTTGGCTTCATCACGTACCGCTACACTTGTGACGCCTTTGCCGCCCTTGAGAATGGACACACCTTACGCAGGTCAAACGAGCCCCAGTTCGAGCTGTGCTTCGGCGGACAAAAGCAGTTCTGCAAATCACATTACACAGACTTGGGTGAGTGCAGCTTTGTTGTTCTTTCCATCAGCCCCCTGCGGTCGTGCTGTACATTTGCATGCACGCAAGACTGTCAGCGGGACGTGGGGAGGGAAGGCGAATAAGCCTTGAGTGACGCTTCCAGATCAAAACGTACCCATCTCGGCGCTGATAGCAATTCCTACAGCCCAGAATGTGTCCGGCCGGGCGTTCCCGCCTCGAGATTGCAAAGAGAGTTCAGAGGTCGGGCTGTGAACATGCCGACGAGTAGCCTCGGTATCTGAAGCAAAACGAGGCAGACTCCATTACTCATGTGCACGTGAGATGCTTGCTTTTACTTTGTTGAGCTTAAAAGCAGATCTTGTGTGTTTTCACGTATGTGTGGGAATCTCATTAATAAGACAAGTCAGGGCTAGATGAAATTAGTAGGAGCGAGATGTTGTAGAAGAATGACAAGAAAAAAAGACGAAGAAGAAGAAAGTGGGAGCAAGGTGAAATCCCACAACCTCCCCACCCCCTCCACTCCCTTTAAAGTCCATCTGCTGCCAGCTGTTGTGGTGCTGAAACGAGGTAGATCCTTGATGTGGCACTTAGGGGCCAATAATTTACATTGGGGGGAGGGGCCGCCTCAGCAGCTCTCTGCCTACCTACCAGCTACTTCTGTCTGCGCTTATCTGCTGCCTTTGCTGAGAGTGTGGAGGATGTAGCTGCAGTACAGCAGAACTCATTCAACATAAGTTATTCCTCAGAGTAAACATGCTTAGCTTCTATACTGGCCCGACACGTGAATCTCAATCAGAAACCCGAACCGCAGTTGATAAATAATGCAAGCTTATCTGTGAAATCGAGGCTTTTTTTCTTCTTCTTCTGGTGTGATGCCCCGCTTCTGACATGTGGAAAAAGGAAAGAAATGCACTTTGATAAAAGGTGGTGACAATTGAGAAGCGAAGCAGCGTTGGGACTTAAGTAGCATGTGCCCCATTATTTTAAGTACTGCACAAACACAAAAGATCATCTGCTCCACTCGGAGACAACATGAAAGATGAGTATTGACTGCTCTGGAAGCAATATGTGAGGTCAGAAATGTAAAATGCGACGCTACGAGAGGGTCAGCGGGTCATTTTAAGAGAAAAAGAGCAATTTTCCCATTAAATGAGGCGGTTACTCTACTTCTTCAAAGCACGCTCTTGAAGCCGTTAGCCTTTTAAAAGAGTGCATGGCACACAGAGAAACAGTTGCTAATCCTGAAGCCTTGAGGTTAGACATTATACTGAGATTGACTAATCAGCCTGCTGGAATGGAAAGGCCTTCATTCGACAACCTCTTTGTCAGGAATGGGCTATTTTGGTCAGCCCCCATATTGATAGCACGAGATAAGAGATTGAGAGGAAGGGAGAATCTTTTAATAGCGAGGTATCCAAACCTCTTCCCATCTTCTCGTCTTTTTTTTTTCTTTTCAGAGACACTGTCCATTAGTTTTAAGTAGAGCAGCGGGGTATTTTTCATCCCTCAAGGTGTGCAGCGTGACACAATCCAGCCCTTGGCCATTGCATTAGATCAAACCGGCGTCTCCCAGCTGCCACGGTCATTCCCATTTCTCAAAGCACTAGGTGTGTGCTGCCGAGTCCTTTGGGGGGGCCCCATTTGTGAAGCTGTCTGTTGGCACAGATAAGATGCTCTTTACGTATTATCAGGTTGATCGAGAAAAACAGGAGCTATGAGAGATGGACGGACACATCTGCTGTCTTTGTGTAAAAAATATAGAAAAGCAGAGCATTCTGTCCTTGCGCCGTGATTCCTGTTGGTCTGTTGCTAAAACGCAGGAAGCATAGAAACTATCGGTTTAACTTTAGAGCCGCACGTGACCGTAAGTGCAGAATATTCCCAGAGCCCTCACCGCAAACACTTCTGAGAACACAAAGGTGAACCCTGTTGTTTTATGTGCCACTTCTAAGAAATGCAGCTCCGCCTCACGCTAAACGCACAACCTTGTTGCTCCATTTCCAGACTCCCATTCAGACGACTTCGATCCAGCCTCCACAAAAAGCAAGTACGACTCCATGGATTTTGACAGTTTGCTGAGGGAGGCCCAGCACAGCCTGAGAAGGTAACCTGTTCAGTGGCACCTGCTGTCTGTCACAAAGAGGGACTTCTGATACCTCACGGTGGTTTCTCGCTCCTTTGATGACGAGACTACCAGAAGTTTTACACTCTGTCAAAGAGTATATAAGAATAAGTCTATAGACCTATATCAATATAAATGAATATATCAAAAATAAAGTTTACATGAACATAGCTGCTGAAGAGCTGGGAAGAGACATTGCGTTCTGGGAAGCCAGTGAACCCTCAGAATCTGCACGGGTTTGGTGCACTCTACTGCTGAAAGAAGAAAAAGAACTTTATTTTTTCTTTCTTTCTTTTTTGTTTTTCTTTCTTTTTTT